>NC_079437.1:50276386-50599563 GCF_903798145.1 Danio aesculapii | reverse complement strand
GTGCTTTTGGCTGAAAGCACCATCTGTTTGTCTTAGGTGTAGTGTGACCCCCTCACAGGAAAGCCCCCACTGTGGCCAGGCTGGGGTACTGCAGTACCTTGTTGGTGCACTGCCTGAATGTGTTGATGAGCTCCTGAATAACCAGATCGATACATTTCAGACAGGGCTCTTTCAGCTTAATGATCTGCTTTTTCACGATTGCTTCAAACGCCAGATCTGGAGTGAACAGCCCAGTTCTGAGAACGCACAGGACAGACAGACAGCAAGACGTAAGAGGACAGACACAAACATGGAGGAGAAAGAAAACAAACAACAAGAGTGGCCAAAAAAATTAACTTAAAGACAGATATCTGTGACATTGAGGTGAAGATTAAACAACAATAGATACAAAACCAAGTGACAATGGGATAACTGAAGGTGAAGTGGATGGAAGAAGAGGTCACAAAGACTAAAACTGTGAATCCTAAATAATAAATGGATAGGTGAGTGTGGCTCGCTGTGGGGAAAAAAAAGAAGACATTTCAGAGTCAACAAGATTCTGCAGTCATTTTTACTTTAGGCCATGCCCTCATGAAACAAGTTTTTAAGGTTCGCAGACAAATAGTAACAGCTGAAGCAGATGTGTTTGTAGGTCGATATCAACAAACTGAGACCAGATTAAGGTCGAGTCCACATGCTCTCAAAGACATGCTTTCTTGCTTCTAAAGGCTCATCTATACTTCTGCGTCAAGGGCATGCAAATGCTATGGCGCAGCCCACGCGTGGACGCATAGCCCTCGCCGTGGCCATCGCTGACGTGCATCTCTCAAAAAATTTTACTACACGTTACAACAAAAACGATGCATAACGCAAGCTCTGTGATTGGTCGGTTTGGCATCGGCTGATGAGTGTGGTGGGACCAGGAGAGCCGCCCGAGTCCGTTGGAGCGAGTGTTTACAAGTTTTGAGTCCTGTGAAGAGCTCCAGATGGAAAGTTTTGTTTGTGTTTACCTTATGGTTAAAGTTGTTGCACGTTCACTGGTTCCAGCCTCAAAATGAGCGAGTTTGAGCCACTTGCACATAAGGAAGCATTCAGAAAAAAAAAAAAACACCTCACTGCCAGCTAGCGTTTCGGAAGTGCCATTACAGAGGGATACAAACAGCGCACAGAAGTATAAGTGCACGGCAACGCGAAAGGCTTGTGCCATGGGTCACGCCGATCACTTGATGAAAAAGTATAAACAAGGGTTAAGGTGCCATTTATACTGGTGAATTTTTATTTTAAAACACATAAACAGTTTTGTTATTGTTTCATCTGGTTTCCACACTACTCCTCCATCTTCTTGAATCGTGATATTTATGGCTTATTTCAACTGAAAGAAATAAAACACAAATTCAAATGATTGTGACATAAAAGGAAGAGGATGAGAATCTAAATTTGCACATTTTCGGACAACTAAGACTTTCAAATAATAAACAGTAGTCAACATTTGAAGTGGATCAAAAAAGTTGACCCAAGACAAGAATGGGTCTGGTTGAATAGGTTTTAAGGACAACTTTGACAAAAAAAAGTTTTGATCCACTTGCTCCTCTGGAAGTGTACTCTTGGATCCTCCCTCTACATGGTAGCAAATAGGGAATTGAAACATCCTTCAAGATTTCTGAGTTTCCGAGTTCTGTCTCTGGGCCATATGTTGGAAAAGGAAGGAGAAAGGAAACGAGGAAGCCTCAATTTGAGCACTGGAAAGCACTCTATATTTTCATGGTATGATCCAAGATTACAATTTCATTAGCTTTGTTTCCATCCACCTATATATATGCACATAAAAAAAAAAAAAAAACAGTTGATGAAAAACTGCGCCAAGCAGCGCATAAATTTTGAAAATGTGCATAAAAACATATGAGCATAACTCAGTAGCAAAAACATTTTATTCTATATGAAAAGATGTGCATAAACTTCGATGGAAACACTTTTACCGATGACCTCCAGAACTCTCAAGAGCAAGGGTGTCAAACGTACGGCTCGTAAATGGGTTTAATCTGGCCCGTGAGATGATTCTGTAAAGTATAAAAATGAGCTGCAATTTAAAAAAAAAAAAAAAAGAAACTGCTGTTCCAACTGTGTCCACTGGATGGCACAATAAAAATTGCAAACTGTTAACTTCATCTAATCCAGAAGCCTGAATTAGCGTCAGTTTGACAGCCTTCTCAGAAAGAAAGACCAAATCTATGCCCCGCCATACCATACCGAGGTATTCTCATGAGAATACGTAACTATTTTATGTTTTGGCAGTTTCATGGGTAATTCGTATGAGTTCAGTTGTACGAAAATGTCCGATTTTAGAAAGAAGGCATGGCACCCAACCCCGCCCCTAAACCCAACCATCATTGGTGGATAAGCAAATTGTGCTTATTTGTATGAATGAGATCGTCCAAATTTATACGAATTAGCCACTAAATCAAAAAGTTACAAATTGCCGCGCGCTTGTGTTGCAGCATAAGATAGTTAAGCCGAGGTGCTGTGCTGAGGCGATTCTTTGATTTGCTAGAAGAAATTGAACAGTTCATGGAAAGAAAAGGGCAAACCAGTGTTAGAATTTTATTCCGCAGAATGGATGCAGGACCTTGCATTTATGGTGGATGTTACAGAACACATACTGAAGTTGACTGCCACTCAGGATGTGAAGCCTGATATTTATGCGCTGGTGAAAACTAAAAGATGCCAGGTATCAGGAATCAAATAAACTGCAACCCCACTTAAAATGCTGCATGAGACTGTTCTGTAAATCAATGAGGCATTGTGTTTTGTTTTTTATTTATTTATTTAAATAAACTTGAGGTGTTTTATGATTAATATTGATGTTGTGCTTGTACTATTTTGGGCACACTGTCCTCAGGCTCCAGCTTTTTGTTTTATGTTGATCATATTATAACAAAGAAAACAATTTGATGTTGCTGTTTTTTAAATTATATATACCATTATTTTACCGGTCCGCCCCACTTAGGGATAGATTTTCCTCCATATGGCTACTGAGCTAAAATGAGTTTGACACCCCTGCTCAAGAGCATCTGTGCTCCGTGTCTCACGCCTTTAAACGCCACCACGCGTTCATTGCGCAGTGGCATACTGTCTTCTGAGGCGCAAGTCATTTATTAAATAAAGAAAAGATTCACAGAGCTTCTCCTACCATGGCAAATTCCGTTTTTACTTTTGATATTTGGTGTCAATTAATCAGGAAGTGACGATTTTGCTCTCTTTGACTCGTTGGATGGAATGTCCACACATAAACAGATATTTTTATATATGGAGTTTTCCCCACTTTTGTTTTTGAAAAAAATAAAATAAAATTTGCGTTTAAAAACAAAACCCAAAAAACACACTGTGATGCATGTTAAGTGCATGCCAACCAACATGTAGAAATGACACTTTTATGTTGTTCACACCAAAGGCAGAATTACGTATTTGTGTGAGTAAAAGGGGTATATGCACAAAGACTTTTAATTTTCAGCCAGTCAGACACAGGGCTTCCGGGTAAACTGTCTTTCCATTATAAAATTAAATTTTTATGTTGTTCACTTCACACCAAAGGCACAATTAAGTATTTGTAAAAGGGGTAATAGGCACACAGACTTAATTTTCAGCCAGCCAGACACAGGGCTTCCGGTAAGGTAAGGTAAATGTTCTGGTAGGTCTTTCCATTATAAAATTGCCACAATTAAGATCTGATTTCTTAAAAAAAAAAAAAAAAAACAATTATATACACACACACACAGTTGACGTCAGAATTATTAGTCACCCTTTGAATTTTTAAATATTTCCCAAATTATGTTTAACAGAGCAAGGTACACTGTACTGTATGTCTGATAATATTTTTTCTTCAGGAGAAACTCTTATTTGTTTTATTTCAGCTAGAATAAAATCAGTTTTTAATTTTTTAAACACCATTTAAGGTCAATATATATATATAGAATAATAGAATATATATATATTCTATTGTTGAATATGTTGTATTTATTCAATCATTTCTATCTATCTATCTATCTATCTATCTATCTATCTATCTATCTATCTATCTATCTATCTATCTATCTATCTATCTATCTATCTATCTATCTATCTATCTATCTATCTATTGGGTGGGCCATTTATATGGATACACCTTAATAAAATGGGAATGGTTGGTGATATTACATCCTGTTTGAGGCACATTAGTATATGTGAGGGAGCTTGTAAATAACTCATGAAAGAATAAAGTTACGTTAAAACCAAGCACACCATTGTTTTTATCTTGTGAAATTTATACAACAGTTCTGTCTGGTTCTTGAATCTGATTGGCTGATAGCCGTGAGATATTTTGCCAGTAACAGCACACAAAGGCCTCTTCACCTTTGTGTATTACTCCACCCACATACATACGAGGACAAATATTCCTGCTGTTGGGCAACATAATGTACTTTTGAGGCTATTTTAAAAAATGATAAAATGATAAAATATTTATCATTTCTGAGAGACAGCGCGTGAGTCTTCATTAGTCAAAGACGGTTGACGTTGTCTATCCACAAGATGGCGCCAGGACAGCATAAAAAGCCCTTGCTTAGAAGATTAAAACTGCATGTTTTCTTGAGCGTGAATAAGAAGCTGAAAAACGGAAGCGTCGCGGTTTTTAAGTTGGACCAGATAGCGTAAATAAGAAGCTGCGAATAAGAAGCTGGATTCAGCCTCGTCCCTCCTTATCGCAAACACAACAGCAGTCTGGTAGTGATTGCACTGCTTTTTTTGGGGATAATTATTGTGATATTGTAACGGTCGCTTAAAGGGCACATAGGTAACCCCTTTTTTCATATTTAATATAAGTCTTTTGTGTCCCCAGAATGTGTCTGTAAAGTTTAAGCTCAAAACACCCATCAGAGTATTTATTATAGCTGTTTGAAGTGTCTATATTATAGCTGGAAAAAAGTTTTTGCTGTTTTTTTGTACTGGCTCTTTAAGGCTAGTCCTCCCCGCCCACCGTTCCCACGTGCCTGTCAGCAATCGCCGCCCTCGGCTGCCTCGGGAAGCAGATCTCATGTAACGTGTGAGAAATACTACAGTAAGAACTTTACCAATCAGTATTTGATGCATTTTTTTGTGGATTTGCAACAATGAGTCACACACAATGTCATTACAAAGTTCACGCACACTCACAGCAAGGACACAAACACACAACGCAGACACACACACACACACAAACGTAGCGCAGACATACACACACACATAGCTCAGACACGCACACAGAGAGAGAGAGAAAGAGAGAGAGAGAGAGAGAGAGAGAGAGAGAGAGAGAGAGAGAGAGAGAGAGAGAGAGAGAGAGAGAGAGAGAGCATTAAGCTTTGCACTCGTTTTGCACGCATATGTGACATGATACTGGTAATATCCACTGCTGTATGGATATCTCTTATATTAATGTACAAAATAAACCTGATTTAACATCCACAAAGCGCGATTGAAGCGTCTTCTGTTATAATTGTTCTGACACGCGGCTGTGCTGATTAAGTGAATCTGAAGTGAATCGCTGTAATTCATTACACACATGCTCTGTTTTAAAACATTTTAAACATGTGAAACTCAATCTTGATCACATTTGATGATAATTGATGACTCTAGCGAACTGAACACACCTTTTATTCCCGGCTGCTTTGTGCTCGTCCTCTCTTGATTATATGATTATACGCATGACTACTGGGACATGTTAATACGCGCAGCTGTCAATCAATATTGGTGGGCAGGGGGACCGCACTCCTACGTAAAGTTGCGGTCGATCTGAAAACCGCTCCAATTGGTCCACCGTTTTTATGTTGTTAAATTTGAAAAAAAAAAAGGACTGTGTGTTTATATCACCCCAATTTGACAATTTATACACTATACTTACACACATTTCTGTCCAAACAGCTTGAAAAGTAGATTTTTCACCATAGGTGCCCTTTAATGTTTGATTTGCATTTTGTATAAATACATGTCCCCTTTAAGAGGACTTCTGTGGTTGTTTTACCTTTGAGATGTAAGCACGCATGTATGGGAGCTAGGGCTGGGCGATATTGCAAAATTTGGTATCGATCTGATACCAAGTAAATACAGGGCCAGTATCGCCGATATTGGTACCGATACTTTAAAAAGCATGCACTTGAACTTATATGTACTTTTCTAAAGGGGAGAACAGTGTGTGATGAGTTATGAGTTGAATTCTGTCAAAGCAGCTATAATTAAATGTATATGTTAAAACCCAGGACAAATTTTAAACACCTTCAAGCCAAATAAAAACATTTTTTATTATTAATTAAGTACAGCCCACAATATAAATCCTATAGTGTTCCTTTCATGGTTAACACAAAAGGGATTCAGACATTTTCATATTTTAAGTTTAGGGTATACAGTGGTGGGCAGAATTATTAAAACACCTGTATTCTCACCAGTTTAAAAATGTTTTTAAGTGTTTTTAAAAGTTTTTTTATTTTTATTTTCTACTAACACGCTACAGCAAAAGATTAAAAAGAAAAAAGCTGGTGAAAAAATACTGTTCTAATCATTTTGGCCACCACTGTATATTTTTAAATTCCAAAATAATTAATATAAATAGCGGGCTTTAATGTGCTTGCTATATTTAATCAGCCTGATGATGAACAAGTAACAAGTTCAACTATGACCAAGTATTAATTTTTTTTTTTCATTAACTAATACTGAATGTCCTATATAACTCAAATATTAATTCCACCACTGTAGCTAGCTACCTGGATATTCATTGCCTCTCCGAAACGACTCGGCCAGTGACCTCTGTTTCAGGGCTGCCAGTGCTGGGGGTCTGTCTGGAGTATTTGCCTCCTCCTCTCTCCTTTTTTGCAGCTCGGCGTTCTCTTTTTCGTGTTGTTTTTATGTGTTTGTGTAGATTTGTGGTGTTGCCACAGTATCGAATTGACTTTCTACAAACATCACAGTTTGCAATATTTTCGTTTACTGCAGTTAAATAACTCCAAACAGCGCTCCTCTTACTCTCCGCTATCTCAGAACAGCCAAAAGTGCTTGTGCTTAGTCACGTGATGAAAGGACAACTAATAACAGCAGAGCAGGGAGGAGCAACGGTGCATATTAGATTTAAAAGGAGCAGGGTATTCAGAGACATATCCGCTCTTTAAGTATCGATCTCGGAAGGATACTATCGATCCAATATCAATACCAACGTTGGTATCGATACTATCAATATTAGGATCGATCCACCCACCCCTGATGGGAGCTCAGTTCAGTTTTGGCGAGCTCTGAGGAGAAGTGTGTGATGGTCGCTCTACCACTATATCATTCTTTTATTTCAATAATGTAACACTTTATTTTGCGACGGATGTTTGAGGGTCTTTCTCTTTTCCCTACTCATTATCGTTGACTGGCATGTATGTAGTCGACAGCACTTTTGAGAAATGCAAAAAGGCCAATAGGAAGAGCAAAATAGTTTGTCTGCTTTTTTCCATTCCTTAAAGTCTCCGGGTAAACGCTGGGACACCTGGCACCCATCACAATACCGACGGCAACAGAGAAATACTGTAGACTGTAATAGACTGTAGGGAGACATCTCTGTAGACGGATGGCATCTCATGTCACGTTCAGCCTTATAATCTTAAAATGTGAGCAAAATCAGCTGTTTTATCATCACTTTAGAAATTACACTATAGAGAATCATTCAAATACTAGTTCTAAAGTGACGTTGGTGAATTAGTAATGGCTTCTGCTGTTCTGACGTCAGCTGCAGATGAATGAATGGCGGAAGTGGTTCCTAATACAAAAGGGTTTTAGACTCTCCGTGTTTGATTTTCTTTTTATATACACGATTGTACTGTCGAACTGTTGTATAAACGCAATATCACACAAGTAGCTGCGCGATATGGCTGTATATCAGCATTGGTGGGACGCAAAGCATGCCTCCCACCAGTGCTAATATACAGCCATATCGCGCAACTACTCGTGTGATATTGCTCATATATCGTGTTCAAATACACAACACACAAATATATATACAACATTTTCTTTCATTTTCTTGAACGCGATTAATTGTGATCAGGGCTTGACATTAATTCTTAGATCACCAGCCACTGTTGCTAGTGGTTGTCGAACGTTAGCAGCCACTTGCCGTTTTCATTAGCCACAATTTTGTTGCTGTGAATATATATTCTATATCCATAAATTTGACTTTGTCATGCTAAAAATACTTGATTTAAATTTTGTGTTAGGTCTACATGCATCCTCGTTCATAAAAAAAATTAATAAAAACAAAATTATCTTTTTAAAAATTAATAAAAAAATTGATTTAAAATTAACTAAGCAAAAGAAAGCATGTGAAAAACATTCCGTGTGCGACAATGAAAAGTTGATCGCATGCACACTGTTGATGTTAAACCCATAATCTGTTCAAAGAATGGTTAAAGCGAAAGTGAAACCGCTGCTGCTTACAAAAGAATCTCGAGCTCTTGAAAGCAGCAGGACGCACGAGCATCATTGTTTCCCTGTCTATTTTAAAGAGAACTGATCGCACCAGTTTCGGTTTCAGGCAAGGTTTCTTCGCGAAAGGAAACGGGAGCATGCACGCTTTTTAAAAACTCGCACACAGTACATCAGATGTGCGCGCAACACTAAAACCCTCATCAGTGAGTGAGGATAGGTTGTGTTTCACCGTGCACCTGATCATCTCATTACGTATTTACCTGGTTTCTTTTACTCACGTGAACAGTAGTTTTTGTCAGGCGTGCTGCTTCTCAATTCCAAGATCACATTTGCACAGATATTAACAAACGGTCTAAACTAAAATACAAAGATTGACGAGTCAGCACTGGCAGTTTAAAAACTATTTTCAACCAGCCAAAGTGGCTAGTGGGTGTGAATGTCTAACCCGCTACAGCTGAAATCTACCCTCATTTGGTGGGTGTTAATGTTAAGTCCTGATTGTGATTAACCTTTTGACAGCACTACTTTAAACTTTGATTTGAGTAAAAAAATACAGAAAATACTGAAAAACGCTAATCAACAGATGTAATATTAGATTTTTTTTCTTAAATCAAGACGTATGATAAGATCAACTTGTAGCGTGGGCAGTACAGTGATCTGGTAGTTGTGTTGTGAAAGCATGGCCTTACAATAACACACAAGAGAGAAAGGAAGTGTGTGAATGGAGTGAAAGACTGGAGTATTAGTGAGTGAACACAGGACATAAAAGTGCTGTGGTTTCCAGCCGTCGTATGACCTGCAGGGTTGACAAGAGCTACAGTAAGTGGGACACCACTTGCCTGACACCATGGACGTTCTTAATGGCGTGACTGATTTCTCTCCGGAGCTCCTTTTCATCAAACACGATCTGAAAGAGAAAGACAGAAACTCATTTCTGCACCTGTGTGTCACATACCGGGGCTTTCTGGCAACTTGTGGTGACTTGTTATCTTAAGATCAAAGTATTATTCCCAGACATCCAGACCAGAGTTGGGTATAATGTGTTACATACAGTAAATAGCTGTTTTAAAGGTACACGAAACCCTCGAGTCTCACCAATCTAAAAACAAAACTTGCAAGTGTAATGAATTATTTTATTTGGGCTGAAGTCTCGTTTATTAACATGGAGGAGGCTGGCTTTATGACTTGTACTGCAGCCAGCCCCAAGGGGGCGATCTAACGGCCGGGACTTTCACAAAAAAAAAGAGGCGTGAGACACACTTTCTTTGCAAGCATACTGTAGATAATGTGCTGTGGTACAACACAACTGTAGTTGCATCACAATGCACCAGTTCACACTAACGTTACAGTATTTATTATAGTTAATCAGTTTACTATTCTACAGTATTCTGTAGCATTTATTAACAAAGAGTTGTACACATTGTACATTTTACTATCTGGTTCAAAAACATGTTTATTATAAATTTCTATAGTTTTTTCCCCCATGCAGATATCTTCCAGACATCACAAAATAACAGATGAAGCATTCAAAAGCTTGGACTCATAGCAGTAGTATAGCCTACATTATTATTTATTTATTTATTTTTGTAAAGGAAAAAAAGTGCTTTACAATAATAACCGTCTAGTTCATTGTCAAGGGTTGCATTTCTCGGAATCAGATCAACATTATGAATTCACAAACAGACAAAACAAGTATGCACCTTGACCAGCTCAAAGGGGAAGCGCTCATGGAAGATTCGGTTAATCCTGGCACCTCCGGAAAGCTCTGCGGTGTCCACCTGATCTCCAGATCCCTCAATGCACTTCTCAAAGTCAACTCCGAACTGCTGGACCATCCTAAAAAAGTGAGACTCGGGAGTTAGAAACAGCTAGAATTACTTAGTTAGCAATGCTAGTCATGATAGTCACTCACTGCAGCAAGGCCTTCGTCTTTCTCGTAGGGTCATCTGGGCGGAAGTTCTTATACTCTTCCACTTCTTTTTCTAGAGAGAGAAGCTGAGACTGGAGTTTGCTCCGCAAGCCGGGTAGTGTGTCCCGAATGTGGTTGGTCAGTTGCTAAAAATACAAAAACAAGAAGTGAGAACGTGATAAAACAAAAAACCACAGAGGCGCGAACTAGAAACTTCAGTTCTGCAACTCTATGCAAACATTTTCTGAAATGGCTAGCTATTTGTGCAAATCCATACATGTGCAGGAATTGCAAATCAAACAGATTTGCATTTTCTGCAAAGTTATGACCAGGCGTTTGTGCTCTGTAATGAACAGAAGCGGAAAAACATACAGGATGAACACAAAAGGAAAAAGCGAGAGGGTAACAACAAGTTCAGCTCAAAGTGAGGGTCAAAAGTGTAAAGTTGCATAGTGCCACCTTGTGTACCAGGGTTTTCCGGTTTCTCATTAAGCGCCATCAAATGCAGGGATGGGCAAACTTGGTCCTAAAGGGTTGGTATCTGGCAGATTTTAGCTCCAACCCTAATCAAACACACCTGCCTATAGATTTTAGTGATCTTGAAGACACCAGCCCCTTTCACGCATACAGACCTTTGCGTAACATTACCAGCAATTTTCCTGAAAGGGATCATGTGTGAACAGCCCCTTTTAGAAAACACAGGTAAATTCGTTGTGGCAATTTTCCGGTAAAGAGAAGTTGTAACATTACCGGTAATTTGCTGGAATGCTGCTCTGTGTGAACGCAGAAGGAAAATTGCAGAAAAGAATGCTCATTTTGAGGCAGGAACCGGCGGACGTGCAACAACTTTAACCATGAGGTAAACACAAAACAAAACTTTTCATCTGGAGCTCCTTCACGGGACTCCACACTTGTAAAGAATCGCTCCATTGGGCTCGTGCGGCTCTCGGTCCCGCCCACACTCGTAAGCGCTACCAAGCTGACCAATCACAGAGCTTGCGTTACGCGTCGTTGCGACGTGTAGTTAAATTTTTTTGAGAGGTGCGCATCAGCGACGCCGACAGCCACAGCGAGGGCTATGAGTCCACGCGTAGGCCGCGCCATAGCATTTGCTTGATGCTAAAGTATAAATCAGCCTTTAGACTGCGCTAATTTGAGACATTTGCTCCAGCCAATCAGAACATTCAGATGCAACCACATCCGCAGTGTTTATGAAAATAAATGGCTTTGAATATTTTTCCACACACATTTAGCTGCTGGATGTTAGTCAAATAACGTTTCAGTTCCTTCTTAATGTCAACGATATCGATAAAATGCTTATAATAAACCGCTGTTTGTTTACCTTCAAGCTCTGCTTCAGTTGCTTGACGCGTGTGCATGTGAAGCAGCCGGTCAGCAGCAGCACACAAACAGTTTAATGCACTTAAACATTGGGCTCACACATATACTCTGCACTCTGGCTACTTCAACAATGTTTATAAGCCGTGGTGGGCATTTCTCTCTGTCTCGCGCTGAACGCAGTTGACCAATTGCAACAGACTGGGTCATCGGAATAATCAGCGCAGATTAGCATCACACTAAGTAGGGGTTTGGGAACAAATTAATTGCTAAACAAATCATATGGGAGTCATTTGGATAATTAGGGAAAAATAAATGCAAATT
This sequence comes from Danio aesculapii, assembly GCF_903798145.1. Lineage (NCBI taxonomy): Eukaryota > Metazoa > Chordata > Actinopteri > Cypriniformes > Danionidae > Danio > Danio aesculapii. Next base: position 50,587,553 of record NC_079437.1, on the reverse strand, counting down.
ATAACACAATGAAAGTGTTTTTTGATGGATGTGGATATCAGCATGTTGTTGGTGATTATTCACATTAACCCTCATTTGTTATGCAATAAACGAATATGTGTATGTGTATATAAATATATATAGTTGTGAATGAAAAGACATGTGAAAGTGAAATCATAAAATCACAAAAGCACGGCTCTTAAAGCGACATTCTTGTTACCGACAGTTTTTATCATTTTTAATCAAATTAAAAAAGGGTCAAAACCACTAAATGCTTTTGAGTTTGTAGATTTACTAAGAAACAAATCAAGTTTAATTCTTACAGAGATGATGTTTAAAAGCATAGTTTGTTTAATCTTTATTTTTATAATCTTCTGTATTCAACATTGTTAGCTTGTTATTTACCAATCTGCTTCAGTATTAGGAATTGTGAAATTCCATAATCTTTAAAGGGTATAGGTTTAATAGTAACTTTATATACAGGGGATAATCTAAAAAAACTACATATCTCAAATGGCCCACTGATAATCACTTTAAATAATCATGAATACGATTTTTACCATAATCGATCAACCCTGATTGATACCAACACACAAAAGCACATAAAAAAGCTAATTTAAAGTGACTGCAATGCCCATAAGAGTTAAACTATTGACAAGTGTGACAAACAGTAGTACAGCAGCTTCAGTCATAATGTGGTTGTACCTGGTTGAGGGCTTTCTGCAAGTGTGGCGTTCCCATCCTTTCAGCCATATGTCTGTAACTGGGGTGGGACAGGAAAAACTTCCTTTCTGCTGCCAGTGCAGCACGAATGTCCTTCCGGCCATCAATGTCTTTCTGACTCCGGTTCACTACGCCAATATAACCTACGACAGGGAAAGTCACATTACATGGTGTATGTCTGTGGTGGATGCTTAGGGCATTCAAATCATACAATAGGAGAAATGTGTGCAGTACAGTTTATTTCTCATGATTTAACTGATATCACAGACCAAAAATATCAATTGCATCTTACAGCAGCAAGGAAACAAGAGAGAATGTGAAAATACAGACAAGGAATTGAACAAAACAAGTTCATACAAGAAATAAAAAAAAGTATGTCAACAAACATCTGGGAAAATGTGTTTACATACCAATTCACATGAAATTGTGTAATGCTATTTTTTTCCCTAAAATTTAAAGCGTTTCATGATATTAACTACAATTTGAGTCAGATAGATTAAAAAAAAACATGTTTACTCAGTGTGGATCAGTGTTGGGTAAGTTAGTTTAAAAAAGTAATAGATTACAAATTACTGATTACTACTGGAAAATTGTAATCTGATTACATTACTAATTACTTCATGTAAAAAGTAGTCAGATTATAAATTACTTTACTTTGAAGTTACTTTTAAAACACATAAAATATGCCTATAAAAGTACAAAATAAACTGCAGCTATTTCAGTAATTCACTAAAAAAAAAACATTACAATGGGTTGATCACAGCAGCTTGACATATTCAAAAGACTTAAAGACTTCGCCCAATACTTAAAGTTTTATTATCATTCACTTGTTCCAAACCTGTTTTTTTTTTTTTTGAACACAATAATAGACATTTAGTAGAAAACTGGATACCTTTAAACACTGACATCCATAGTATGAAAAAGCACTGCAGTGTTTGGGTGTTCTGTTTTTGTCTGAGTTAATTAGTCAACCGAAATGTGTACATTTCATGCAAAGTATGAACAGTCAGTTCTTGTCACGTGACTCGTGGTTTTCAACTGAGTACGCAAGTTAAATGCGAGCGCGCACAATATGCGCTCTCAATATGCTTGCAAGACGCACGCCTCCATATGAATTAACGAACTTGCGCAGGCAAAAGACGCGATCTGTGAAGGGCCCCATAAGCAGCTACACTTCTCTTCACATTCAGAAGGTACCTTCACTCCCGATCCTGCACAAAAAAATCCAATTTAGCCTGTTTAGGCGGAGTTGGGCTGCCGTGTTTTTTGTGATGAGTATTGTCCTAGTATTCTTTCTATTCAAGTGCTTGAACAAGTTTCTGGTCAGTTTAAAAGCAGTTGAAAGTTCTTTAGACTGGACATAGACTGAATTTTACAGCAATGTGTTTTGTTTTTACGCTCAATGAAATCAAAATAATGTCTTTATTTCCACTTAAAGCAACCACTATCATCAGCAGCCATTTCAGCTTGCGTTCTCCAGGAATTTAAAAGCGTATGCTTATCAACTTGCGTTGCAGCAGAAAATGTGATTTAAAAGAAGCATTGTTTTACTTTTAAAATCTATAATAATGTAATGTAAGTAACACAATTACACAGATTTTAGTAACTGTATTCAAATTACAAAAATTCAAAATGTAATTTATTACATTACTGTTTTCCCTAAAACTGTAATTATTATACAGTAACGCGTTACTGAGAAACGCGTTACACCCAACTCTGGTGAGGATACAATAAACCAAAACAAAATCACAGTTAAAACTAAGGCCGGATGATATTGGAAAAATCTGACATTGCGATATTTTGTTTTGCTTTGATATAAACTGTGATATGACTATCATTTTGCTGGAGGATTTAAATAGCTCTATTCGGAAAGACTTCATGAATTTAGATTGACTGTAGTGACCAAGTGTTTTTCTATGCAGAAATCTGCATGTAATCTAAAAAAATTCGGGCATATATAAAAACAAAAATAAGTTAAATAAACAGTGTGTTATGCTTTTTTTGAGGGGAGGGGTGGGGGGTCTAAGAGTATTCAAATAGAAATATTGAAAATCAAGCATAAAATAACATGGTCATCACTGTATGAATAATTTCATACAATTTAAAAATAATATCTCTTTCTTTTAATCTTTAATAAATAATCCAATCCTGTGATGTGACTATTGTGGATACACACATTGCAATATCGGTGCTCAGTTGATATATTGTTCAGCCTTAGTTAAAACATAATTCAGTGCAGGAAAAAGTAATTGATAAAATTTAAAGTAATTAATTAATAAAGTAAGTAAATTAATAAAGTGGTGGAAATTACTCGAAGTGTGAGTAAAAAGTAGCCCTTTCAAAAGTATTCAAAAGTAGTAAGTTTTGCACTGTAAAAAGCTGATGTATTTACATGTAATTTGTGAATGTGTGTAAACATAACATTCTGTAGTGCATTTAGTTATTAACCAGCAGGCACACAACGTCATAAGACAATAATATGAGGTTAGATTCAAGTTGTGATGTCGGGTGACCAAAATTCAATGTCTAGCCAGCGTCTAAGGACAATGTTATTTTAATGTCCAATAACGACATTAAATAAAGTTGATATTTGGTTGATTTTAGGTTGTGTTGGAAAGTGACTAAAATCCAACGTCGAGCCAACATCTTAAACCAACGTCATATTGACGTCAAACACTGACATTTTATTCATCAGGTATGGCAACCAAAATTCAACATCTGATAGATGTCATAGTGGTAACGTTCACACATCATCAAGCTGTAACATTATTAGACAACGATATTTGTTTTTTTTTTTAGGTTGGACATTGTTGACGGCCTGATGTTGAGTTCTGACGTCAACCTGATTTTCATTTCCAAGCAAAATGCAATGTCCCTACGACGTTGGGGTACAACATCAATCTGACGTCATATTGACGTCTTGTGCCTGCTGGGTGTTTAAGGCCATTTCGGTCATCATTCGATCATCAACAGTCTCTGGGTCATTGCATGTAAAGATTTTGGACATCTTCTTAGACACTTTTAATGCTTCTGACAATTAGTACAATTATAAATTGCCCATGTCTTGAGGTAGTTCATAATGATGGAATTTACCCATTTACTTCTATGTGTGATTTGATTGGACAGGAATCATAGGACTTAATTTTCTAATCCCCATAGAAAAGAAAAAATAAAGTAGGTTGAAGCAGGTTGAAGCAGTGGAGTAAAAGTACCAATACTACACTAAAAATGTACTCAAGATAAGGTAAAAGTACACATTTATAAAAGTACTTGGTAAATTACAATTCCTAAGAAAAAAACTACTCAATTACAGTAGTTTGAGTATTTGTAATTTGTTACTTTACACCACTGTTAATCATAAAACACGTTTTCAAAGCTGCCAAGAATTAGAAACATTTCGTAATCACTATATTAAAATTCCTGCAGAATCATGCGACACCGAAGACTGGAGTAATACTGAAAATTCTGATTTTTTTTCATCACGGGAATCAAAAACTTTTTAAAATACATTCAAACTTTTAATTGTAAAAATACTATCCACTATTATTGTATTTAGTGTATTTTGAACCAACTAAATGTGAATGTGTACAAAGTACAAACCTCTTCGAAGTGGTAAAAGTTTATTTTCCAGGATATCCCGGGCGTCTGTACCCTCATCCATTAAATCCAGTTTAGTGATCACACCAATGGTACGCAGTCCTGTTAAACACAGCAAAAAACATATTATCAGTCCTTCTGCTCAATACAGAGGATTCACACATTTCTCTCAAAAAAAATTATTTTATAAAAAAAATACATCTAAAAAAAATTGTAAATACAGGTTAAATCACAAATGAATCATCCAAACAATTAATTTAATATGAAATAAATAGTTAAATAAATGTATTTAATTATTTCATATTAAATACAATGTTTGAATGATTCATTTGTGATTTTTTTTTACTATTTATTTATTTATTGAAATATAATTTTTTTTTTTCATTTTATAGGCTATATACTTGCTTTTATGTTTTCATTTTTGTTTAATTTTAAGAAATTTTTTGTGTTTTTTAAAACACTATTATTATTATTTTGGCTTGATTTTTGATATTTATGTTTTATTTATATATTTTTCTTATAATTAATTATGTCATTTCAGATTTTTGTATATTTTGTTTAACTTCTATTTCATTTAACACTTTAAAGAACATTTTTTAAATAATTACAGTCTTAGTTTTTGTGATAATTATACATATAATTCATACATATAATTTTTTATGTAATTATCCATACAGTGTCAATTAATTATGGGACAAAAAGGCGAGTGCACAAATGCAGCTCGAGCGAATTACATTACTACAGTATATTCCAAACTCAAGCACAAACATGATTGTGAGCACACAAACACGCTGCGATGACATAATAATAATAATAATAATAATAATAATAATAATACAATAACAGTAATTAATTAAAAAATGTATTGTGCTTAAGTTTGTTATTTGAAATTTTTACATTTTTTATTTAAGTATCATGGCCTTTTCTTCCCTATCCGCTTGTTAAGTCGTGATGTATTGGTGACATATGGAATACAGTTCCGCATTGCTACTCATTTGAATTGAGAAAATATTCGTTTATGACCACTTTTCAGTCATATCACACATTAAAGTGCATTTTATATAAAATCAGTCTCTGGACTTGCTGCATCACAAATACCAAAATTTGAACAATTTGTAAAAAATTTATCACTTTCTGGCCATCGGGTATTAGGCATGGATGTATATAATGCAATCGTGATTTTCGAAAGTATGACATCGCTTTGTAAACGTTGATTATTACCATCTAATGAGTCTCACGAATACAGTTTGATATATCGCTTGGACCCGGAAGCCACTTTGTGTGACGTCACACTTAACAAGCGGATTACAGCACACATGGTTTACTACATGGTCTATATTTTTTCAGGTTTTCCTGAACTCTATCCACCTCCTCTCATTATTTGACTTGTGAATGCCCTCACCTTGAGGGTCCACCTCTTTCGCCACCTTGAGGGCATCCGAATTGGCCAAGTCCATATTAGCGGGGGTGACGGCAAGGATCAGACAGCTCTCCCTGGTGATAAACTGCATTATCATGTCCCGAATCTGGTGCTCGATGTCAGGCGGCTGGTCGCCCACTGCCACCTTCGTCATCCCGGGCAAATCGATGAGCGTCAGATTCAATACTGTTGAGCATAGACAGAGGAGAGTGACATTTCACCAATGGCAGACTGACTGCGGGAAACTGCGCTCTTCCAGGGTCTCGTTTTGCATTACCGTTAGGAGAGTAGACTCTCAGGTTGATGGGGATAGGAGAGATGCCCTTATTGGAGCCTGTAATCCTGTCGGTTTCTGCTTCAATCTCCTGCCGGACTTCATCAAAGTCCACGAACTTCCTACCTTTGCAGTGTAGGAACTCTGCATATTCTGCACACAGAAAGATGGAGAGCACGGATTAGGGTGATATGGGTGACATTTCAGCATCAAGGCAAATGAGACATGAAGGTTGGATTTATCTTAAAGTGGTGTTTTCATTTAAAGCCTAAACCATTTTCATTTACATACTGATAAAATGTACTGGTTATTTACAACTAAAACGGGGGAAAACATCAACATTAAAATATATTTAGTAGTGGCCAAAATTATTAGAACACTAACTTTCTCACCAGTTAAAAATTGTTTTAAAGGGCACCTATTTTAGCCCTTTTACAAGATTTAAGATAAGCCTTTGGTGTCTCCAGAATGTATCTGTAAAGTTTCAGCTCAAAATACCCATAATTTATTATAGCCTCCAGAATCTGCTCATTTTGGTGTTTGAATAAGTTGTAGCTGTTTTTGTAGCCTGTGGTTTTAAATGCAAATGAGCTGCTTCTCCATGCCCACCGTTCCCACAAGCGCGTCAGCTTCTCATTATGCGTAAAGTCAGATAAACAGCCGTCAGTGATAGAGACAGACTTGAATGAAGCTGAAATACAGCTCATTAGTCAAAAATACCAAGTAGGTTTGTTTGCTTTATTTGTGGTGGAGTTTATTCAAGCCTTTCTGAAATGGTGAGTCTCACATAAAGGCCATGAGCAGTACACACGCACACATATTAGCATTTACTGACCATGCGGCCATGGTGACTATAGCACTTAAGAACTACATAGCAAACATAACAAACATGCTCTGTTTTAAAAACGTTCTAAACTTATAAAAAAAAAAAAAATAAATAAATAAAAAAAAAAAGAAATTTGTAACAAATATTTTAATTTTAAAAAATGTTTTGTGGACATGTGTATACATGTTACTATAGAACTATGGTCACTGTCAATCAATTCGGTAGGCAGGGAAAACCGCACTCTTACGTCATGTTTTTTGCTCCTTAAGAAACCCACTGTTGTATTTTTCTACATTAAAATGTAATATATTGCATTTTGAAACTACATAACATCACTGGATTGTACAATGTGGCTTTTTTTATTTTTTACAAACATTAAAATATTGTATTTCAAAGCACAACAAAAGCAGTACATTGCTCAAGAAGGCTTCTTCTTTTGAACTGCAAAACAACTGGATGCAACAATTATAGATTTTGATTGAACGATTATATAGTCTGAAGAATAATAATGGTTTCACGGTTATCATGTCTGATGTAAATTTAATAAACTTTTATATAAGGTAAGTATTTAAATGAACTGTTGTTATCATCTACGTTCATTAGAGCTGCACGATTCTGCCTAAAATAAGAATCACGATTTTTTGTCTTAAAATAAAGATCACATTTTTCTCACGATTCTTTATATGTAAAATAAAGTTTAATATAAGTAGGTTATTATTATTGTTAATTCTCAAACATAAAACAAAATAATTATAATATTATGTGTAGGCCTACTGTTGGTTACGATGCAAAATTCTGAATAGACTTTGAATGGTGGACTTGAACAGACTTTACATTTGTCCTGGTCCTTAATGCACAGTAAAGTGACATCAGAATACATCTATTCATAATTCTGATGTTGAATTATTATGTTTGAGACATGAGCTTGCAATCTGTCATTGACAACATTATTAAACCATTTTATTCACTGGTAAAATGAGACATTCGTCATTATCAGATTCCCTCTTGCATTATATACAACATTATATAGGCTAGAGTAGTTATACTGACACTGTTAAACATTATTTCTCATGCACTGTGTTTGCTATGAAAGAAAAAACATATCAAATGCTTGTCTTAATCATAACTCTAAAATGCAATATGATTAATTAAATGATGAGTGCGGGCTTTCGGTTTCATTTTCACTGCTAAGTGCTGTTCACACTTCCCGTCTAACTCCCAAACGATTGCTCTGTGCCACAAACTGAAGGCTATTTACAACTTTACCTGTTATTCACAGCCTATGCAAGATCTGTTCACTAAAGTAGACATCGTTCACAGGTGTGCGCCTTTCCTCTCTGTGGTGGTAACAGCTCATGGTCAGCTCACGTCACATGTGATTTCGCGGCCGCGAACACATCAATACGTGAAGACAGAAATTACATTTTTGGGTAAATTATACCTTATAAATACAGTATGTGACACTTTCAACACCATTTGGAGGTGTACACGTTGCTGAGCAATGAATGAAAAACAATGTGAAGACTTGTGTGGTCGCCTATGCTTCTCTCCTGAACTTGAAAATATGATTGGCAGAATTGTAGAAATGCTGGATTAAGATCGTCTAGTGGGTCGAATCGTGATTGTAATCTTTTTTTCGATTAATCGTGTACCTCTAACATTCGTTCATACATAATCATTTTAATAATTTGTAATAATTCGTCTATTGTATCTTTTGTTAATATTGCACTGAAAGCCATGCACAACTCTCATCGATACGACATGAGATGTTTTCTACTTGGTGCGTCTGAAAGGTGTGAGCACATTGCTCCACTTGCGCACGCATATTGGCATATATTCTTACATTGGAAATAATGAACTTTCGCACAGAAAAGACGCGAGATGTGAACAGCCTGCTGTTATGATTAATCCAGTGTACTACAAATACTACAGTAAGAACTTTAACAATCAGTATTTGATGCATTTTTTTGTGGATTTGCAACAATGAGTCACACACAATGTCATTACAAAGTTCACGCACACACACAGCAAGGACACAAACACATAGCGCAGACACATACACACACACACACACACACACACACACACACACACACACACACACACACACACACACACACACACAAATAGACATACACACACACATATAGCTCAGACACGCAGACACACACACACACAGAAAGAGAGAGAGAGAGAGAGAGAGAGAGAGAGAGAGAGAGAGAGAGAGACAGCGCGTTAAGCTTTGCACTCGTTTTGCATGCATATGTGACATTATACTGGTAATATCCACTGCTGTATGGATATCTCTTATATTAATGTACAAAATAAACCCGATCTAACATCCACAAACCGCGATTGAAGCGTCTTCCTTTATAATTGTTCTGACATGCGGCTTTGCTGATTAAGTAAAGCTGAAGTGAATCCCTGTAATTCATTACACACATGCTCTGTTTTAAAAAAATTTTAACTTGTAAAACTCACTCTTGATCACGTTTGATGATGATTAATGATCCTAGCGAACTGAACATATCTTTTATTCCCGGCTGCTTAGCGCTCGTCCTCTCTTGATGATATGATTATACACGTGACTACCGGACATGTTAATGCGCACAGCTGTCAATCACTATTGCCGCACTCCTACGTAAAGTTGCGGTCAATCTGAAAACAGCTCCAATTGGTCCACCGTTTTTATGTTGTTAAATTTGAAAAAAAAAAAGGACTGGGTGTGTTTATTTCATCCCAATATGACAGTTTATACACTATACTTACACACATTTCTGTCCAAACAGCTTGAAAAGTAGATTTTTCACCAAAGGTGCCCTTTAAACTAGCGCACAGGTAGCCAAACTTTGTTTAGTTGCAGCAGTTTCGTTCTGTGCAACTGAGATGCAGCATTGAGAAGCCTTTAAGCTTAAGTATCCAAATGTTTTCGGCTGCTCACGCCACTCACTCGCTTAATTTCAGGTCACTCACGCTCTGTGCAATCTGCAACTGCAGCTCGTGCTGTATTGAACAGTCACTTCATAACTATAGCAGCCATTTTTCGTCTGAACTAAATTTATTTTTGATGTCTTGGTCACAATATTTGGAGGGCCGGAACAAATTGCCTCACATGCCGCCAATTGAATAGGCTTGCTCTATGGTTTTGCTACATGTGGAGAGCGTCACATCATCTTCCCTCGTTTGTTGCAAATTACTTGACATCACCTGGACAGAGGAGCTTGGCCAGACGCACCCGGCCTGAACCAATCGAGGAAAATATATATATTTATGCTTTTTTGGAGTCAAACACTTTGGACAATGCTTGAACAAAATTTAAGTCCTTGTAAAAACAGGGTTAAGACTTTTTAATACCTTTGAAGGGCCTTTATTTTCTGATGAATGATTTATCAACTTTTAATACTTTTTAAGACCCCGCAAACACCCCGTTAGTAAACCATTCAAAAGATGCCCATCTCAATGCAAAAAGCAAGTTCACTGTGATCGGCCCCTTATGCAGTCAAACTTTAAAAGTATAAATAAATAAATATATATATATATATATATATATATATATATATATATATATATATATATTTTTTTTTTATCATTTAACTGATACCATTAATTGGTTTTGAGCACCCCTAGTCAGAAAAAAAAAAAAAAAAGACTCGTGTTTATATCACTTCAATATGACATTGAACACACACACTATACATACACAGTTCTGTCTAAACTGCTGAAAAACGTTGATTTTAATCATAGGTGCTCTTTAAATCACTTTTTTAATTTTTATTCCCTACTACTGTGTTTCCAAACCCTGTTCCTTAAGGCACACCAACAGTACACAATTTCAACATCTTCCTAATCAAACACACCTAAATCAACTCATCAGAACATTAGAAGAGACTCCAAACGCTGAAATGAATGGATCAGATAACAGATGATCAGGGTTGGGAAACACTACCCTACTGACTAGGCATGGGCCAGTATAAAATTCTGACGGTATGATAACCTTGGATAAAAATCTCACGGTATTGTGATTACTGCTCTAAAATATATTCCTTAAGTCTCTGGGTAAAAAAACTAACTTTTTTTTTTCCCCCTTTGAACACAATATATTTAATTTGAGAAACGTTTAAAATATTTTGGAGCAGTAAACATGTCAGGCTAAATAATTTAAATCCTTAAAAAACGGTTATCGTCCCATGCCTACTACTGACACAGTACACTAAAAGATAGAAATAACTGGCTTAAAACTTATTTAGCTTTTTTTCTCAGAATCTGCATCTGATATTTACAAATATTTACATAACATTTTCGCAGCCCCCAAAACAACTTGATTACCAACATCTTCAAAATAACTCGAACGAAATTCATACATGTTTTTATATGTCATGAATATTATAGTAAATAATTCTTAAAAAGTTAACCAGTAATATAAATGTTAAAACACAGTGACTTACTGTGAAAATAATCTAACTACGTCATAGGAATGTGCTGTGAATATAAATAAAGTACCTTAATGTGAAATTAATGCAATTATTAGTCAGTAATTTACTGTGAATTTAGGGTCAAACAGTGTTTACTTCACACAAACCATAAAAACTTGTGTTTACACAATGGGTTAAACTGGTTGATTTGGCTTTGTAAGTCCGTAGCTATGTTTCCATATATCTATTTAAAATTTTGGAAATGCAAATAAAAAACGAGTAGTTAAACTTTTTATTCGATAAAAATTTTTTGCATAAACTATGATGGAAACACTTTTATCGAACAAATTCCATCCAGTATGCGCATTAAAAAAGGTCATGTGATTTTGTTATAAGAGATCATGTGATGATAAAAATGTGTGTGAATGGACAAACCAGCAGGCTGACCAAATTGTGAAACGTCTGAAATGTTGTTTTGGTCTTTCTAAAACGCCTTTACCATTTCATAATCAGTGCTATTCTATTATTAATTATCTCCAGAACTTTCAAGAGCATCCGTGTTTCGCGTCTTATGCTGAAACATTCATTCATTGTGTGTCAACATTGTCTTCTGAGGCGCAGGTCATTTATTAAATGAAGAAAAGATTTACGCAGCTTTGATATTTGGCGCCAGTTAATCAAGAAGTGACGATTTTGTTCACTTTGATTCGTTGGATGGAAACGCTGCTTTGATCGAACGTCTTTTATTTGACATTCCAGTTTTGCGTATAAATTTTATTAGCTTTTTTATGGAAACAACTGAATCAACTCTGATTGACTGGTTGTGTGAGTGTTTTCAAGTCAATGTGTTTGAGATTTCTTTGAAAGTTGGTAGGCTTAAAACATCTTATTGGTCACAAATTGATGTTTTTCAGTCTAATATTGTGTCCATAACAGTGAAAGACTGCAGACATTCGAGAACCATTAACAGACATCATTAAGTTCTACTAATAATTCAAAATTAAACTGGCTGTAAACAAAAGCTACTTTTTGTATTTCCCAGTCATAACTGATTTACTCTTATTGTGCAGACACGAGCAGAAAGTATCAGTTCAGCTTTGTTATGTTCATCTTTACGGTCAATTGCACTCATTTGGAAGATGATCTGCTCGGTAATGCCTTTCTGTCAGTATTAATTCTCCATCTGCGCTTTCCTGTTCTTGCACATTACAGCATTATCATGCTGAAAACAATATCAACGATAATTGGTTTTAAAGTGGTTGAAATGTAAATTGAAGAAGGGGCATTTTCTGTGGAAAGCGGAGTCATGTATGGAAACTGAATAAGCAGACATTATTTAAGCTGAAGTGTGTTATTTTGCCACTAGCAGCAAAAATCTCAATGTTTTTTTTTTTGGTTGTTTTAAAGTGGATTGCAGATGCAGGCCATATGATCTCAACAAAGCTGAAATTGTGGACTTGAATCACAAAATTCAAGTCATAAAAATAAAAATGAATGAGGGGACGTGATAATAGATCCAAAGTTGGACTGTAGACTAGATAAGGATGGTTGTCTGTGAATATTAAACTATTAAAATATGCATAATCTGCATGCCATTGTGAATAAATAGCTCAACTTTATCAAATAGACTACAGAATGTGTGAGGTTCAAGTTGTTTTCAGTGGCTGGCATTTTCATCTCCTGAGCTGTTCTGCAATTTTCTTAGTGCAGTTTACATTTTATAGTATGAAATGCAAATTGAGCCAATAATGTTCAGATTATTTTATTATTATGTACTATGTTATATTTCAAAAATGTGAATAATATGAATCAAATCATATTGGCTATTTTACTATACAATAGTTAAAAATATCACATTTTGCCATCCAAATGGAAAGGGACACATTAAATTCCATCGGGACTAAACCTAAACCTCTAGATGCACTTTGAAATCGAAACTGAAAATGCTTTCTTTCCTTAAAAAAAATATATATATACATATACATATACATATATATATATATACATATATATATATATATATATATATATATATATATATATATATATATACAGAGAGAGAGAGAGAGAGAGAGAGAGAGAGAGGGAGAGAGACAGAGAGAGAGAGAGAGAGAGAGAGAGAGAGAGAGAGAGAGAGAGAGAGAGAGAGAGAGAATGAGTTGAGAGTAATTTAAACAGTGTTTTCATGACAGTGCAATATTAATATATAAATATTAATATTTCTATATATATATTTTTGATACACATATATATACATACATATATATATACATATATATATATACATATATATATATATATATATATATATATATATATATATATATATATATATTTTTTTTTTTTTTTTTTTTTTTTTTTTTTTTTTTTTTTTTCATTTAATAATTTTTTTTTTTTTTGATGCAAGGATTATAAATTTTGCTTGTTGTACAATTACAGTCTGAGCGTGTTGCACTGTATGTGCACCATGTGCATGTCACTCCCAATATACCCGCAGGAAAAGAAATAAATTTGCACAACATGTGAACGGCCTTAGTTAATAGCCTCAGCCATAGTTATTTCAGTGTGTTTGCGTTTTAGCCTCAGTGTACAAGCTTGGAACTTTAAACTAGCGCACAGTTGGCATAACTTTGTTTAGTTGCAGCAATTTTGTTCCGTGTAGAAACGCAGTGTTGAGATGCCTTTATGATTAATTAACTATGACGAATTAAAGTGGATTTAATAATGAAATAAATAAATAAATATATACATATATATGTAGAGAGAGAGAGAGAGAGAGAGAGAGAGAGGGAGAGAGAGAGAGAATGAGAGAATGAAAGAATGAATGAGAGAGAATGAGAGAGAGAGAGAGAGAGAGAGAGAGAGAGAGAGAATGAATGAGAGAATGAATGAGAGAATGAGAGAGAGAATGAGAGAGAGAATGAGAGAGAGAATGAGAGAGAGAATGAGTTGAGAGTAATTCAAACAGTGTTGCCATGACAGTGCAGTATCACTATTGAAGCAGCAGAAACAAGTATACTACATTGAAATGATGTTATCTGAGTGGACTTTGCTTCATGCCTAGATTAGTACATTATATGTGTAGATGACAGAATAGTCACAGAGAAGAATAATGAACTATTTTGAACTTTCATCTCTGTGAATGCGCAAGCTAGTCGATGAGCATTGATACAAGCATTCTAACAAAATGCAGAGAAATTAAACCTGAAAATAAAGAATTTTTAAAAATTAAATTAAATTAAATGTATTATTTAGATGGTGTATGTTGGCATTATACATGATACTATTATGTAATTTTACTGCGATTAAATTGCCCTGATATTCAAAATTTAAAGCCATTTTCCCATTTTTTATAGGTTATTTACAGTTAAAGTCAGAATTATTAGCCCGCTGTATAATTTTCTTCCCCAAGTTCTGTTTAATGTAGAGCAGTTTTTTCAACATTTCTAATACTGATTTCTTTTATCTTTGCCATGATAACACTACATAATATTTTATAATATTATTTTTCAGCTTAAAGTGACATTTAAAGGCTTAACTAGTTAAGTTAGACAAGTTAGAGTAATAAGGTCAGTCATTGTATAATGATGGTTTATTCTGTAGACAATCAAAAATATATATTGTTTAAGGGGGCTAATAATACTGACCTTGAAATTATTATTTTTTTTAAACTGCTTTTATTCTAGCCATAATAAAACAAATTTTTACCAGAGGAAAGGAAATTATAGTAAAAATACAGTGCTCTGATAAACATCATTTGGGAAATATATAAAAAAAAAAAAACAATAATTCACAGGAGGGCAAATAATTTTGACTTCATCTGTATGAATATCTGCACAACTGCAAACGTCACACAGGTATTTTGTCAATTAAAAGCAATAAGCTAACCACATTTCAAGGTAACACCAAACAGTGTCGCTTGAAGACTTTTGGTCACACCTCATTGAATTCCTCAATTAACATTATAGGCATGAATTAGACTGCATGAAAAGCATGAAAGTATGTGGTTTCCGCCATCCGCATACATATTAAATACCTGGGAAGACTCTGCAGAGTTGTATCATACTCATTAACACACTCACCAGCTTTGTTGTTTACTAGCTGCAGAATGAGAGGCCTGCGGGTGACGATGCCTGAGCCTCGCGGAAGGAAATCCCTGCAGAAAAACAGAGAGAAAGAGCGAGTGAGTATAGCTGGAGGAGAGACAAACACTCTTCGGTCAATCATGGCAATCAAGATCAATTTTCAGGGTTAGAAAAGTCTGATCAAATTATTCATGAGCGAGAGGGTGAATGTTTAGGAGCCATTTCTTTGCATTCATATCGGGGCACGCGCACAAACCCAAGACGTTATCTGCTCCCTTGTAGCAATGAATATTAAAACATGGTAGCATCTTCTGAAGGTCTGCGCTTCCTAAGAGGCTTGCAAATGAAAGGCCGCTGTCGTATCTCTCAGCCAAATCAGAGTGCATTTAATAACACTGTGGCGAATTCTAAACACCTTCTGGGATCAAGCTTCTGGGATCGAGAGTTGGGAAATTTCAGCCCGTATGCTCCAATATATTCACCAATCCAGTGACCTGCAGAGTGGACAAAACAGGCAAAACAGGCTGTGTAGCGTCTCAGAAAATGAGGATTGAGGATCAGGATTTCAGTGCTTACAATCGGAAAGCTACTCTACACACACAGAGAACACACAGCCTTTCTGTACTTAAATTATGTGTGTTTTTTTGTGTGTGGTGGTTTCTTAAGGCTGATATATACTTGTAAGCCAAAGGCTGCAGGTTCGAGCCAACTGTTTGCTAGTTTAAAGTTAAAAGCTTAAACACCAAGGTTAATGTGCACACACACATGATTAACTATGGCTGAGGCTATTAACTAAGGGCCGTTTACATATGGCGTCTTTTGCGTGTGCAAATTCATTATTTCTAAAGGAGGGAGGCGGCTTATGTGCACATATTGGGAGCGACGCACTAATAATCATATGATAACTGTGATTATTCCTCAAACTATAATCAAACAACTAAAATCTATAATTGTTTCATCCCTAGGTGATTTCCTTGGGCAAGGCAAAGAACCCCCAACTCCTCGCCGGGTGTGTGTTCACGGGTGTAAGTCGTTTTTGATAAAAGTGTCTGCTAAATACATAAATTAGGGTTAACGCGATACCATTAGTTAATCTTGCGATACTATACCAGCTGAAGTATCACGATACCAAATAGTATCGTGATAGTACTTAAATTATAAAGAAAATTGTCAGAAATACTGTTAGATGTTATAACAGGTCTACTGGAATTTAATTCATAATTTCCTTATTACATATACTAAAAAGTATTATTTGCACGTCACGTTACCTAAAATGTATTTGTTTTTATTTTGTAGATAACTGACCAACAAAAACAACATTAAAATAAAGATACAAATTATACCAAACGAAATTTGCAACAAAATTAGACTATATGAAGTGGACAAAATTAGTTTCAATGGTTCCTGTTTCTATTTCCGGTTTTTCATCTATTGTTGTTTTTTTTTTTTTTTTTTTTAAGGGATTGTTGCGGTTGTTGTACCTACTAAATAATATTTACAGGAACAGAAATTAAGCGATTCAGGTGTGTGTTTCAAACATCAGAATACATCAGAAAACGTGGAACCTTAAAAGTCTCCACAGACTATTAAAACAAAATGGTCTATTGTTGCACAAACGTGTGAGCATTTTAGTGACTTTTCCACATGCAACATTATCTATTGTAGATAGTGTTAATGGCAATACTACCATTTACAAACTACAGTGGCACCGCCAGTATTTTAGAGCCATAGTATCTCAATACTACCATTCCACCGATAAACTGTGCAACCCTAACATAAATGTAAACGTACATCTGCGTCGAGCATACAGCCGCATATGTCCCTTGCCGTGGCTGATGCTCAAAAAAATACAACTACATGTCATGACGATGCGTAGCACAAGCTCGGTGATTGGTCAGCTTGGTAGCATCGAAAAGTGTGGCCGGGGGTGTTACCGTGGAGGAGCTTCAGATGGAAACTTTTGGTTTGTGTTTACTTTATGATTAACGTTGTTGCACGTCTGCCAATTATCGTCTCTGAATGAGTAAGTTTGCCTTACTTGTACAGCAAGGTAGTATTACAGGTATTAGACAATTAGACAGAGAAATTATACACAGAGGCAGATAGAAACCCCACTGTATGTGCAAGGCATGTGCCGTAGGTTAAGGAGATCACTCAACACAGAAGTATAATTCAGTCTTTAGGAAGTCTCCAGTACTCAAGGTGGCAATAGTATCTTGTTTTAACATAGTTAACGAATTGCAATGGCTGTGATTTAATTGCGCAGCCAACATTCCTTTTTTACATGAGGTTTTGCAGCGTATTGTAGCAAATCACAGACATGTTGAGACATGTTGAATTGAATGCATAAAAACAATAACTAATCACAGCCACACTGTGAATATTTGAATCTCTTAAAAGAATCAGGTTGTAAGTAGGCATGGGCCGGTATAAGATTTTGACGGTAACCTTAAATAAAAATATCACAGTTTCTCTGTATTCTCTGCGTTTTTGATCTTCTAAAAAGAATCAGCTCATCAGAATCATTTGTTTGGAAACTGGACTGCAGTGGTCATGCAGTGTTTTTGATTCTCTAGAATTGATCTACATTGGTCAAGCATATCTACTGATTCTCTAAAAAGAATTGGTTCATAAAAAGCACAAGTTCAAGAATCCGACTACACTGGTAAGGCTATTGGTTTTTGATTCTCTGAAAGGAATCATCCCATAAGAGCTTTCTTCTATAAGAAAGTTCAATAAATCCCTATACTGGTAACGCTGTGTGTTGTTGATTCTCTAAAAATCGGCTAATAAGAATCACTTGATTTGGAGCCAGGCTACACTTTATGTGTTTTTGATCCTCTAAAAAAAGCCAGGTAATATGAATCACTATTTCCGGATTTGGAATACACTCATGATCTGCATTTTTGATTCTCTAAAATGAATCAGCCCATAGGGGCCAAGACACACCAAGCCATTGGTCGGATTGGCCATTGGGTCACCATCCGTGTCGGTCCAGCTTGTTTGTTTGTTGTGTTTCACACATTGCCTCTTGTTGAGTTAATGTTGGATCGAGTAAGCATGTAAGCAGATTAAGCATGTAGAATCAGAGTCAACCGTTGGCTAAAGACAGAGATCTGAATGCTTATTCAGCAATGTGACGTTACCAACTAAACAGGAGGAACACAAAGAAGCCTTTTGCCATCTCTGCTGTGATAATCCTAAATTAATTTCAAACTACTTAATGGTATAGTTCATCCAAACATGAAAATGTCATGTTAATTTACTCACCCACAGCTGTGGGTGTCTTTCTTTCTTCAGTAGAACATTAAAGAAGATTTTTAGTTGAATCCATGGACCTTGGTGATTCATATAATAAGACTGAATAGTTAGGTTTTTTTTTATTATTATTAAAAACAGACACATAAAAACATAAAAACGAGTCCAAGTCAATCTCCCTTGCTCCTGATGATAAACTGAGGTCTTGACGCAAAACAATCAGTTTGTGTAATAAATTTAACATTATTTACAAGAGATTAACTTTAATTCAGTCTTGTCAAACAGTTTTTGGCGCATGTGCGAATATATGTCAAATGTGCGAGGGCACACACGTGGAGGAGAGGTCAGGTCATGCAGTTAGTTTATAGATATCAATAGCTCCATTTCCACTGTCGGGCAAGTGCAAGCCAGGGTTTTTATTGGGACGGGTTGGGCCAATCACCCAGGAGGTTTAGTAGTAAGGCCGAAATCATGTCGTGTTTCCAATGTCATGCTAGTCGCTCGCAGCACGTCACGCAAACCCCGCAACCAGAACATCCCCCGAATCAAACGTCACATAACCCGCACACTTCAGCGGAAATCAGGCAGATAAAGAACCCCATCGCATCATCATGAAACAATTAAAATGAAGACAACTCATTTTATATGTCTTATATATTTTATATGTCTTTACGCACAGGCCTGTGTGTTTCCATCCATTATATTCCTTTACTCACCGACCAACTGTTGGCATCGTACAGCGTGTGGTCTCGCCACTAACAGAGGGACCCAGCGCAGTGAGCGCACCTTTCCATTATTTAAACTCACAGAACTTCTCCGGTAATAACTCGGTATAAAATGTATTTTATAAAATCCTCGTTTTGATAGACGCCGTCAAACACTTATCTAAAAAATGTTTAGGCCTTTGTAAAATGAAAGCTATATATGGCTTAAAACTGTTTAATTTATGTATTTTATATACCTACATTGTTTTAGCTATAGCTTTTGTTTGTTTTATATTGGTTTAATTATTTAATGTGATTTTATTATTTCCGATATTTGTAATTCTTTCAATAATTTCATTATAACTTAGGCTATTTTATCAAGATATGACACTATTGTTTTGAGCCTACAAAAGTGGACACGTAATTTGTAAAGTTTTATTTTATTTATTTATATATCTGTTGTATTCACATTGTGTATTATCTCCAAAATAAATAAAAAATAATCCCAGCCACTTGCTGCATCGACAGAGCTGTCAAGCGAGCGTTCTTTTGCCCGGTCTCTCACTCACATACAGGCATCTAACGGGCACGTATTACACACAAACACACCTTTTAAACTTGACAAAAGCTCTCGAAAACCTTTACTGGCTGCTGTGTCTTTAATATGGTGTAAAGATTATTATGCGTTATTGAAACATCAAGGAGGACGCAGCAAAGAAATGTCACTTATAAATTAAAACTTTATTATTTTATGCAATAGTCTTACATTTAAAATGAAACCAAAAGGGCGATTATAAGCAAAAAGACCCCAAGCCTACAAGGTGTTTTATGGAATAGCTCATCTTAAACTGACCAGCTAGTTTTCTTTCCCTTATTTATTCATTTGTTTACCGCATGTACACGTGTGCAATCAGAAAACTAGTGTAATGATGGCATGTCATCTTTACCAGACTCGGGTAAAGTCCACCTCTCCTTTCACTCTAGTTGGCCCTCTTTGGTTTTGAATTGGATTCGTGTGTATGCGTTTATTTTTGATCTCAAAAGACTTTCACCATTGACTGCCATTATAAATGTGTGTTCACACCGAAAGCGTCAAGAGCATCAAAGTCATTTCATTTTCAATAGGAGCTGGCAGAGAGAAGTGGAGCGGTGCGTCTTCGCCGGTGTGGGCATCAAGGAGAGTTTATGGCACGGCTTTACAATTAGTTTGTCATGGGGACCAGTTCCCGATAAGCATCCCAAATGAGGAGCCGGAGAGATATGACTTGCAATATGAATGATGAAACAACAATGTATAAGAGCCCACGTGTTGTATTTTTGCTCCTTAAGACACCCACGTTGGATTTTTCTACATTAATAGGTTAATACTGTATGTGGTATTTTGAAACTACATAATATCAGTGCATTGAACAATGTGGCTTTTTTAGCAAACATATTCAAATGTTGTATTTCAAAAGCACAACAAAAGCAATGCATTGCTTAAGTAGGCTTCTTCTACATTCAGACACATTCATATGTTATGTTTTGAACTGCATAACAATTAGGAATGCAACTATTATAGATTTTAGATGTACGATAATATAGTCTGAAAAATAATAATGGTTTCATAGTTATCATGTCTAATGTAAATTTAAGCTTTATATAAGGTAAGTAATTAAATGAACGGTTGTTATCATCTACGTTCTTACATAATAATTTTAATAATAAGTAATAATTTGTCTAACGTATCATTTGTTTACATTGCACTGAAAGCCACGTAACAGCGTAACATGTTTTCTACTGGGCATCGCTCCACTTACAAAATAAACTTGCAAATGTTCATCCAAAACATCCAAATGTTTTCGGCTGCTCACCACTCGCTTAATGTCAGGTGACTCACTCTGTGCACATCCTTTAACTGCAGCTCATGCTGTAATGAACAGACGCACGTCACTTCAGAACTATAGCAGCCGTTTTTCGACTGAACAAAATTTATTTTTGATGGTCAAACTAGCCTATTTGGAGGGCTGGAACAAATTGCGTCGGGGGAGTTTGGCCACCAATTGAATAGCCCTGGTTTATGATAATGGAGTCAACTTTATGGTTATGAGCTATGACGCAATTTGGCGACAAACAATTGGAATGTAGAAGTCCAGCCCTTGAGAGGAATCCAGAGAACACAGCCCTTTAAACTTTGGTTCCGACCACAGTTGTTCCTAATGGTTTGATTATTGCGGTCGCCAAATTTCTAATTATTTCCAATGTTTTCTTACGGGGACATACAAAAAAATAAGTTACTGGCGAGTTACTAATATGCATTAATGTTATTTTTTTCCTTGTAAATATAACGACATCTGAACATTTCAGACATGTGGACACATATTGGATACGTGGAGCAAAGCCACACCACACGAAACAACTTGATCTTCCATTGTTAAATGAATTTTAAAAAAGTGCACAACATTTTTATGCTAGAAAGCATGTTTTTATGTGGGAATGTAACTGATTTGTTGATATGTTGGCTCCTTTAAATATGAGATCAATGTAGCGAATTTTGACGTTTTCGCCACCAGAGCTGTGAATTTAGACAGAGTTGTCACCAGGGTGGCCAGAGCAAACTTTGATACTCTTGCCACCTTCAGTGTGAACGCATGGTAAGAGTCACCAAAGACCACGGATTCAGGTAAAACCAGTCTTTAAATGTTCTACTGAATAAAGAAAGGCTGATCTTGGACCACTTGTAAATTAACAGGAAATGTTCATCCTTAATTGAACTATTCCTTTAATAGAGCAGTTAACCAGAAAGATATAACTGGGTGTTGAAACTGTGGTTTACACTACAAATAGTCATGTTCATTATGCATCTGACATGATTCAGCCTTTTGGGCCATGATGAAATGCCTATGGTGTGTCTTTTTCCACATGGCAAGCTTTGATGCAGTGGGTGGCTTAAAAGAATGTCTGTGTGTTTGGGAGTAGTCCGATCATAATGAGTAATCCTGTCTCTCCAGGAGATCCTGCTCTACATCTGGTCCTGATCAAAGCTGGTGCAGTCAGCTGTGAATCCAGCCACCGCAGGCCCTAATGCACAATACAGCAGAGCCCTGAGGTGAACGACAGACCATGCTTGAAAAACACACACATACAAGCCTCAACACAATAAAAGAAAAAGGTCGTACACAAAGAGAGGGACAGAATAGGGCTTGACAATAAGGACTGCCTGGTGGCCTGGAGCCAGAGTGAAAGACACTCAGTACATTTGGCAAGTGCTGTGCAATGACAAAATCTGATTTGCTAACTGACATTTTCCGAGTGGATTTACCAAATTTTAGCAAAAGATCTGAAAAAGATCCCAATTCGATACTCATGCATTGTTCAGAACTCAGTTTTTAAATTATATTTCTGGTCTTTTTAGATAACAACCAATGCATAGAATAAATGCAGTTTATCGTAAATGCTTGCGATACGCATATTGCATATACTATTATCAAATGACGATAATTTAGCAAATTATTATGCACTAAATTTATGTTGTAGTATTTATAGTAGGATGCCCCGATCAAGGTTTTGCATCCGAAAACGAGTACCACTTCCTTGTCATGGTGATCAGCCAATACAGAATAGGGTTGTGCGATTAATTAAAATTGAAATGCAATCGCAATTTTAAATATTGCGATTAGTTAATTTAGAGAGGCTGCAATATGAAATAAATATGTATTATTTAATTTCGCCAGCCCAGCCCATCTGTGTATGATAGTCTTACTAGCCAATTGGGTGAGCGCACTTTTGTTCTGTCCAATCAGAATTGCACAACCGAACCATGCAAAAATGCCTACAATTAAAAAAAAAAAAAAAGAAAAAGAAAACAAACAGGAAAGCACTAACAAGTGGGATGATGCCATCTGCCATTTCAGGAGCATTAATAGACAAATTAATATCAAAGAAAACAGCATTGGTAATGTGGGTAAATTGGTCATTTTTTGGTTTCAAACTCACAGGCACCAAACAAAAACAGGTACCGATACCGAGCTCCTACTGATCAAGTCATAAAATGTGATTATTAGCTGATACTGATCTCCTACTCATCGAATCATAAAATGTGATTATTGGTTGATACTGATCTCCAACCAATCGAGCCATAAAATGTGATTAGCGGCTGATACCTATCTCCAACCGATCGAGCCATAAAATGTGATTAGTGGCTGATACCGATCTCCCACAGATCAAATCATAAAATGTGATTATGGGCTGCTAACGATCGCCAACTGCTTGAGTCATGAAATGTGATTATCGGGCGGATAACGATCTCTTACCAATAGAGTCATAAAATTTAATTACTGGCTTATACCGTTCTCCTACCGGTCGAGTCATACCGTTCTCCTACCGGTCGAGCAATAATCGGCTGATACCGATCTCCTACTGATCTAGTAATAAAACGTGATTATTGGCTAATACCGATTTCCTACCGATCGAGTCATGAAATGTTATTATTGGCGGATAACGATCTCCTACTGATCGAGTCATAATATGTGATTATGGGTCCATACCGATCTCCTGCCAATCGATCCGAGCATCCCTAATGTATGGGCATACTGAACATACACTGTGAAAAATTCTGAGCTCGGCACAACAATCGTTCATGTTGACCCAACACAAATCAATTAAGTTAAGTTAATCGCTTTTTACAAATTTAAAGTGGATTGTAAAGCAATTAAGTTGTCCCCCACCAAACAAAACAAAATTAAGAACTGTGTTGTTTCAACTAATTTTAAACAAGTATTTTGAACAAACAGCAAAATTGTGAGTAGTCTGCAAAAATATTTTTAAAAATTATTCATTGTTCTAATTTTTTTTAGGATATCTGATGAATTTTAGAAGTAGCAAGACTGAAACCATGAATTTAGTAATAGCAAAAGAACATTTTGGAAAGAAAATCAAAAATGTGCGGCCAGTCCAGACCAATTCATCGTTGAACCTTTATAAAGTAAGCCAGAGCTTTTAAATGTGTGTCCTATGAAGATGGCACCGTCTGGCTGCATGAAGCACGTGGCTGTATGACAACAGCCAAAGCCTGCAGGGGGAGAAGAGCGAATGAAAACAGGCCACAGAGAGCCGTGTGCCACCATAACCCTGCATGCATGACTCTCGACAGACACCCACTCAGCCAGCAAAGCCAGACACCTACACACAAACCCACCAGCACTGCTTTCAATGAAAAAAAAAATGGTTGGTAAACACACATGTGCAACTGATTGTGGCGCTTCGCAAATAAGAACAAATACCCACACTGCAGGAAGCAATATGTTATGAGCGCTCCTGAAAACACATTGCTTCATTCCTCACTTATTTCCAGAGCAAACAGGCAGGTGGGCTGCCGTCCATTATTCATGGGTTTTAAATGATAGAGGAGGCTGAGCAGATTGTGTATCGTTTCATCCATTATGCATGCAAAAAAGCACAGCGCGGAGCAGGGAGAGTGGAAAAGACTGGAAGAGAGACAGACAGGACTTGTCTCACTTCAGCTACACCCAGCGTGAGTCTCACTCCACCAGCCGGAGAAACGGGCTAATCGCCTACTCTGCTCTCATTATCCAAAATATGAACACCTCAGAAGAGTCAACCGCTAAGAAAGATGGATCATGAAGAAAACTGGAGCTTTTTTGTTGTAATTATGAGTGGGTGAATTGAACAGAAACAAACCAAAATATACCAAATGAGAAATAATGATGACCAAGTTCGGACCATTCAGATATTTTCATACATTCATTTTCTTTTCGGCTTAGTCCCTTTATTAATTGGGGGTCGCCACAGCAGAATGAACCGCCAACTTATCCAGCATGTGTTTTATGCAGCGGATGCCCTTCCAGCCACAACCCATCACTGAGAAACACACACACACACTTATTCACACACGCACATACACTACGGACAATTTAGCCTACCCAATTCACCTGTACCACATGTCTTTGGACTGTGGGGGAAACCTGAGCACCCGGAGGAAACCCACGCAAACATTTATTACTTTTTTTAAAGATTATGACATTTAAAGATGCAGGCATGAAATGTTGCTGATTCCTGATGGATATCACTGAAATAGGCATCTCTGTGACAGCACTGTTAGGCAAGAAATAGAAAAAAAAGTGTAGTTCAAAGTTAGTGATCTGCTATCTGATTCATAAATGTGGGTAAAAACCTTTCTAAAAGTGAAAAATTATTTAAAGTAGTTCAATTAAGCTAATATTTAAAGTTCAATTTGTTTAGAGTGTGTTAGGGCTGTGCGGTATGACGGTATAAATATTGTTAGTTCAGAATGTGTACCATCCATTTAATTTTATTCTGTGTGTGGATTGTGAAAATGTAAATAAGTGGGTGTGGCCAATTAAGTAAACGTTCAAGTGAACGATGATTCAATCAAGTTAACATTTCAGTTAAATATGTTTAGGGGCATTAGGGCTGGGCAATATGATGGTATAAATCGTTACCACAGAATGAAATGTGTAAAATATATTTTTTTTAGTATTTTGTGTATACTGCAAAATGTAAATAAGTGGGTGTGGCCAACTAAAAGTAAACATAAAAGTGAACGATGATTTAAAGTGGTTTAATTAAGCTAATATTTAAGTTAAATATGTTTAGGGTGCGTTAGAGCTGTGCGGTATGAAGGTATAAATATCGTTACTGCAGAATGAAATGTGTACGATAATTTTTTTAATATTCTGTGTATACTGTGAAATGTAAATAAGTGGGCTTGGCCGACTAAAAGTAAACGTACAAGTGAATGATGATTTAAAGTGGTTCAACTAAGCTACTTTTTTAATAAATAAAATTTTAATAAATGGGCATGGCCTCCTAAAAGTAAATGTACTAAAAGTGACTATACAAGTGAACGATGATTTAATCAAGTTGATATTTAAGTTAAATATGTTTAGGGTGCATTGTGGCTGCGCTATATGATGGTATAAATCGTTACCGCAGAATGAAATGTGTACTATAAAATATTTTTTTATTCTGTGTAGTGCGAAATGTAAATAAGTGGGTGTGGCAAACTAAAAGTGAACATTCTAGTGAATGATGATTCAGTCAAGTTAACACTTAAGTTAAATATATTTAGGGGCATTAGGGCTGGGCGGTGTGACAGTATAAATATCGTTAATGCAGAATGAAATGTGTACCACACATTTTTTAATATTTTGTGTATACTGAGAAATGAAAAAAATTGTGTGTGGCCAACTAAAAGTGAACGCACAAGTGAACAATAAATTAAAGTTGTTCTAATTAATTTAATATTCAAGTATGTTTAGGGTGTGTTAGGACTGTGCAGTATGACAGTATAAATATCGTTATTATAGAATGAAATGTGTACCATAATTTTTTTTTTTATCTGTGTGTATTCGGAAAATGTAAATAAATGGGCGTGGCCAACTAAAAGTAAACATACTAAAAGTGACCATACAAGTGAACGATGATTCAACCAAGTTAATATTTAAGCTAAATATGTTTAGGGTGCATTAGGGCTGTGGAGTATGACAGTAAAAATATCCTTAAAGCAGAATGAAATGTGTACATACATTTTTTTATTCTATGTGTATCACGAAAATTTAAATAAACAGGCGTTAAAAAATGAATGCACAATTGAACGATGTCTGTTGTTTTTATTGTTTTTTTTGTCACATGATCTTTAAGAAATAATTCTGATATGCTGACTTGCAGAAACATTTTCCTGATTATGAATGTTGATAGCACTTAAGCTGGATAACGTCTTTGTGATGAAACAATATATTTGATACCTGCTAGGGCTGCTCGATTATGGGAAAAATCATAATCACGATTGTTTTGGTCATAATTTTAATCACGATTATTCAAAACAGTTGAAGTTCAATTATCAATTATCAGTTGAAGTCAAAATTATTCGCCTTCCTGTAAATTTTTTTTTTTATATAAATATTTCCCAAATGATGTTTCACAGAGCATGGAATTTTTCACAGTATTTCCTATAATATTTTTTCTTCTGGAGAAAGGCTTATTTGTTTTATTTTGGCTAGAATAAAAACAGGTTTAAATATTTTGAAATCTATTTTAAGGTCAATGTTATTAGCCCCCTTAAGCAATATAAATATATTTATTTTTTGATTGTCTGCAGAAGAAACTACTGTTATACAATGACTTGCCTAATTACACTAATTAAGCCTTTGAATCGCACTTTAATCTGAATAATAGAATCCTGAAAAATATCTAATAAAATATTATGTACTGTCATCATAGCAAAGATTAGAGAAATCAGGTATTCGAAATGAGTTATTAAATCTATTATGTTTAGAAATGTGTTGAAAAAAAATCTTTCCATTAAACAGAAATAGGGGGGGGTCGCTAATAATTCAGGAGGGCTAACAATTCTGACTTCAATTGTATATATACACAGTTATTTTCCTGCCTGTAAATAGGAAAGGGAAATAAATCCAATAGAATAAAAACATGAAACAAACTTTAAGCATCTCCACTGCAAGAAAAAAAACTTAAATTATAGCTACAGCAGTCCTTCAGTCAAGAGCAGTGAGTGATTTTGTTCTTTTGTTGTTTGATTAATGATAAAAACAGTCGGCAGCATGAACATTGTGCGCTGTCACTTTAAGAGCAGTGCAGTTCTAATTAATGGTTTCACTTTCACATTTTTTTGATTCTCAACTTGTTTGTTTATTACACAAATGAGGGGCTATATGAATAATCACTAAACAATGCATTTTCACACAAATTTGACCATTAAAGCGCTCACATTAAGATGATTTTGAATGTGTGTGTGCTTTGCTCGTCTCTGAGGCTGAGCGCGCACACACACACAACAGCATGCGCTCTCATTCGCGCTTTTAATAACATGAATGATTCGATTGTAGGCTACATCAATGAATGAAGCGCATCCCGTGCTGAAAACATTACAATACAGTCATGCTTTTAGTCATTTTCACATGGAACTGAGCTTTGCAGATCAACAAATGTGTACAACTGGAAAGGGGGTGGTTTATGGTGCAATAATTGTTTATCTCGATTGATGTTTTTTCATAATCGTTAGAAGCCATAATCGAAACCGAATTTTCGATTAATTGCCCAGCCCTAATACCTGCTGATGATTTGTTCATGAAGGAAGTCAAACAACACAAGTGTCATTATAAACAAATGCTAGGAACAGAAAAGGGTGTGCTATTATTGCATTTGCAAACACCTGTATCAAAAGTATTTGCTGTTTTAATTTTGCATTTTTGCTAATATTTTGTAGAGGTGGCAAAGTATCTGCCTTTTCCATTTTAACAGAATACTTATTGTAAGAAACTGCAGTTACACTGGAGCCTTTCATGATCATGATCTTATTACAACAAATGCTACCTTTATACTATAGAGGAACTATATTAAATATTCATAAGAGCAAGTGCACAGTGGAATCAAGGGCTTTAGTTGGACTTCCATGAATTATGAACCAAACTATCAGTTTCCTTCTGCACTTGTACTCTGACCAGACGGAACAAAACTGGCCTTCTTTGCATTTAGATAGTCGAACAAAAAAACTTAAATTATTAAAAAGAAAAGTTATTTCTGTGTTGAGTTGGTCTAGATCAGGGGTGCCCAAACTAGATCCTGGAGGGCCAGTGTCCTGTACAGTTTAGCTCCAACTTGCTTCAACACACCTGCCTGAAGTTTATGTAAACCTAGAAAGAGCTCGATTAGCTGGTTCAGGTGTGTTTAATTGGGGTTTGAACTAAAATATGCAGGACACAGGCCCTGCAAGACTAAGTTTGGACACCACTGGTCTAGATGATATGACCAAAAAAAAAGATCAATTATTTGTAAAATTAGTTATGACCTTAGTTTTATTAGGATAACATACAATATTATGTCAATAATATCCTTAATTTAGATACCATGCTGGAAAAAAAAAACAGCTTAAACCAGCCTAGGCTGGTTGGCTGGTTTTAGCTGGTTGACCAGCATGATTTTAGAGGGGTTTTGGCCACTTCCAGGCTGGTTTCCAGTCATTTGCAGCCTGGTCTTAGTTGGTCAGCCTTGACCAGCCTGGAATGGCTGGAAACCAGCCTGGAAATGGCCAAAACCCCTCCAGGCTTTTCAGCAGGTTAATAACAAATCAAATATAGCACCTTGTAACCGTTGAAATGTATCCATGTGGTTTCTATGACAACTGTGTGAAAAACACTACTGAATAATATTTAAAGTTATGTTAATGTAGGATACTAATGCTATAATTACAACAATTACTGTAATTACATGTCACTACTACACTAATACATTTAGCATGCCTACATTAATATCATAATAAAACACATAAGTATAGCTCCTAATCCTGCCACAATACTGTGATGCAGCTACTGATACCACAGTAAATCCGTAGTAAACCCATGTAACAGTCTTCAAACTGAATCCTTCATCTGTTTTTACTGTTGTTAACAACACCATCGCTGTTTCATCTGCCTTTAAACTAAGTCATCGAGAGATTTCGGTCCTTAAAAAACTGAAGCACTGAAAACTGATCCATTTGAAACCAATCCGCTTGTAAACAAACTTGAACAAGGGAAATTCAATTTGAATCGGGAAGTTTGACTTCCCACATCACTTTAAAGCATGTCTTCAAACAATGACTGAGAAAAGAGACCTAAACGTATTTTTTACATATCAATAGGTTAGTTTTTCATGATGTGGGTAAAATTTACCAATTGTACGATGTCTAATGTGAAACATCACGATGGATGATGGCATCGTCATCAGAGGTGGCGGTGAATAAATTTATGAATAATTGATTCATTCATAACGAATTAATTATTTTTAGCCTACTGTTTCAACTACCTGACCCGCGTACCCATAACCAAATCCTATACAAATAAAGAGAAGTTACACACAAATTACCACCTGTCAATCACTTTTCAGCGGGACTCTGGCATGCATAAGCAGAGTGATCTGTGTCATTATAATGGCGTCGACAAACTTGGTTGGTAAAAAAGGTGCACAACCAACAGGAACCAACCAACAGTATGTGAGGTTTTTTCTAAAATTACTAAGGACAAGTGTGAAAGCGAAAGATTGAAGCAACGTAGCCTACTGATGCTTTGACACGTTACCTGATAGATTTAAAAGAAGAAAGAGTCGTTAGATAGAGACAAGATGAACTAAATATCACCTAGGGCTGCACGATTAATCGTATTATTATCACGATAACGATATTTGTGGCCCACAATCAATAATTAAACATCGTCGTGATTTTACAGTATAAAGATCAAGCAGTTATTTTAATAGGTGGAGTTTACGGATTATACCACATGACAAGCATGAGGTGACTGCGTCTGGATTGCAAGTGTGTGTGTTTTTTGTTTTTTTTCAAGGAATGCAATGTTTATCAGGTAGCCTTTGCTCCTGTTTAGTCCAAACTTTCCAAGTTAACACAACAAACCTCATTTACCACATTAAAAGCGATCACAAAGTGGCTGTCATAAGTGGGTTAATGAACTCAGGAGACGACTGCTTTGGGTTTTTCTATGCATTACTAACATTACTAAACCAAACAACATTTGTTTAAAAAGTTAACCAAATAATTTACAAGAAAAGAAAATGTAATCAAAACTTTCAGATCAATTAACTAATTTTTATAAAGAGACTAGCCTATTTTATGCATTAAATAATTTAAAAAATGTATAACTAATTTCTATTATTTCCAATTAGAACATGCACTTTATTCTGTTTTACAGTTTTAATATGTATATGTTTTATTAAAATAACATTCGTTTAAATAATTTCAAATATTTTAAATATTCAAATATTTTAGCACATCGAAAGTAATTAAATTACCTGTCTTGCAAAGGATCAGGAATTGATCGTGCGTACAAAAAAAAGCAATCATCCAACACATGCATTGCTCTCAGGCCACGATTTCGGGAATAAATTCACGCCCGAGTGCTGCTTTGAATGGAATACAATTATTAAAAAGCACATTAAAGACTATACACATAAAATAAAACATTCACATAGGTGTATCCTATGTCAGTTTTAAAAGAATCAAGCAGATTTAAAAAAAAAAAATCTAAATTGCAGAAGAGAAATGACAGGCATTTTGTAAAAGGAAAACATATTAAACATATCGGGACTGTTAAAAGAACATTCTATTTTAATATATTCTTACAACTCCAATACAACAGCTCAGATTATGAATGACAGAGTGTAAAGCCGTCTCTCCTGCATGCTTCAGCAGCACGTCCTGAAGTTTATGAATGAAGAGGCGGAGAAAATACGCTGTTTAGTTCCACCTTAAGGTATTTAAATAAAAACTAACACTGAACTGCTCATCACGCTCAAAAAGTTAAACTTTAATTGGTGCGCCCGGGATGCCCAATGAACCCAACACACCATTCTTTTAATTCGATATTTGTGAAGTATTTGAACCAATGTGCTTTGTCACATTGTTCGCAACACTTTGCTTTATAACTTATTAGTTTAATACAATAATTACTTATTAATAATTACACATAATTACTAATTATACAATAATTAGATTTGCCATCGTTCTTCACCACATGTAGCCACTCTTTTGAGTACATCTTACGGTCCATCTCTAAACAAATGTTTAGACTATTATTGAAGGTGCTCTCCAGCTGCGAAGTTCCAGAGTAGCGAGTGAAAAAAAATGTGCATGCAAAAATTGGACAAGAGGAATCCAAATTTAAATTATTTAACAAGTATCAAATTCTTAGTTGTGTTACAAGTTGTGTTTTGTTTTTTATTTTTGTCGCTGTGAAGTTTAATAGGAATATATATATATATATATATATATATATATATATATATATATATATATATATATATATATATATATATATATATATATATATATATATATATATCGAGAGAGAGAGAGAGAGAGAGAGAGAGAGAGAGAGAGAGAGAGAGAGAACAAAATAATAATAATTATTATTTTTTCTGTTATCGTGCAGCCCTAATATTACATTTAACAACTATAGTGAGACGTGCTCCAGCATTACATCCTTGATAAACTGTCTGACGTGCACTGCTCTCTGGGGTTTTGTGCTCAAAGCATCCGCTGACTGCTGTAGCTCAGACGCTGCAGCGCATGACAGAGTGTGTGTGTGGTCACATGATGTGTGTTTTCAGCGGTATACTGTAGTGTGGAAGGAGGGCTTTTCAGAAATGCTAGGTGAAACGCCAGTGTGGATGTGGATCTTTACATTCTAAAATGCCATTTTAAAACTAAGACGTATTAGTGTAAACGTGGCCTAAGTGTGTATTTTTTGCGAGCGGGTTGCTGCTGTGACGGAGGCAGGGCGAATGATCGAGATTCCGGCCCAGCATCATAATGTCGGCCATCTAACCTTAAATTGAAATAAACAGTGTTTTATTGTTTTCAGACTACTCAAACAGTATTCAGGTGTACAGTAATTGAATAATTAAATGTAAAATAACTGCGTGCAGTTTTCATTGTAGAAATAATTTAAAATGTTAATCGTTATTAAAGTTAAATAAATAAGTTAAATGTAAAGCAGTACAATTTATTAAGCCTGAATGCTAAATAAATAAAATCCTCATACAGTCACAAGCCTAAAAAAATACATATGTAAACGATCAATTATAATCAACACTGTATATACTTGCAATGTGACTATTGCAAATGATCACATTGCGATATCAATGCTGAAAGTAATATATATGTGCAGCCCTACCCAGAGTAACATATTGTACACATCACAAAAAAAAGTGAGGCACACATTAGAGTTGGGCGAGGTCGACCAATTTGGCATTGTACGATGTCTAATGTGAAACATCGTGATAGACAATGGCATCGCTATCATAGGTGATGGTGAATTCATTATTTATGAATAATTAATTAATGCACAACTAATTAATTATTTAATACATAACCAAATCATAAACAAATAAAGATAAGTTACACACAAATTACCACCTGTCAATCATCTTCTGTGGGACTCTGGCATGAATAGGCAGAGTGATCTGTCGTTATAATGGTGTTGACACACTTGGTTGGTTAAAAAAAAAGGTGCACAACCAACAGGAACCAACCAAAAGTATCTGAGGTTTACGCTAAAATTACTAAGTAAAAGCGTGAAAGCAAAAGATTGAAGCAGCGTACTGACCTGCTGACTGCCTGGACCCTATGTCTCGAGCGCATAACAGTGTGTGGGCATCTGTGTCTGTGTGTGGTCACGTGATGTGCGTTTTCAGCGGTAGTGTGGACGGAGGGCTGTTTACAAATGTTAGGTTAAACGCCGGAATGGATGTGGATCGCTTTTGTTCTAAAGTGCCATTTTAAAACTAAAACGTTTAGTGTAAACGGGGCCTAAATGTGTGTTTTTCGCGAGCGGATTTGCAACAGGGGAGGGGCGGAGGATCGCGATGCTGGCTCAGTATCGTGGTGTCTATCGGCCATCGGCAATAGACTATGACATCGTTTATCGGCCCAACCCAAGCCCATATTTCCAATGAGCCTGGGCTGATTAAATTCTAAACAATAATGAGGGTGGAAAATGGTCCTGTAAAGTGCATTACCATACGATCATGATACTTGATAACATCACTTTCGGATAACATTGCACCAATTCTCAAAGGTAAAAGGTTTCAAAGAATGACTTCTTGTGGAAGCAACTTTAAATAACGTACAAAACAACAAACACAATGACTTCCTTTGTCTCTTTCATTTCATAATTAATAACTGATGATCAGTTTAGCTTCCTCAACACGTTTGTCACAAAACAGCCTGTGGTATTATCTGCATGATCCGCCTGCCCTGCCTGCCTTTCACAAGGTTCACGCTGTGTTCTCGCTCCAGTTTTATGGTCCTCCCATAGTGAACGCAGCAAACTGAACAACAGCCCCTCCTAAAGCAGCCGGTGGAGCCAGATAGCAGAAGTCACGCAGAACAATGACATCAGCCCCGTAATAAACAGCCAAGATGGAAGAGCTGCATGGTCTGCAAAAGGCTCAAGAAGGCTTGATCAGGCGAATCTGGTGTAAGAGCTTGAAAATCCAGTTCTACGGTATGAAATTGGACCGAGTGTCTCAACGTCAGCCTTCATTCTACTTGGCATGTTGTAACGGCAGATGCGACATGGATTGGGCTAATTAATATGTGTAACTAACTAATGTTTACTGAGCTCTGATTGTGTCCGACTGATGAATAGTGCTTTTGTATGTTAATTCCCAGCTGTCTAAATGTTAGTATGGCGGATAAAGGGCTGACAGAAGGTCAGAAAGGACCAAGGTGTCACTGCGCTCACAGCATGACATGTTTTATTATATTTGAACAGGCATTGTTTATCAGACTCAATGTTTTCATGTAGTCAAATTAGTTGTTGTTTATGTGCCCAAATGAGCTGGCTGTTCATGTCTTCATGTATTTTTAAATGACTTACGATGCAAGATTAATGTAATGTAAACCAAATCATTTAAGTCTAAAATGTCATTCAATGTCTTTTATTCAATAGGATGAGACAAAATATAATATCAGCATCGACTTCGGAATGTGCAAATCTGCAATAGTCACATCACAGAATCAGCAATGTCGAGTTAGGAATATAATTAACCAAATAAAAACATTACCTATGTCACTAGCTATGTTTCCATCTAAAACTGCAAATTAACTTTATGCGCAAAACTGGATTATCGCATAAAAGACGTGCTAATAAAGCAGCGTTTCCATCCAACGAGTCAAAGCAAACAAAATAGTCACTTCCGGATTAACTGGTGCCAAATAAACAGTAAAAATGAAATTTGCTGTGGTACGAGAAGCTATGTGTTATGAAGCGGACAGGAGACAGAGGTAAGGAAACGTTAGGGTGTTTATTAAATGACAACAAGGAGCACATGAAGGATAGCCAGGAGGATCAGGAATGATGTTGTGGTCTTTTCCTCCGTGGCTGGGTAACAGGAATACACGAGGATGGACAGCACACACCAGATACAGCTGACAGAGGATGACACAGACTTGGAAGGACTGGAAGACAGGACGATTCGGGAGGACCAGGAAGACTAGGAGGAATACAAAGAGAACAGGTAAGTAAATCGTTTGTTTAGCTGAGGATGACTACGCTGAGTGGTCGCTCAGTTGTCCGCTTTCGTCGAGACGAGCCCGGACAATGAGCGACTGGAGTGCTGTGCTTTTATCTGGTGCTCGTGAATGTGATGCAGCTGTGTGCTCATTAGAAGTCAGGTGATGGTGATCTTCGTGAGTGGGGATCGTGAGAGCCTGACCAATCCGTGACAGTACCCCCCTCCCCAGGGCCCGCTCCTGAGGGCCGACACCTCCGACGCCGTGGTGGTCTCCCTCTGCCTCTAGGCGCTGGGAACTCAGGGTGGCTCTCATGAAACTCCACCATGAGACTAGGATCGAGAATATCAGCTCTGGGAACCCATGTCCTTTCTTCGGGGCCGTACCCTTCCCAGTCCACCAGGTACTCCAACTGGCCACCACGACGTCGGGAACGCAAGATCTCCTTCACTGCGTAGACGGCTCCTTCTTCTAGGAGCAGTGGAGGAGGGGGTTCCTCTTCGTGGTCAGGCTCTGTGGAGGGAAGAACAGGATCGTGATAGGGTTTCAGGAGTGATACGTGGAATGTAGGGTGAATACGGTAGTGAGAGGGTAATTGTAGTTTGTAGGTGACGGGGTTAACCTGTTCCACGATGGTGAAGGGACCAACAAATCGGGGACTTAACTTGCGAGAGGGCAGTCGCATGCGTATGTCCCGGGTGGATAGCCACACCTTTTGTCCGGGTGTGTATCTGGGTTCTTCAGACCTTCTTCTATCGGCGGTTACCTTGCTTCGACGGACTGCCCTCTGCAGATGTTGATGAGCCTCGTCCCAGACTCTCTCGCTCTCCCGGAACCAG
The DNA here is from genome assembly GCF_903798145.1 of Danio aesculapii. Classification (NCBI taxonomy): domain Eukaryota; kingdom Metazoa; phylum Chordata; class Actinopteri; order Cypriniformes; family Danionidae; genus Danio; species Danio aesculapii. Next base: position 50,551,391 of record NC_079437.1, on the reverse strand, counting down.
TGATCCACTGCGGGGACATCAGATGGTTCGCCATCCCAGGGAAAGAGCGGTGGTTGGAAGCCCAGGACGCACTGGAATGGCGTGAGTCCGGTGGAGGGTTGCCGCAGTGAATTTTGGGCATATTCTGCCCAGCCCAAATACTGGCTCCAGGAGCTCTGGTGACCACTGCAGAAGGTCCTCAGGAACCGTCCCACCTCCTGAATCTTCCTCTCTGTCTGCCCGTTGGTTTGGGGATGATATCCAGAAGAGAGGCTGACGGCCACACCTAGGAGCTTGAAGAAGGCTTTCCATAGACGTGAGATGAACTGTGGACCTCTGTCCGACACAATATCTTCTGGAATACCAAATGACCTGAAGACTTGATTAAAGATATTGTCGGCTGTTTCAAAGGCTGTGGGAAGACCTTTCAGAGGGATTAGTTTGACAAACTTTGAGAATCTATCTACGATGACTAGAATACAGGTATTACCTTCTGACGAGGGGAGGTCAGTGATAAAGTCCACTCCTAGGTGTGACCAGGGACGGTTCGGAATCGGCAAGGGATGGAGCTTTCCAGCGGGTAGATGACGTGGGCTCTTGGATTGGGCACAGTCCTTACAGCCCTGAACATATTGCCTCACATCCCTTGCCATGTTTGGCCACCAGAATCGTTGGGATACTAGCGAGAGAGTATTGTTGATCCCTGGATGTCCAGTGCCTAGCGAGGTATGTAAGGAGTGGATCAGATCTACCCGGTGTTCAGGTGGTATGAACTGCCGATGAGGAGGGCATCCCGGCGGAGCAGGGGCTTCCGGAGTGGCAACGACTGGAGGAGCGTTCCAGGTGATCGGACAAATGGAGATGTGTTCGGGAAGAATCTTCGTTGGGAGTTCTTCATGATCGTGATGCTCGTGTAAACGAGAGAGAGCGTCTGCTCTTAGATTCTTGGGTCCTGGACGATAGGAAATGGAGAAATCAAAACGTGAGAAGAAAAGTGACCATCTGGCTTGACGTGGACATAGTCTCTTGGCCTCTTTGATATATTGGAGGTTTTTGTGATCTGTGATCACCTGGAACGGATGTTTGGCTCCCTCCAACCAGTGACGCCACTCCTCCAAGGCTAGCTTGATTGCTAGAAGCTCCCTGTCTCCTATGCTGTAATTCTGCTCCGCCGGGCTCAACTTCCGAGAGAAATAGGCACAGGGATGCAGTCGGGGCGGTGTATCATGATGTTGGGATAATACTGCCCCGACGCCGGTGGTGGATGCGTCCACTTCCACCACGAAAGGAAGATTTGGGTCAGGATGAGTCAGGAGTGGGGCCCTTGTGAACTCCTTCTTAAGAAGGCGGAAGGCTGCGGCTGCTTCTTTGGTCCACTCCAGTCCTTTGGGTTTACCCTTGAGGAGATTAGTGAGAGGTGATGTAATCCTGCTGTAGTCCTTGATAAACCGTCTATAAAAGTTAGCAAACCCAAGAAACCTCTGGAGCTCCTTAATGGAAGTGGGTTCTGACCAGGATAGAACAGCCTCAATTTTCTTCCCATCCATACGTATACCGGTTTGGTCAATGATGTATCCCAAGAAATGAATCGACTTCTGGTGGAATGAGCATTTCTCCGCTTTGAGGTAGAGGTGATGTTCTCTCAATGTGTGTAGGACCTCCGCAACGTGTTGGCGATGTTCGGCCTCACTCCGGGAGTAAATGAGGATGTCATCTATGTACACTATTACAAAGTGGTGAAGAAACTCCCGGAGGACTTCATGAATGAAGTTTTGGAATACGGAGGGGGCGTTGACCAGACCGTAAGGCATGACCTCATATTCATAGTGGCCAGTAGGGGTCACGAATGCTGTCTTCCATTGGTCCCCCTCACGTATTCTTATCAGATTATACGCGCTGCGGAGGTCCAATTTAGTGAAGACTTTAGCTTCTCGGAGCTGTTCCAAAGCGGCTGGTACCAGAGGAAGGGGATATCGGTATTTTACTGTACCGTTATTTAGGACCCTGTAGTCGATGCATGGACGCAGCCCTCCGTCCTTCTTGGCCACAAAGAAGAAGCTTGAGGCGGCTGGTGATTTTGAGTGACGTATGTACCCCTGACTCAGAGCCTCCCTTATGTAATCTTCCATTGCCTGATTCTCTGGAAGCGAGAGCGGGTAGATCCTACCTCTTGGCAACTGGGCATCTGGAACTAGGTCGATCGCGCAGTCCCATGGCCGATGCGGCGGTAGCTGGGAAGCTCTCTTGGGGCAGAAGACATCATGAAAGGAGCTGTACTCCTTAGGAATGTGGATAGACTGCTTCTCAGGAGGACTCTCGACCGATGTTGTAAACAAAGAAATGGGGTTCCGACCTTGAAGAGGGAGATTTGGAAAACAGGTAGGTGTACATCCAGATCCCCATTTCTTTATCTCTCCTGTGCCCCAAGAGATGATGGGATCGTGCTTCACCAGCCACGGGCGCCCTAGAATGATGTCCATATTTGCACCCTCCAGAACCAGAAATTGAATCCTCTCTTGATGTAACAACCCCACTTGAAGAAGGATGTCTTCGCATTGTCGATGGATACGGGTCGAAGATCGAGTGCACTGGGTTATCGGTTGTATCTGGTATATATGCGAGGACGCCTCAGTACGTAGGTGGAGTTGACGACAGAGGGATTGGGAGATGAAGTTCCCTGCTGACCCGGAGTCGATGAGGGCTGTGACAAGGAGAGAAATAGAGGCAGTAGTTATTTGTACGGTGGTAGTAAGTGGTTTACATTGTTCAATATTCGTACTGAATACACTCACTGAAGTCCGAATGGGACGAAGGGGACACTCCATACGGGTGTGTCCACTGACACCGCAGTATAGACACAGACCCCGGGTCAGCCTCCTCTGTCGTTCCGCTGATGTCAGTCTTCCAGACTCTATTATCATGGGTTCTGGTTCTGGAGAGGCTGTTGACTCAGGCGATTGGAGGAGTGCAGACGAGGGGGTGATGGTGTCCTGTTGATAGGAACGGAGACGATCGGAACATCGGAGAGAATGTTGGATGAATCTCTCCAGACCCATAGTATCATCTAATGTGGCCAGCTGGATTCGGAGAGTGGGTTCCAAGCCGAGCCGGTACGTGGTCAACAACGATCTCTCATTCCATCCACTTGCAGCTGCTAGAGTGCGAAACCGGAGAGCATATTCCTGTGTAGATAGAGTACCTTGCTTTAGATGATACAGCTGCTCTCCAGCGGCTACTTCCCCATCAGAACGTCCAAACACCTCTTTGAAATACTCCGTGAAGGTAGTGATGGAATTCATGACCGGCCCGGCTTGGTTCCAGATCGTCTCAGCCCATTTAAGTGCAGGCCCAGAGAGTAGTGATACGATGTAGGCGATCTTTGACTTATCTGTGGGATATAGAGAAGGTTGCATTTCGAATCTGAGGGAACATTGTAACAGAAAACCATTGCACTCCCCCGCTCCGCCTGAGTAGGGCGCTGGTCGGGCCATGGGACTGGAAGGAAGGGCCGAAGAAGAAACTGTGGAGGCGGAAGTGCTCGGTGCTGGTGGTGCGTTGGAAAGTGGAGCTGGTGGCTGTAGAATCCGCTTCAACTGGTCCACCAGCTCTTGAAAGTGATCGGGGGTGCTCATGTTGTCGTCGTTATAGGTCCGGGCTTCTGTTATGAAGCGGACAGGAGACAGAGGTAAGGAAACGTTAGGGTGTTTATTAAATGACAACAAGGAGCACATGAAGGATAGCCAGGAGGATCAGGAATGATGTTGTGGTCTTTTCCTCCGTGGCTGGGTAACAGGAATACACGAGGATGGACAGCACACACCAGATACAGCTGACAGAGGATGACACAGACTTGGAAGGACTGGAAGACAGGACGATTCGGGAGGACCAGGAAGACTAGGAGGAATACAAAGAGAACAGGTAAGTAAATCGTTTGTTTAGCTGAGGATGACTACGCTGAGTGGTCGCTCAGTTGTCCGCTTTCGTCGAGACGAGCCCGGACAATGAGCGACTGGAGTGCTGTGCTTTTATCTGGTGCTCGTGAATGTGATGCAGCTGTGTGCTCATTAGAAGTCAGGTGATGGTGATCTTCGTGAGTGGGGATCGTGAGAGCCTGACCAATCCGTGACACTATGTGAATCTTTTCTTCATTTAATAAATGACTTGCACCTCAGAAGGCAATCCTGACACGCAATGAACGCGAGGTGGCATTTGAAGGCGTGAACCGCGGACCACAGACACTCTTGATTCCAGAGGCCATTAACAATATGATAACACTAATACTGAAAGGATTAAGGTGTTTTAGAATAACCAAAACAACATTTCAGATGTTTTACAGTGTGCTCAGACTGCTGGTTTGTCCATTCACACACATTTTTATCATCACATGATCTCTTATAACAAAATCACATGATCTTTTTTAATGCGCATGCTGGAATTTGTTCTGTAAAAGTGTTTCCATCGCAGTTTATGTGCATCTTTTCTTATCAAATGAAGTTTATCCTCCTCAGTTAAGCGCATTTTTTTTTCATTTTCAAAATGTCCTTTACTTTACAGTCCTTTACTTCCACTGTGTCTATTCAGCTGAGGAAACGGAACCAACCCCGTGACGTCAGACATAGCGACATTCCAAGATGGCGGTGCCCTAGGTTTAATATCTATAGTAAAACATGCCGTTTTCTTCTAAATGGTTACATTAGTCGAGTTTGTTTAATATATTTTCATTAAAGGGGAATCCAATGTACAAAATAATTTAAACTTGACTGAGTGCTTCATTTCTCCTTTAAAGGGACTTTGATGTAACAGAAATATACATTTAAAAATAAATAAACAGCAGGTATTTTAAACTAAAATACTACTTCAAAACATCGCTGTTACATCGCTGCACTGTATCAAAGACTCTAGGATACACAAGACATGTCACTCGTATCTTTTTGAATGGGGAAAAGTATAACTGTCGATATGGTGAATAAAGCCCCGCCTACTAGTACAAGAGCCAATCATCAATTGCTATATGGTGAAAAAAGCCTGCCTTTTAGTACAGGAGCCAATCATCGATTGAGTTTTTGCAGATTTTGTGTGACTCAAACGTTTAGAAATGAAACTAAATGACACAGTTGTTTCATTTTATTGGTGATTCCTAATATGAAATTCAATTGTAAACTTAGCAAGCAGTTTTGTAGAATCTGATGTTTCCCCATTCAGACAGAATGCCTGAGCATACTGCCCGAGAGGTGTTTCAGAGATGGTTGCCGAGTGAAATGACTTGCCTTAAAGGGACTTTGACCGTATTATCGCTGTTGAATATGAAGCATAACAGAATTGGTACACTATTTCTGCTTAAATATGAACCTTCTTTTATGTAAGGCATTTCTGTTACCAACACTATATTTAAGCATCAAATAAATGTCTTTTTTTGTTGTTAAGAGTTCATGGAACTTTGACACACTCCAAGCGCATGCAAATGAACAACAGTTTGATAACATCAGAAACATAAATCTCCTTGTTTCAACGGTTCAGGCACACTCTATAAAACATTGAGTTATTTATTTAACCCAATGGTTGAGTTAAAAATATTTGGTGCTTTGCTGGGTTGTTTTTAACCTTTATAGGATTAGTTCTTAATAACTCAACCAGTTTGGTTAAATATTTGGTGCTTGGTTGGGCTATTTTTAACCTTCATTGAATTATTTATTTAATACCTCAAATAGTTGGGTTAAAAATGTTGAATTTCAACAGTCAATAGATTTAACCGACACGGAACAGCTGTATTCATATGCGTACCTATTGTTGTTTTTACATTGTAAAGTTTATTTAAGCTTTAACATTGCTTTAATTGTTTTTTTTTTTTTATTTACCTCTCTGTGTTGTGGTTTTTATATCCGTTTCACCAGCACTCTTAATTATTGATGATACAAACGCGCGCTTCACAGTCGTTCTATATTAAATGGATAAAAACCCTTAAGTGTCTGGAACTTAAAATGTAATGAAAATAAAGCATTTTCAATATTTTTGAAAACTGCATATTATTAATTTTCTAAGCCATAATATAAAACCAATAGTAGCGGAAAAAAATGACATTGAATCAAAAATAACCCAAGGCATTGGGTTAAATTATATAACCGAATGCATTGGGTTAAAACAACCCATAGTTGGAAAGGTGCTATAATAATTATACTAATAATTATAAGTATTTTTAACCCAACTATTTTAACAGAGGAGTGTTTCTACACGTAAACCAAGTTAAATTCATAAAACAGCCCACGCTCTGAGTAAACACAATAAACCGGAGCGAGCGCATTCAAATAACACCACCTGTGAGACAAGGCCCATTCCTGGAAACAGTTCCTCTGAGCCTTATACTCTTACAACTAAACACTCATAAACAATCACCAATTAGGTTAACCCTCAAAGCTGCACTACAGCATACCCATGAGTGCCATAAAACATGATTTTGAGCCTCAACAGTCTGTCAGACAAATTGTAGAAACATTGGGGCAGTTCGAATATCTCTGTGATACGAAACAAGAGCTTCCAGAAATTCCGGATGAACAGACAGGTGTCAGGTTAGCCTAGCGGTGACTAGTGACTCCATTTTGCCTACCCAAGCATGATCCCGCCCTTCGCCTAGCATAACAACCACTGCAGTCACATAATAACATCTTATTTTCTGTACACAGACAAGAAAGAGGGCATAGATAAGATATAGACTTTCACTGAAAAGATAACAACAGTAAATTTTACAAAGAAACAGCAAGAAACCGAATGAAGTATGGTTTGAAAAAAAAAAGACCGAAATAATAATAGTTTTTTATAAAGTACTACAATAGTCCTTTACGGTAGTCATTACTAAAGAAAACTAATTAATAGTAATTTATATTTTAGGTTTTAGGAATGATTAAATAGCATTTTCACCAATTATTTTTCAGTGATTTTCTCCAGTTTATTGATTTCTGGATTCTGATAAATTTTAGGATTTCTGATAGGTGAGGCAATTCAAATGACATTCAAATTTGGCTCAAACACATAAACACTGAGGCCATGTTTATGACTTGTTATTAACTCTTTCCTGCTTTTTTAAGCTGTCAGCCTCCGTCTGCATTTTTGATGATTTTCTGCTCAATTTGATGGCCCTCAATATTTTTGCTTAGAATTTATGAGACTTTTATATATCAAAATAAAGAACCAAAAAATCTTTAACCATGTTTAACCAAAGTAATTTAACAAAAACAAAAAAACTGTATTCTTTGTTCATGAATTTACATTTCATAACAGTCTGCTTTTATGCCGTTTATACTGCCGTTTTATGACAATTCATCACAAAAGAAAAAAAAAAGGTTTCAACAAAACCAGTTTAAAACTATTTGTTTAAAACTTGTTTAAAACTAGAGAAAAATGCTGTTTGTGCCTATTCTGGATAACTTCTGATTTATTAAAAATCAATCCACTTAACCAGCGGGTGAATCTTTCAGTTGATCTGTAAATCATATGTGTAAATGTACTTAAAAAATTAATTAATTAAAAAAATTAATAAATATATATATATATTTATTTATTTATTTATATTCTGACAAAATGTAATTCTTTAACACAACAGCACATGTTATTGGATTGTTTGGGATTAAAACTTTACCATTTCCAATTAAAAGTTCGGTTTGAAGGCCAAAAATAAGGCATATAATATTCTCCTACCAGTCTTGATTCTTAGACAAATCTTACGCAAAACAAAGTAGTTTTGTGGCTTTTAGAATAGAAATGAAAGCTGCTGCTCCCTGTATTGTTTTCTTTTGTTTTTTCTTGTTCATATGTAAACTGCACAAGCTTATTTTGCAATATTAGATCGAAAGATGAGAAAAGGCCATACATACACCCGCCTATAGACTTCCCCAGTCAAGAAACGAGAAAAGTGGTCAAAATGAACACATTAAAACACCAGGTTTAAAAAGCCATTTTCCATCCACCTAATTTTATGCGCAAAATATTAAAAATGCTTAATCGAAACGCAAAGATGTGCAGAAATTTTTTAAATAAGCATTTACATTTTACGCACACAACTGAGTGGAATAAACTTTTCATGAGATAAAAGTGTACAAATTACAATGGAAACCGATTTACTGACTAAATTACAGCATGCACATAAAAAAAAAAAAAAAAAAACATCATGGTGTGTGATTTTGTTTTAACAGGTCGTATGATGTTAAAAAGCGAAGCAATGGAATGACATTAATGAACAAATCGGCGGATCAAAAACGGTATAAATTGTTGATTTGGTTATTCTAAAATCCTTTAGCCAAAATTAGTCATCAACAAAGTGGTTAGCTACTATTAACTTCAAAACTGTCTTGAGCGGCTTTGCTCCTAAAAGGTTTTGTGTGTTATATTCATTGCATTTTGTCTTTGACTTCGTCTTTGAAGCCACAGTCCGCAGGTAATTTATTTTATTAAAAAAGACCCACAGTGTCTTCTCCTAACACAACAAATTCTAAATTTGTTCTCTTTGACTTATTGGATGAAAATGGTGCTTTTAGTTTCATCACTTTAGTTTCACTTTAGGTTATTTTTAGCTTTTTTTTCTCTCTCTCTCTCTTTCACGTGATCTGCATCTTTGAATGGAAACATACCTAATGAAAACAGATCTCTCTCATCTCCTAAAAATCAATTGAACAAATCAAGCAAAACAAACACAGGTGTAAACAGGGCCTATGTCTTGCAAACAAGCTTAGATTTACACCACACCAAACACATAGAAACAAACTAAACCAGACAATCAATACTGTAATATTTTCACATTTTCTATAGATTTCTTTCAGAATACTGTACAACAATGGATTGGAATGGAAAGTTTCTTTCAGAACATGTATCCTACACAAGCTCAAGGGTGTGACATATACATATCAAACAATGATTCATCCATGCAATACAACAGGCCCTTTAACTCAGCTGTTATAAAAGCACAATCGACAATGTGACAAGTCACATGACTGTCAAAGATTTGTGATGGTAATTATGAGGTGGTGACTCAACTACTAGGTAACTGAAGTCATGTCAACTTCACTAAAAACCCAACTTACCAATTTGTTCTTCAAAACTGCTGCAAGAGTTCAATTACAATTAAATTAACCAACTTGGGTTGATGTGATAAAAGCTAACAATTCACAGTGCTTTTGATTGGTTAAAACAGAAATTAGTCTCTTTATTTATTTAAATTATTAGTTTATCAATTCATTCATTCATAACTTTGTTGTTGTATTTTTATATCACACATATTTCTTTTTTTGTAGTTCACACACCCGTAAAATTTACGGTAAACATACAGCAGCTGTGGTTGCCAGTATTTTACCGTAAAAAATACGATACAAACCGAAAAGTAATTTCTCATTTTTACAGTAAACTACGGTATTTCATTAATTTGTAGATGTAATATGTCTGTATTTTGAATTACCAACATCTACACATTTTTTGTTACACAGTTAGGCATGTTAACACCACCATATGCAGGTGGTGATGAGAAAGTTACACAATAAACCATTGCTCATCACAAACAACTTTTCCCACAAGCAGAAAAGTGTATCAGTGTATAGAAGGTGCTCAGTGTCATTCACACAGCTCCTAAACACCAGTATGGTAACACGCATAAAATTAAAGTCATGAAATAAACATTGTTTATCAACATTAGATGTAACATAAATATCTAATGTACATAACTGATGGGGAAACAACTAAAAAGATCCATAATAATGTCAACAAAAAGCATAAAAAGTGATGTGCCATGCAGGGAATTCTAGGAAAGCCAATTTACGATTATTCACTGTATATATTAGGGAAACATACTGTTAACCAGGTTACGGATGTTTTTTACTGTAGCATTTTTACAATTCTTTACCGTTGAAATCACGGCCTGCACAATTTCATTGCAAGTGTGTTTGCTGGACAGTCTTTCACTGACACTTAGAAGTAGAAGCCCCTATTTCACTGCGATAGAGAGAATGAAAGTAAACTTCATTTCTCTCTCTTACTGTGGCCCATTTGACCTGCTGGCGTCACTTTTCCTCTTCTCTCGGCTGTTACAGCGATACTCCCGGATACAGACACGAGTTTTTTTCCACCGTGTCTATCGTGGGTCAGCTGTGATCGCCGCTGCCGTTTATTAGTGTCACTCATCCGTGGAGAACGTCAGCGCGTAAGAGCCAATCGCAGCCCTTTCTGTTGAGGTGTGACCAATCAAAGGGGTGTAAGAAAGAATTTGCTAGACAAGGCTCAGAAAGCGAGCAGGATATTTATATTTGTTTGTTTGCTATAAATGCTTGTGTTGTTTAAAGGTACAGTTTATATGTCTGTGACTTTGTATTAAAGGACAAAATTGTAATACAAATAGTATAAAAATATAATTACACATTTCAATACAAGAAATGCTGTGCTGTGAAGAAAATATAAAACTGCAGTGTTTCCTCTAGGATATTTTCCAGCTGTGGCGGCAGGCCTTTTTTTTTAACACAGAGCTACCAACTACCTGTGGGGTTATTTCAATGACAAATGTTGTGAGCGCAGTATTAGAAGTCGAGATTGCATTCATGTAATAGCCTACGAGCATTGCGAATCTCTTTGCTTGCGCGCCGATTTCCTCTGCTCGTGCACAAAACTTCTTGCGCGCCCTCAAATATACGCTGCTCAAGCGCAGATCTTCTTGTGCGCTTGCAAAAAAATGCTGCTTAATGCGATTTAGTGCATTTATGTAACTAGTATGTCTCCAACATTTACTAGATTTGCTAGAAATATTTATGAATGTCTCCAGTAGACATAGAGAGCGGTATTAATGTGTCCTGAAGTAAAGTGAAATGGCTATACGTTGTGTTTGCTGGCCTCGCGCATCATGCACCTGTCAGTCAGTCTGTCAGTCAGTCAGACAGTCAGTCAGTCAGTCAGTCAGCACGTAACCTTAAACGGTTAAACAAATAACGCACAACACAACTATGGTTACAGAAAAGTTTGCGCAGTTATAATTCACTTACCTTTTAATACATTTTGGTGCGATTATCAGCAGTTATAAAAAAAAAACACCACGACTGAATGTTTTGAATGAAAAGCTGTAATGTAGCCGTGGCAGGATCAATTTTGGCGTGGCGCCCCGCCATGGAAGAATGTATGTAGTGGAAACCTTGAACTGTCCATGGAAAGCATCGTCAATGCACCGTGATGCACCGAGATATCAAATTGAACCAAATCGATGGCATGATAATCGTAACCGAAATGAACCATAAGACCAGTGTAGGTTCACACCTCTAAAAAATACAGAACTGAACACAGACGAGGAATAAGAGACGACTTAAGAAGAGTATTGAAAATAGAATGCTACAGAAGTGTAAAGAGAAGCCCTGTGGGTTTAACCACACCACCTCACAATGGCATATGAAAGTGAAAAATGCACCACAGTATATTAGCCATAAATGCACAACAGTGTACCTACAGTATACTTAATTAGCAGAGTGCAATCATTTCCTATAATATCAGAAAGTTAAAAAAATACTTCTTCAGTCTAAAATCAATTATTGCTTGAAGAAGCATAAATATATTTAAAAAAATACAGTTAAACACTATAATGTGTATCTGAACACAATGGCAAATCTGCACTGTTTAAGAACATGCTCAACAGCAATTTCAGTATCGATTGGTACCAAATTCCAGTATCGTCGCAACCCTAGATAAGAAAATGAAATATGAGGTCACATCAAACACCATTTAGGCAGAAGTGACAAACTGCAAGTTTTGGATTTTTTATTTCTTCTAAATGCAAACGTTGGCAAGTGTTTAGGAGCACACATATGGATTAGGGTTGTCACGATACTGGATTTCAGTACCAGCCGGTGCTGGAATTTTAAAAATGCCCATTTCCCACAAACATTTGAGTGCTGTTGAGCACGTTCCTAAACACCGCTGTTTTGCCATTGTGTTAACATGCTCAACAGAAATGACTGATTGGCTATGAAGGATGAAGGTCATCAGTTCATCGAACTCCCCACTGTTTACCGAGTGTAACCACAGTTAGAGGGACACTGCCGTTTTAAAACTGTGGATCGCTCGTATATCAGCGTATAGACAAACTAGCTAATATAGACGTGACTTTAAAACACTCTAGTGTCCCTGTATCTGTGTTTACACTCAGTAAACAGCAGTGAGTTCAGTGAACTGATGACCTTCACAGCCAATCACAGTAATTTCTGTTGAGCACATGAACACTATGGTAAATCAGTGCTATTTAAGAATGCGTTTAACAGCACTTAAATGTTCGCGGGAAATATACGTTTTTAAAATTTCAGTACCGATTGGTGCTGAATTCCAGTATCGTGACAACCCAAATCAATATGTGTGCACTAAACACTGAAAACATTTGCATTTAGAAGAAAGTAAAAATCCAGTAAAATTTCACAGGAAATTTATGTGGTATAGAACGCAGAAACACTATGCAATTCCAAGTGTGCCTCACACAGGTGAGTGGGCTTGACAAACCACCTGTAGAAAACAGATTCGTTCATCTCTTTAACCAAAATTTGCACCAGTTTTGCACATTTTCAGCAGACACTCTTACAATCACTACTTCTTTAAATAAAAAATAAATAAATAAATAAAAATCACACAGGTGAATAGGATTGACAAACCACATGTAGATACACTCTTCTCTCAAGAAAAACAAAAAATCTTACTCCAGTGCTTAATATACTATCAGTATAATATCACTAACCAGGGTTGCACAATATATTGTTTCAGCATCGATATATCACAATGTGCACATCCACAATAGTCACATCAGAGGATCTGCAATGTTGATTCAGGATTAATTGAGTAGTTAACAACACACATAACTGTGGAGTGATTGCAAAGTTTAACCTTTAAGTTACCAAAAATTTTATCATTTGCATGTGTTTTAAAACCTGTGATAGTGTACACATTTCAAGCTAGTAGTTTAAGGGGCCAATCACACCAAACACGCTTTTACGTTCCAAAAATGCGAGGCTAGGCAGTGACTGAATCAGCTGCCTATTGTAAACGAATTGTATTATATAATAATACTGTAATATTCAAGATTTGTGAAGTCATACAGCTCCGGATAACTCAAAACAGTAACCACTAGTCTCTTCTCAATCTTTAAAAGTCTCTGTAGTCATCTTGACAACACAATCACTGCTGTCACCTCAATGGAAACCCTGCCTTTCCTTTTATTTGATTGGAGAGTAAAAAGACGCGACTGACGTAACATGCATTTTCCGCTCAGAGTTGACATATTTTCAACTGCGAGCAGACCGCACAATAGCAAAAACGAGAGGCGCGCATGGTGCATAAGCTGCACAAAATGTTTGCGGCCATTAGTAAAACAATCAAAAAAGGTGCCTCTCAACACAAAAAAAAAACATGTTCGGTGTGATCGGCTGTAGGGACGCAGCCCTAATTTTGTCAACCGACAACCGCTGCTCATTAACAGAATATTAACCGTTAACTGATTAATATTAAAACATTATTTAATTTTTTTTTTAAATATAATTGACTTGCCTATTTTTTGTGACATAAAATATTGCATTTTAAAATACAGATTTATTTTAACATGTGAACAGCATACAGAACATAACAGAGCATCTTCACGCACCTGCAGTGTTTTTAGCAGCATAGAAAAACAGAATAAACTAAATAATAAAATAAATACTGCTCTTTTAGTAAAGTATTCGCCTTATTCTCCGCGTACGAGCAGGCGCAGCATCTTGAATCATTTTGGCTCAAGACTACCGGTCTCACTCACTTCCAATACTTTTTAGACGTTAAAAACAGCTCGTTTGGCTGCTTGGTATTGCAAACTGATGTTTTCTTATTATTTTATTCTACTTTGTCTGTATTGTCATGCAAACACTTGTTTGTAGAGTAAGTAGTTTGACCGTTTTCTGCCGTTTATTATTCCTAGTCATTTCTCCCATAGGCAGCTGAATCGGAAGTTCTAAAACAATTGCAAAAACGACCGCACTTCCGCATTGAAGAATAAGGTCAATAGGCTACTACATATAACAATTTTGTTGTTTACATATGATATTGCATTAATTTGCATAAATGTTTTATAAGCTGTAAAATGAAAGCCTCAGTTTGGTGCGGAGTTATCATTATGCAAAAATCAAGAAAAACTTTGGATTTGTTTGACTGGTATTAGGCTACGTAGGCAATTTAAAAATGTATATTATATAAGAACTATTAATGACTGTAATTTTCCAAATGGAAAAAGGTTGGTTTGTTGGTTGTAGCCTACACTTAATCATCATCATCATTCAGTCACAGAAGACGTAAATTTTTAGTAACTTCAAGAAACATAATTGTATTTATGTGCAGAATATCTTTACCGTAGATTATACGGTGTTATTTATTTTACATTTATTTATTAAATTTGTTTGCCTGAATACTTTTAGTCTCCCAAAAAAAACCATAAAGCTTTTATTTTATTTGTAACTTTGCTTTACTGTATTTACTACATTATGCAGATGCGCTCCACTACAAAATCATCATATTATCACCCAAAACTGTCTTAAAATGATTCATTCTTTTCAAATAGAGCTATTTGTTTCATCTATTCAAATCATAATCAATATCGCAACACGTATTGCAGAAAGATAAAATATCACTATGTCTGTTTTTTCCAATATCGTGCAGCCCCCTAACAGTTACTTTGTATAACTAGCACATCTTGTGTGTATTGCCTCTTCTTGTTGAATTGTTGAATGCCTCAATTGTAAGTCAATTTGAGCGAAAGCATCTGCTAAATGACTAAATGTAAATATATAACATGCATGTATGCATTCACAAGCTCTAAAGAAATTATCCTATCTGTTCCTGAAAACTATATTTCAGCCAATTAGTCTGATACCTTCTCAGTCGTCTGCTGAACGGCAAGACAAAATTGATTGAGTTGAGAGTTGAGATAGAACAGAAACATCAGAAAGGCTGTGGGGAAAATGAATGCAGGAAGGAGCAGGCTCTCAGACTGGGAGAATGGAGAAAAACTAACATGTAGTCATAAGTGCAGTGTTCCAGGTGGAGCCTATCAGTGCTGAATAACACAGGAGTGGCATTGACCTATGCATATACTGCAAAACAGGTGGTTTCACCAACCTGCCTGACAAATCACCCAAGGTCATGAAGAACAGGACTGGGGATTGTCTCTCGGTTGTAATATGTCATTCAGAATGCAAATACCTGCCTGTAAAGTATATGACGATGTGATTTTATCAAATTTGATACACTTTATAAATAATCTGCTGTATTGTGTTTTCAAATTTTAATTGTCATAGCATGTAGAACTGCTAATAAATAAAAATTAATTAATAAATAAAGCAGTACAGTAATGCTATTGAGGTCAATTTTGTGATTTAAATTTTGGTCATATTATGATCTCAAAAATGTTATGCAAAAACCCATTCCAAAATAAATAATAATAATTTCAAATGAAAAAAGAAAAAGAAAAAAACAGTCAATCAATTAGTGTAGACCAATAATAACATAACCTTAATTAAACTGCAAAAGTAAATGCTGCCATAAAGACTTCTGAAATCATATTTTTTTAATGAGTGAATTGAAATTTTCTTCAATGGTAACAATTCTTACTATGCGAATGAAGCTGTATTTATAATAGCCTACGACAGTGCATTACTATAACAAAAATCGAATTGGGGCTGGAATAATTAATTGATTAAATCGATTACGAAAAGCGTTGGCAACGAATTTTATAATCGATTCGTTATGTCGCGCGACACAGAGACTTTTATTTATTAAAAAAGACTAGTTGTGCGCGGAGCGGAGTGAGTGCTCTCTGCTTTTCTCTTGCATTAATGCCAGCCGGGTGCCTCATAGACAGGACGGAGCAAAAAAAAAAAAAACAAGTACAGGTAACGTTAGAGGAAAGATACATGGGGAAGGCAGAGAAATCTGTGCGGCCCTAGTCATCCAAGGTGTGGGAGCATTTCACACCAAATAAACAAAAAGTGCGTATTAATGGCCAAATATGCTAAATTGATGACTCACTCCCGGGCCAGATAGAATCTTTTAAACTCACCAGTGAAAGGGTTAATAACAGTAGTGAAGCAGCAGTGTTGTATTTACTTAGCACTTTACATTGCAAGACTAAAGACATGTTTTTATTCACTCGCCTTTTTTTGATCATTCATTTTTCAATCTGTTGTCATGTATAGCTGCACTGCAAAATTACATTCATCTCGCAATTTAATCTCATTTTCAGTCCAAATATGTAAGAAAAAACTTAAAATCAAGATCGCTAGGCAAGAAAAACTGCATGAGAAAATTAAGTGATGCTTCAAACTTCTGTTTGAGATTATATCTGATGTTCTAGGACAACATGTTTGTACACGTTCTAAAGATTTTAGTTCTGTTTTTGAATAAAGGGTTGAATTTTTTTCTTTTTTTATCCGATTAATCGAAAAATAAATAAATAAATAATCGACAGATTAATCGATTATTAAAATAATCGTTAGTTGCAGCCCTGAATCGAACTTAAACGAGTATCAAAAGTAAATGTTAATATGTATAAAGGCAATTTTACAACCACTGGCATTTTTTTTTAAATAATGATGATCAAAACTCCTAGTATACTACTGTGTATGAAGATATTTATGTTTTATTTAAAAGGTATGGTATTTAAGCATGACTTTACAAAAACTAAACACTAATGCAATGAGTGAAACAATGAGGAGAAAACTAACTTTAAAAGGTAACCATTACAATAAATAATTGATTTAATAACAAAGGAAATTTTAATTATTGTAATCTCACATATTACTATTGTTAATATTATTACTAATGCATACTAGTCATAATAATTCGCACTATCATGTTATAATAATTGTTGTATTTTATTTCAATTGCAAAGTATTTCACCTTAATTCACAGGAAATAAATTGCTTTACAAAGGGTTTGTACTTAATACTCTTAAAAATAAAGTCACGTTTATATCCTGGATAAACTATTTGGGACTTTTACCATACATTATTATCATGCAACTCTTCATACAACTATAGAAATCATTAAACACAGTATTACCTATTAAAAAACAATTTTATTTGCATCTGAAATTATTCTTTAACCACGGCAGACGTTTTATAAGGGCATGTACACAAAAGCATGACGTCAATGCCCAGAGAAGTGTCAGTGTCGTAAGGTCCGCGCAGACACACAAGCACTGCGAACGAGGAAACAACTTTAACGACGTAAGCTGTAAATATGGTTATGATTTTGATTTCCCTATTTGCCATATTACAACTCTCAAGGACACCAGGACTATAACTTCATGTGTTGTGTGTGTGTGTGCAGTGCCGCCAACTTCCCCATTTTGCGCTCCGCTCTGACTTACGCCCATTTCAGTTCAATGAATGACGGCGAGCGTCCGCTTACGTCAACTGCGTAACTCGCTTTTGTGAATGACGAGTCTATTATAAAAACGCAGCTGGAAAGTAGCAAACGAGACGCGTGGTCCCTTAATAATTTGGTTAATCGTGAATGTAGCGAGCCGGGATGACGTATTCGACTAAAGTCAAACCAAAAGAGAAACCAGTAACCAACCTGCCGACGAAATTTTCCAGCACGGAGCTTTTTCCGGCGCTCTGTCCTCCGACCACTGCGATCTGCGGCAGATCCAGGTTACAACTTTGGCCAATGGAGCTGAAAGCATCTTGGAGTTTATTGATCAGGGGGATCAATTCCTCCATCCCCCGGTTGCCCATGGTTTCTGGCCGTCTCTCAGCGCTCAGGAACGGGCTCACAGAAGCAGGGCGCTTGGGTTACTTTCAAGTGTTCAGTTTCCACCCTTTAAACGCTTGCAGAACGATCTGTCAAAGGCGAACGACTCGTAAAACACTCGCTGACGGCCAGAAGACGCGCATGTATTGTGATACGTGCTGTGATCAGTGGATCAATCATTCGTAAAGTCACAAAACAAAACTTCTCGCTATCATCCGGTCAGGCGACATCCGACCTCCACCGGTGACGCGAGTCCCGCCTCCTGTCAGCCGATAGCGTGATATCTGATTGGTCTAAGAGAGCGCTTCCTGGTGTGTTCTAGGTTTTGATCGGCTGTTTCGAAAAAGTGCTATTGGACGACTCGGGCGTCAATTTAATTTTAATAAGAAAAGACTTGGAAAATACGGATGTTGTTGCAAAGTTAATCAAATATACTTACTAGATCACAACTTATATAACTTAAAAATGTATAATAATGTATCATGATGTTTATGTAATTTATTTAGGCTAATAAAGTAACTAACAATATCTAACCAGATATTTTATTAGTAATATTAAAATAAAATATAAAATACAAATATATTTTATTTAGATAATAATTGGATAAATGTAATAAATTATTCACATTAACATTTAAATTAATAGCATTTTTATTCTATGAGAACATCAAGAAGTTGTTAGGGGTTACCAGATTATATTGCATATCAACTATACTAAAAATATGATTCTGAATATTAGTGGATACTGTAGTCCATGCTATCATGTAAGATTACATGTATTTTTTATAAGAATTTGATTTATTTCATTCAGAATTTGGCTTCAAATAAAAGTACATTATAAATAATAAACGAGTACTTTAATTAAAAATGGCAATTCAAAAAGTATCATGCTAAACATACTAGTTAAATAAATAGGCAGGCAGGCAGGCAGGCAGGCAGGCAGGCAGGCAGGCAGGCAGGCAGGCAGGCAGATAGATAGATAGATAGATAGATAGATAGATAGATAGATAGATAGATAGATAGATAGATAGATAGATAGATAGATAGATAGATAGATAGATAGATAGATAGATAGATAGATAGATAGATATATAGATAGATAAAGCAAAATAAGATTAAAACAAATTTAAATACAGAAATGTGAAAATAAATACAGTAAAGAGTAAAAAAATGGTACAACTGAAACTAGACATTTTTTCTCAACTATATTTACACCTGTTTATTTATTTATTTATTTGTTTGTTTGTTTGTTTGTTTATTTATTTATTTATTTATTTGGATTATAAAATTATGTATTTATTTATTTATTTATTTATTTATTTATTTATTTATTTATTTATTGCATATTCATATAAAGTGTATCTTTATATAGTAAACTATGCATTTACATTTTAGGATGGGGGTCATATATAGGGCCCTGTTGCATCTAAAAGATTGAAAACCCCCTGTACTAGAAGATTATTGAGTTATTTATATTTAAAGAGTCAGGTTCGACTCATTTCTGAGAGCTGGTTCTTTAAAACAGTAATTCATAACAACCTATAGTAATCTTTTGATTCAATACAATACCTTATATCATGACTTGGCTATATTTCTTACACATTAAGTGATAAAACATTCTAATTAAGTCAAAGTTAACCAAATTCATCATTTAGAACTTATAAATAAGTTATGTCTGAAAATAATGTCCACTTTGCATCTTGGGTGTGTTTCATTTTTTTTTTTTTAATTGCGAATTTGTGTTCAAATAAAAGTAAATTAGAAATAATAACTTTAATTAAAAATGGCAATTAAAAAGTAGCCTACTAAGCATTTTAGTTAAATAATTAAATAAATAAATAGATTTCTTAAAAAGTGAGTTTACATATAAATAAATCTAGAATATTAATTATAAAATAATAAAAACAAAATACAAAAAAAATTATTAAATAGGATTTAAACTAAAATAAATAAATAATACAAGTAAATAAATGAATGCAAATTACTTTAAAACACTATACACCTAAATACAAATAAGATTAAACAAATTTAAATACAGAAATGTAAAAATAAATTCAGTAAAGATGGCACAACTGAAACTAGAAACTTTCTCAAATATATTTTACACATATTTATTTATTTATTTGGATCATAAAATCTTTCTTTCTTATTAATTTATTTATTTATTGCATCTTCATATAAAGTGTATCTTTATATAGTTAACTATGCATTTAACATTTTAGAATGGGGGGTCATAAATAGGGGTCTAAAAGATTGAAAAAAATATTTATAAATATTTATTTATTTAAATAAAACGTTGCACCTAATTAAAAAATGGATTTGTAATGTCTTATTATCTTTTCATTTTTATACTTTTATTGTATTAGTGTTCTCCTTTTCTGTTCTGTCTTGTGTAGGTTAATTAATTCTTAAAAATTCCGACCGATTCAGTCCTAAAAGATCCGACTCAATTGAACAACTCACACGCGAATTGGTCATTGTTATTCAAAATGGCTGCGCCCATAGACGTCAGCACACATGAGTGTGAACTAGGCAGTATGGCATCAGTAAAGGCATTATCTTCTGCTGCTCCTCTTGCTCTTCGTATCGTGGCGGAGTGTCCGGTGAGCAAAGCGAGAGCCTGCAGTCTGACCCTCCCGCACTGCGCGGTCAACACACCGGTGTTTATGCCCGTGGGCACTCAGGGCACCATGAAAGGCATCACTGCTGACCAGCTGGAGGATCTGGACTGTCAGATCTGCCTGGGAAACACGTATCATCTGGGCATGAGACCGGTGAGTGAGAGCAAACACCTCAAGAGTGTCTGGATGAAGCATCAGAATCAAAGCGCTATGTTTTTAACTTTTATTTCTGTGTTCTAACAGGGTCCTGAGTTAATAGAGAAAGCCAACGGACTGCATGGTTTTATGAAATGGAATAGGAATCTCTTAACAGTAAGTAGTTGAATGACAAAGTGGCAGTTTGAATGATGGCACAGTTTCACTATATTGAACTTGACAATACATACACATCATGAGCAAAAAACTGATGAAGTCTATGGAAATACAAAATGACTAATAATGCATAGTATGTTAAAGAGCCCCTATTATGCATTAAAATGGTGATATTTTGTCCAACAACTGTCTGATATACATGCAAAGTAAAAAAAAAAAAACCCACGTTCATTGTCTTATTATATGCATTTATTCTTACCTAATTATCCCAACGACTCCCATATGATTCGTTCAGCGATTCATTTGTTCCCAAACCCCTCCTTTGCATGAGGCTAATTTGCGCTGATTGGACTGATGACAGTCTGTTTTGATTGGTCCACAGCTTTCAGCGCGAGGCCGAGAGAAATGCCCACTATGGCTTATCATCAATATTGAAGTAGTCAGGGTGCAGAGTGTATGTGTGAGTCCAACGAAGGAGTGCATTAAAGCAATGCAGTTTAACTCCAGCATATTGCTCTATACTTACCCATAAGTTAAAACAGTGACACACATTCAGTATAATTCACACAGCGGCTAAAGCTGAACTGTTTTAAACCTTGACAGCCACACATGTGTAGGAACAGCCGACGGTGGCCATAGCAACGACAAACAGCAGTGGATCGCAAGCTCACAAACGCATTTAAATCCATAAACAAACGTGGTATTAGACGCGATATGAGTATAATATGAATATAAAGAGTTAACCAGAGACAGTACAAGCAGTTACAAGTAACAAACACAATTAAATGCAGAATTTACAAGCTAGAGAAAACAAGGAGGCAACCATTTTAATCGCACTTACACTTGTGAAATGGATGAAGAAACTGATACATGAACTGTGTACTGTAAAGATCCTGTCAAGCTCTGCGAAGTCGCATATGATCTTTCCTGATCCATCCTTTAATGAATCCATCGTTGTAAGTGTGTAAATTGCAGAAGCACTTGACAGAAAAATTACGGGAACACAGCACAAGCCTGGGGCTATAATGCTGAGGTATTTTTGCAAAAATAAACCTCAACAACTGACTCTTCACAGTTTCATCTTTGGGTAGGGAAAATAACACAAATTTTTCCGCACTTCTAATAATATCCAGCTGAGCACAGCGTCTTCGCAACGTGATTCAACCGTGGTCTGCTAGTGTTCTTCTTTTTCTTGCTACAGTGTTTGTGGGCGGGGCCGGGGGTTTTAATTATCCTGGGTTTGCGTGTGCAACAAATGGGCCAGGCTTAATTTCCGAATCACAGGGCTTAAGTTCCGAATCGACGTCATGCTGACATGGCTAAAGACTCGTTATCAAGACGATTTATTTGAAGCACTGAGTCGACTCTTTTATAGATGAATCAATGGTTTTAAACATAGTGTACTTTCAGTTTTAAACCTTATTTCACTTCACTTAAAGCTGTTACACACTGCATGAAAGGTCATTTTTTTAAAAACCCATAATAGGGGCTCTTTAACCTGCTAATTGGTGTTAAATAAACGGTGTTACTAAAGCTTAATTTTGAAGTTGCGGAATTTTCTAATACATTTTTCTAAATTTTGATTTAGAAAATCAGAAAAAAAAAATTGTTTTTGATCAATTGTTTTTGAATAACTGTCTGGGTTGTCAACTGAATTTTTAATAATTATCAAGAATGCTTTAAAGCAGTGGTTCTCAATCTTTTTTCACCAAGTACCACCTCAGAAAAAAATGGTCTTTTCAAGTACCACTTTAATAACCAGTATTGAAGTACAGTAGCGTAGTAGGCCTAATTAAGCAGCTACAGCTCTGCACAGTTCAAATACGAGGCAGATTAATTCTTATTAAGAATATTTATTTATTATTGTCAGCCACTTTAAACATTATAAATAGTTTGAACATTAACACTGCACTGTGCTTCACAGGTAAAAAAAAATAAATAAAACATCAAAGTTTAAATTAAAATGGGCTTTTAAAAGTTAATTAAAATGGCTCTGTTCTTAAAAAGTAAAAAGAAAACTGCTTTACTTAAATATAAAGTATTATTGTATAGTAGCCTATTCATCAAAACCTGCAAATGTTCTTTGGACTTCATAAATAGAGGCTGTGTCATCTTATTCATGTATAAACTTTTTTAACCATTTTTAAATATACAAATAAATCATATATACATGCAACAAATAAATCATATATACATGGAACGTATATCTTTGAAATCTAAACATTAACTTGTATTTTGTGATTTGAATTTACATACTTACCTACTACGCTTCAGAGTAGGCTTTGTGTGTCAGAAAAGCAAGTGTATAAACCATACCTGTCAGCATTGAGATATAAAAATACGGGATACACCCCAACAATCGTTACAAATATGGGAAGCAGATGAGCTTTAATTGATACAATACATAACAAACATTGGAAAATTGAAAATCCATCCCAAATCCATCGTTCCAATGAACATTTGCAAACTGTGTCGCAAACTTGTATGCTTGCAACTGCACCTCTGGAGCTGTAGTTAGAAACATAGTTCCTGGCTGGGTTCTATTCCCAGTTAACCCCCCATGGCCTATTCATTTAGAACATTCTAACATTTATATTTGTAATTACAAAAAAGCATTCGAGTCATCACTCTTAGTTGTAATTTGGTTTCAAAGCATTTTTAAAGTTCAGTTTTAGCGAGCTTCATGTTTACAATTGTGCTCCATTTGCAGTGCACTTTAAAAACATTGATGTCATTTTGAACACAGCCGTGGGTCATGAGAAAAACTATAGGTGACCTATTATTTAAAAGCGGCGTTTACGTTACGTCTCTAAAGTTTGTGAAAACAAAAAACATAGCATATGTTAATTATTTTAATTTATAGAATGTTATATTTATTAAGTATCTGTAATGTATATGACATATGCCTGTGGTTAGAACATTTCTGCAGTGGTTTGCATGTGTCAAATTGTAAAAGTAGATTTTTAAAAAAATAAACAATATTCATCTTAATTTTACTATCATCATCATTAATATTATTGTTATTATTAAAGTAGGTAAAGCAGGTAGTCTTTTTTCCTTTCCTAATGAATAATAAATATAAAATATAATTTAATTTCTTAATATACTTGATATGGAATTTAATTTCTTAATATGGAAAGCGAGTGCATGTTTTTACCAAAACTAATATTGGATTTTTTTTTATGCGTGTGCATGTAAAAACATAATTTGCGCGAAGAAATTATGGGGTTCTTCTTTAAAGAAGTTGTTACCACCGCATTTAGAGCATCATTATGGGAGTTTTACATTATAACTAACGTGGTTCAAGTGATGGATCTGCGACAGAGAAACTACGGGTTTTGGGAAACACTCGTCACTACATCGTTCTTTTCCCAAATGATGCGTCGTACTATGATAATTCAGCCGCGAGTTACGTTGTTGTTGGGAAACACACCCCAGATCAGTGTTATCATATCGCAGGGTTAAAAGTGTGTTCATTTTTTTTACTTTGATTATTCAGTGATTCCTCCGTGTTCCATTAGAAGGAAGCCTGTGTACACTGTATTTACTCTATTGCTTTAGACTTGAAAATTTCACCAGGTGTCTGTAACAACCAAAGTAATCCATACACACAATGACAACAAAACTAATTAATTTAGAAATTAAGTTTTGTGTATTAAAATGAAATGACAGTGGTCAAAAGTATTGAACGAATGAAGAAAAGGAGGTTGAAGTGGATATCTCTCAGTAGTTAGAATGTTGATTAAGTTATTGATCTTCTTTTTTTTTTTAAACATATTATCCATAATGTATGAATTTGAATACTTTTGTGTCATTTTGAGAGCCCTAGACAGTTTTGTGGGTCCCAGCCTCTGAGTTGGGAAACCATAACCTGCCATGATTTTTATTGCTCATTGAA
The DNA here is from genome assembly GCF_903798145.1 of Danio aesculapii. NCBI lineage: Eukaryota > Metazoa > Chordata > Actinopteri > Cypriniformes > Danionidae > Danio > Danio aesculapii. The sequence goes on along the minus strand of NC_079437.1, from coordinate 50,526,810 downwards.
GTCCCCCAAATATAGTTTTTCACCCCTTGTTTAATCTAATAGGACAGTGGCGGTTTCCAGATGGTGTCTCTAGTGGAGCTGTCGGAAGTGACGGAGGAAGGCGTCACGTTTCGTTCACCTTATGATGGAAAGGAAATCCTGCTTACCCCTGAGCAATCTATCGCCATACAAAACAGCCTGGGTATGAGCATCACACTCCACTTTTATTTTTGGTAATAGGGTAATTTTACAAGGCACCTAGAGTTAAACAGTTGATTTTTGAATCTATTCAGCCGATTTAAGGCTCTGGCAGGAGCAGAGGAGTCAATGATCAAAACACTATTTGCATTTTTTTTTTAAATGAGATGCTAATGGTCTAATCTGATTCAATAGTTTATGCTAAGCTAAGCTAAGCCAAATGTGCTCTTGCCGAGACTGCATTCCGGTTCAATTTTTTTATGCCCTTCGCTCGCTAGGTTCACTCCGTCTCATTGATTCGGATGTACGTCATTGATTGTTACACAAGTGTCCCTTAATGGTGGAGCATTTAAATGAGTTTAAATGGAATACTAACTCAAATCTTTATGACTGTCTATAACACTCAGGTTCAGACATCATGATGCAGCTGGATGATGTGGTCAGCAGTACAGTGAAAGGGCCGCGAGTGGAGGAGGCCATGCATCGCTCTGTGCGCTGGCTGGACCGCTGCATCGCAGCAAACAAGAACCCAGATCGACAGAACCTGTTCGCCATTATTCAAGGAGGGCTTGATGCTGAACTACGCAAGGCCTGTTTAGTAGGTGAGCACTAGACAGGCCTGTACCATGAAGCCAGATTTGCTGGCTAGCCAGTTAAGTTTTAGTTTGCACCAAGTCTGGGTTTTTGGAAGCATGAAGGTAGCTCAGAGATTTTTATGAGTCGCCATGCTGCACGTATTAGAATGTTTGCTGAATTGCACCGCTTCCAATTGGGTCAGGGCCAGCCAATCGAACCACACCTGGGTTGAATAAATGGATCATCCAGGTATTTTAAAGTGCACTTAATCCTTTTAGAATTTTCAGTGTGAATGCTTCACTTTACACTATTACACAATTTACACTACAAAATGTCATCGAATAGGGCATAGGTATGTGATTTGCGATGCACCTTCCGCCAACTTATCCAGCATTTTTTACGCAGCGGATGCCCTTCCAGCTGCAACCCATCTCTGGGAAACATCCATACACACTCATTCACACTTATACACTACGGACAATTTAGCCTACCCAATTCACCTATACCACATGTCTTTGGACTTTGGGGGAAACTGGAGCACCCAGGGGAAACCCACGTGAACTCAGGGAGAACATGCAAACTCCACACAGAAACGCCAACTAACCCAGCCGAGGCTCGAACCAGCGACCTGCTCGAACTGCTTCACCCTGGCCAGATGTTATTGAACGTATTCCTAAACTGCTTTTCAATTGATCAGAATTAATGTGCGGGAAAATGCAAATGGAACTCCCACAAGTAAACAAACTGGCAGACACAAAATGGACGCTTTTTACTATGAAGGGACATCAGGTTAGACAAACTATACATTTAGAGAATGAAGCTGTGGCTGGAAAACAATGTTTTAATGCATTGCAAACGGTGAAGGCACATCACAAGTCACTTTAGGAGGGGGCATGATTTAATTTAGATAAACTGCAACATGTCTGCCTTAAATATTACCAACGATCCATCAGGTCTTTCCTCCTCTCTCTCTCTGTTTAAATTTTTTGGTAAACAAATCCTTCAACAAATATTTTTCCTCCACACCCCATAAGATAGGCATTTAGTACGGCAGCTGGATTAGTCCAAAAAGATTGGGTTATGGTTGGGTGTGTTTTAGTTCTGATCATGTTCTTACCACAAACAAACAATTCCAGGGTTCGTTTAAAAGCACACCAAGAACACCTCTTCAAGGAGGTCTCGGTGTGCTTTTTTTTTGTCTACTTTTGGTGCACACTCGAGTGCGATTTGCTACATTCACACCTGCCTAAACGAACCACACCAAGAGGGAAAATGAACTCTAGTGCAATTCAACCGAACTAAACAAGGCAGGTGTGAAAACACCCTTAGACTCCTCGTGTGGCAAAAATTCATGATACGGCATTTGATTTACGCTCATGCTCATGTCTATCACCACCTGTAAGGTCTTTCTGTAGCTGTGATCTACTAAAAGCTTCAAAGGAATCAGGACTACAGCAAAGAGATCAGGTCTTTTATTGCTAGTTTTATTTGTTCACTGGCACCTTCCTATTGTTTTCTCTTTTTATCAGTAGGAAAGCAGTGTAGACTTGCATCACCTCTCTTGTTGTCCTTCAACTGAAAATTACATTCAGTAGCTGCACAATGGGGCATCCCAGCAGTGTTTTGTATTCTAAGATGTGTTCCGTTTATAAAAAAAAAATAAAAAAAACAGCAGACCACATGCAAGTCTGACATCAACACGGTTGCCTGGTTTTCCAACAAAACTGGCCAATCAATATTAACCCAATAATATCAAAGCTCAATATATGCCACCTCTCATTCTTTAAATACATAATTGTATAACTGTATGCATTATACAAGATCTATTCTTTGAAAATAACAGTATAGTATTTATAAAGGTTCTGCTATATAAGGTAATCATCTTACCTTGGGATTTACTGCATATCTAGCATTGTGTCTCTTATGTTACTGCTTTGTGCCATCCAGTTAAAAACGCTAAAAATGTGGGCAAATGTCAGAAATAAACTCTAAAATTACGTTTAAATTAAAGATATGTTACAATTTTGAATGAATTAATATTTTTTAAATTAAATTGAAACTTGACAGACTTTCTTCTGTAGATTATGTATATACTTTTAATTCTGCTAATATGTTACTATGGAAATGAAACCAGACACGCACATCATCATAGCACAACTTTCATCATTGGTAGAATATAATTTGATAGAGTAAAACTATTTAATTGCAACCATATAGCTACACTATAAAAATGGTGGGTTCCACACAATCGTTTTGTGTTGGGATGACATGAAGATATTAAGTTAACTTAGTGGTTTTTACAAATTTAAGTGGATTGAACATAAAACAATTAAGTTTTCCCCCTAAAAACTCAAGTTGTTCAGCTCAATTTAAGTAGTTTGAACAAACAGCAAATGTAATTTTTTTGATTGTAAAATTGATACCAAATGTCAAACCTTTAACCCAAAGAAAAAAACAACAGCCCACAGAAAGTGGTTAAAAGTAACCCATTTATGAGCTTAACATCAAGCTTACACAATTTAAAAAAGTGTGCCCCTCATTGTAACTTGACAGACTTTCTTCTGTAGATTATGTATATACATTTTATTCTGCCAATATGTGTCTATGGGAATGAAACCAGACATTGAAACCATATGTCAAACCTTTAACCCAAAGAATAAAAAAGAACAACCCACAGCAAGTGGTTAAAAGTAACCCAATTACGAGCTTGACATCAAGCTTACACAATTTTAAAAATGGTGCCCCTCATAGTCCAAAATGAATGTGGATTTTCTTTTTTTTTTTTTAGCATACAGGCAAAAAATTGACAGATTTTTTTTATTATTATTATTATAAATAATAAGATTTAATTTAACTCCACCTAACTACCTACATAATGGTACACCTAACTAGAATGTTCTATGGTTATGATTTCTTTCCATTATTATTACACTCAGAAATGACAAAGCGTGATGTGCCAGGCTTCGCCATTGGTGGATTGAGTGGTGGAGAGGAAAAGGATGATTTCTGGAAGATGGTGACTCTCAGCACAGATCATCTCCCCAGAGAAAAACCCCGCTACCTCATGGGAGTCGGGTAAACCACACTTCTTCTGATTATGCTTTCAGTTGATGCCATTGTAGATTACATTATTTGTGCGTATGGTTTGTTGACTGTGTGGGGTTTAATGTTGTGTTTTAGCTACGCTGTAGACCTGGTGGTCTGTGTTGCTCTGGGTTGTGATATGTTTGACTGCGTTTTCCCAACTCGAACAGCAGTAAGTACTGGATTTCTGGTCACTGGTAACTTTTTTTTTTTTGGAGCAAAAAATAATTTTATTTCTTAGATTTTTTTTTTTACTTGTCCAAATATCTAAAAAATATTAAATCAAGAAGCATTTTCTAGATAAGCAAAAAAAAATATTTTGTTATAAGAAATAATATGGTAGAATTAAGTGAGTTTTATAGGAAAAGTTAAATAATCTTGATTTTCCTTTTGACATAAGATTATTTTGCCATATTTTGCTCCCTTAATTTTGCAATATTATTTCTTAAAACAAGACAAGACATCATGTGACTATACACACACACACACTCGGTCATGCGCTGCAGCGAATCTGCGCGTCTGAGCTCCAGCTGTCAGCGGGTCCTTTGAGCACAAAACCCCAGAGAGCAGTGCACATCAGACAGTTTATCAAGGATCTACCGCTGGATAATGTCTCACTATAGTTGTTAAACATGATATTTGATTAATCTTGTCTCTATCTAATGACTCTTCGGTCTTTTGAATCCATCAGGTAATGTCACAGCATCAGTAGACTGCTTCAATCTTTCGCTTTCGCGGATGCACATTACACCTATACTAATCACACAGATACTGTTGGTTGGTTCCTGACGGTTGTGCACCTTTTTTACCAACCAAGTTTGTCAACGCTGTTATAACAAAATGGATCACTCTGCCTATTCATGCCAGACTGCCTATTCATGCCAGAGTCCCGCGGAAAAAGTGGTTGACAAGTGGTAATTTGTGTGTAACTAATCTTTATTTATTTATGATATGGTTATGGGTAAAACAAAGACCATGCGGGTCAGGTAGTTAAAAGGGTAGGCTACAATTATTTGTTATGAATTAATTAATTATTTATAAATAATTAATTTACCACCGCTTACGACGACGATGGCATCATCCATCGTGATGTTCCACATTATATACTTTAGTATAGAATGTTATTTTTCTGCTGTGTTTATTAGCTCATTATTAAATGTTCAGCTCTGATCAGGCCTGTCAGAATAAACCTCCAAAAGTTTTAAGACTTTTTTTACTTTTCAGTAAACTAATCATACGAATATAAATCCAGATCCGCTTTTAATGAGGACATGTGTGACTGTTTCAGAGATTTGGCTCGGCTTTAGTACCTTGGGGATCTTTGCAGCTCAAACAGAAACAATACGCCAAAGACTTTCAGCCCATTGATCCTGACTGCCAGTGTCCCACCTGCAGGAGGTACAGTACATGCATTTTTCTGCACTTTAACTGGATGAACAGTTGCTTCAATATGATGACATTCAACTGCAATGCTTAAAGCAGAGCAGTTAACCCCCAAAATAACCATTTTGATCAGGATATGTAGTTAAGGTCTGCGTGAAGTTGGGCTGTACAATATATCTATCTATATATATATATATATATATATATATATATATATATATATATATATATATATATATATATATATATATATATATATATATATATATATACATATATACATATATACATGCACATATGCAGTAGTCACATCGCAGAATCTGCAATGTTGAGTTGGGATTATAGGTAACCATGAACTACAGTTCAGAACATTGTTCCTCTTTGCAAAGTTTAATGTTTAATAGAGTAAATTTGTTCAAGGCTTGTGACTCATTAATTAATTAATTTATTTATTTTTTTATTGTATTAGTATTTTATTCAATAAAGGAAAAGCCTGCACACTACATGACAAAAGTCTTGTCATTGATCGCAGTTTTAAGGGCAAGAGTTTGGCAAGGAGTTCTAGTTGATCATTTGGAAAACTGGCAGAAGGAAGATTTCTCTGATGAATCATCTGTTGAACTGCATCCCAATCATCACAAATATGCAGAAGACCTGTTGAACCCACATGGACCCAAGTTTCTCATAGAAATCAGTCAAGTTTGGTGAAGGAAAAATCATGGTTTGGGGTTACAATCTGTATGAAGGTGTGCGAGAGATCTGCAGAGTGGATGGCAACATCAACAGCCTGAGGTATCAAGACATTTGTGCTGCCCATTACATTACAAACCACAGGAAAAGGCAAATTCTTCAGCAAGATAGCGCTCCTTCTCATACTTAAGCCTCCACTTCAAAGTTCCTAAATGCAAAAAAGGTCAAGGTGCTCCTGGATTGGCCAGCCCAGTCACCAGAAATCAACATTATTGAGAAGTCAAGTTATTATTTGTTGTTTCTAAAACTTGGATAGGAGACAAGATATTTGTCAGGTAGTGTATAGTGTGGCTTATGTACATTTGGTTATTGGTTATTACAATTTGGACCTTAGATTTTTAACATGAATCAAGTTAGACTCTTCAGAAAACCATAAAGCACTATTTCCTTTAGCTTTATTCTATTTATTTATGTTTACAGTTTGTTTATTGTATTTTATGCTGATGCGCTGCCCTACAGAATCATTGCAAACTGTCTAAAATTATTATTTGCAAATAGAGCTATTCAAGTTACATCTGGTAAATTTTTCTTCATATTGCAATATATGCAGAAAAACAACACATTATAATTTACTGGAAATTGCTGAGAATTTTCTTGCTTTTTTGTGTGTGTGTTAATGTACTTCCAACAAACAAAATGTTTAGTTGGGGGCTGGGCTCTCTTTTTGCGAATTGCTCCATTTCATAGGAGAGGTCTTCACAGGAGGTCTTTCCAAAACCAGAAATTTAAATTTTGCTTGCATTACAACAGCAACAACTGACACACATGTACTGCATTCTAAAGATTTCTGTTATCATCACCACCAAGACAATTAAACAGAGCATTGCTTCTTGTGGTTGAGGTTGTGTGTGTGTGTGTTTAACCATCTTATTTCCTGTTTACAAAACACATGAAAATTACTGTCAACTGATCACAGGCGAATGTGAAAAGTCAAAGCAAATATTTTTTGTGGATTTTCACAGAATAATTGTTAACCTAAGCAATGTGCGCTCGCAGAACACACTTTGTATGTTTTGATGTTTTGATTTTAAAGGTGTAAGTCACACATACAATTTCCTGAATGAAAATTCTATCACCATTTCCTCGCCCTCCAATTGTTCTCTTTGAGTTGCTTATGCTGTTGTTTTATTTTGAAAAATGTTGCAATTTGAACAATTTATGGGTCACCATTGGCTCCAAAAGTACTAAATGGTGACCATCAATTGGAAGAGGACGTCAGTGTTGGCCTAGTCTCAGAATTCACTGGCTAAACACACATCTGATGCACACTTTTATGGAAACACTTCAGCAATTTGAAAGTCCTACTCAGATTGGTTTAAACATACACTACCTGACAGAAGTCTTGTCGCCTATCCAAGTTTTAGGAACAACAAATAATAACTTGACTTCTAGTTGATCATTTGGTATCAGAAGTGACGTTTATGAAAGACAAAGGCCTCTAGATTAGGCTTATTTTACCAAAATAACTATGATCATGCCTTGATTTTTAAACAATGACTCAAATTGCTTAATAAAGTCATCTGGAATGGCAAAGAAATCGTTCTTGCAGGACTCCCAGAGTTCATCAAGATTCTTTGGATTCATCGTCAATGCCTCCTCCTTAATCTTACCCCAGATGTTAGGCTGGCCAGCCTGGAACACCTTGACGTTTTTTGCTTTCGGGAACTTTGATCTAGAGACTGAAGGAGTGCTAATCTGCTGAATTTACCCTTTCCTGTGGTTTGTAATGTAATGGGCAGCACAAATGTCTTGATACCTCAGGCTGTTGATGTTGCCATCCGCTCTGTGGATCTTTCGCATACCCCCATACTGAATGTAACACCAAACCATGATTTTTCCTTCACCAAACTTGACTGATTTCTGTGAGGATCTTGGATTCATGCAGGTTCCAATAATAAGCTACCTGTACGTTTTGTTATTTTACAAACTTCTATATATATTATTTCGATAAAAATATCTTGTCTCAAACTACTAAATGGCAATAAAAGCCACTCTGTTGATACTGCCCAGTTAAATAATCAGCATCAAACATCGACAGAGCATAATGCAATTCACGTCCAAAAATAATCAGAAAATATCTGTGAATCACAAAATACGTAACCTGTTAATAAAGATATAATTTTACAGTGTATAGAGATCAACTATGTACTATATCACAGGCTTCAAAGCCAGTTCCTGGAGGGCCGCAGCTAAGCACTGTTTAGTTTCAACCCTAATTAAACATGCCTGATCAAACTAATTGAGTCCTTCAGGCTTGTTCGAAACCTACAGATAAGTGTCTTCATGCAGGGTTGGAACTAAACTGTGCATAGCTGCGGCCCTCCAGGAACTGGCTTTGACACCTGTGTACTATAGACCTTGGCTGTTTCTCAATTCCAAGAACGTAGCAAACGGACTTGTGTTCTTGTGGAGACCGGTTGCCAGGTGTCCTCGGAAGAACGAACTCTGGAGACCACCAGGACAGAGAACGCGTCCATTGAGAAATGAGATGCTGCGTTCTTCCTGATGGTCACATGACCTTCACGCATTTTTTAATGGAAAATTATTTAAACATTACAACACAAGGACGCAAGACCGCTGAAGAATGCACATCGAGCAACAGCCCTTTTTCTTAGAACGCAAAATTACCCATTATGCTTTGCGTGTATGCGCAAGGAGAATGCTAAGAACTTCCGGTCGGTAGCTTTTGCGTATAAACGGTCACATTTGGACAGCTTTGAAACGATAGTTTTAATCTATTTACCTGCTTTTATCATATTTGAACTAATACTGTTGTCGATCAGCGCCACCTCCTGGACCGATCATTTAAAAAAATGCGATCTAATAGGATGGAAAACAAGTACTGTGACGCATTTTTCCCTCGTTGTCAGACGGCATCTTCTGGTGTTTAAATGAAGCCTAGTCATCACTAAAGTCAACAGTTTCTCTTTCTTTCATATAACCAACCCAAACAAATGTAATTCACCATAATGTTTGACACACACACACACATAGCCTGTACTGTCCCACTAACACACCATATTTAATAACTGTGACAAAGTGAAAAATAAAGTGACATTTTGAAATGACAGAAAAACGCAAACCGTGGTAAAAACAACACACTAAATAAAACATAAACTGCTTCCGATTATAATGAATAGCAAATCAGCCAGCAGAGTATCAGTAACGGACTTTTATTGGTCATTTTTAACAGCTGACAGGCCGGGGAGACACACACACTGTATTTATGACGGCAGAAACTTGCACTAGGAGGACATTTTTCTCTCGTGCTTGAATCACATATGACAGATCATAACGACTTTAACACACTTTTCAAAGTTGTGTCACAAAAACGCTCCATAATCCACTCAAAACCCTATTGAAAGCTATTTTCGGAGCTCAAATTACCTGTTGTAAACACTGTAAACTGATGTTCTAAACATTGTACCGAAAGACGCTGGTCGCTATGGCGCCGTCCATGCAGCAGCCAAGAAAAAGGTCTATATATCATTTATCATAAAAATCTTGGTCCAGTAAGATGTCCAAGATTTTGAAACCGCATACTTCCATACTATACAGTACGCTAAAATCAGTATGCGAGCCGAGTAGTATGCCCGAATTTATAGAATTCGAAAATCAGTATGTGAGAAGTACCCGGATGACTTACTACTTCCGGCGAGATTCTGAAATGCGCATCCCATACTCGCTGCGCTATCCCATGATGCCCCGCGAGAGAATTCATGAATGGGAGTGAAGCGACGCAACTGATGCAGGTAGGTCACGTGACCATAACAAAATGGCAGATGTAGTACATTCAAATTCCATTCATACTGTATAGAATGTACTTTTCTAATGGCCGAGTAATACATTTCAATTCAAATGCAGTACCTACTGAGTAGTAGGCGGTTTCAGATGCAGCCTTAAAGGTACAGTATGTAATTTTCCCCACTAGAGGGTGTGTATTCATTACAAACAAAGACGTATTTTGATCACCCCACTATTGAGTGTGGAATCATGGGAATCCTAGAGTAACGTTACATCCTACAGGACTCCTGCAGAAAACATGTTCATGGATGAGCTATAAAGTGTTTAACAAATAATTTCATGGTAGTATGAAACAGAGTCAGGCTGACAGCAGCTGAAGCGTAACGCCACACAAAATCAGCTGAGCTTTTATTATGCCACAGTTCATTGCTTCCGGTATTTCCAGTGTAGAAGCAGCAGCTGTTTTATCATACTAAATACAGTTGAAGTCAGAATTATTTCACAATATGTCTTATAATATTTTTTCTTCTGGAGAATGTATTATGTTTTATTTCGCCTAGAATAAAAGCAGTTTTTATTTTTTTAAAACCCATTTTAAGGTCAAAATTATTAGCCACTTTAAGCAAATTTTTTTTCGATAGTCTATAGAAAAAAACGTCGTTATACAATATTCTGACTTCAACTGTACATTTAAGGGTTCTTTTATAAGGCTACTATGTACAATTTAACAAAACACACAGCATATTAAGTCATCTCTGGTGTTTTCCAGTTTGTTTTAATATATATAAAATAACTGGAAATCAAATGCATGTGATGTCATTAGAAGAAAGAGACTCATAAAGGTTTAAAAGCACAAAAGGGAGAATAAATTAGGCAAATTCAATTTCTTTTTAATGAACTACTCATTTAACCCTGGCCAAAATCTCTCAATGTCTAAACCTTCAGATGATTGACTATGATTTCTTTCTCTTGACATTGACAGACACAGCCGAGCTTACCTTCACGCCCTGTTCAAGAGCGACACTGCAGCCATGCATCACATCACCATCCATAACATCTCCTATCAGGTGATTATCAATGCACCGCATGTTCAAATGACATATTTATTACTGTTGTAGTGACTGAGTTTGCTCCTGCCCACTTTAGCTGAGCCTCATGCGTTCTGTACGCCAGAGCATCATCGATCAGAGGTTTCCCGAGTTTGTGAAGGAGTTCATGAAGAGGATGTTTCCGTCTAGCTCGCAGTACCCCAGCTGGGCTGTAGAGGCGCTGCAGTCAGTCAACATCTGCCTCAGCTGAGAGGAACACCTGGAGAGAGGGTTAACAGATGAATGGTGTTTTTTAATGGATTTCTCCTTTTATAAATACTAATATTTTTAACATGTAGTATGTAAAATACCCGTTTTGTAAATAAAATCTTCTTTTCATTTTCAGCTGAATCTAACTCTTGTCAAAATGAAAAGTATAAAGGTTTTTTTCTAGATATTTTTAGATAACATGCAATTGAAGACCATTATTAACTTCTGAAACTTTCATTATTTTTCAAATATATCCCAATTTATGTTTTTCCACAGTATTTTGTATGTATTTTTTTTATTTATAAATAGTTTTATTTTTATTGAGTCTTATTATAAGTTTTTTTGCAGGAATAATAATGCATGTGTATATAGTGCTCAGCATAAATGAGCACACCCCTCAAAGATCTTATTTGTTTTCCTATATTTTCTATAGGATTATTTCCAATAATATATGTGTGCATATAAATTAGATAGGTCAGTGCTGAAGGCAAATCTGGAGCTAATCTAACATTTATGATATTTAATTTATGATAAGTCTAAAAATTTGTACGCTCAAAAGCAAGAAAATGTAATACTTTAAAAAAAGAGAATCCAAAAAAACTTAAATAAACAATAATAAATCTGTTTTGTTCAAATGCCCCAAAATATATTCCTATATTCACTGAGACATTTTTAAAAATATATAAATATAAACAATTTACGATTGGCTGCAAAACAAACCACTGTTGTCAAATGACTTTATCTATCTATGTAGAGAGAGAGAGAGAGGTATAGATATTGCCCCCCTTTGAATTTTTTTTCTTTTTTTATATATATATATATATATATTTCCCAAATGATGTTTAACAGAGCAAGGACATTTTCACAGTATGTCTGATAATATTGACAGTAATATAATACAGTATGTCTTATTTGTTTTATTTCGGCTAGAATAAAAGCAGTTTTTAATTTTTTTATATAGTCTACAGTACAAACCATTGTTATACAATAACTTGCCTATTTACCCTAACCTGCCTAGTTAACCGAATTAACCTAATTAAGCCTTTAAATGTCACTTTAAAATATATATAAATAAATATATAAATATTTCACTTTAGAGCTAGTATTTGAATCATTTTCTAGCATAATGTCTATGATGGCTAAACAGGTGATTTTGCTCTCATTTTAAAATTATAAGACTGAACAGCATGAAATGCCATCAGTCTACAGAGATTCCATAGTACTTCTCTATTGCAATTGGGATATCACAATAATTAACCCTGAAAAAGCTAAAGCAAAGCAAACATTACCAGAAACACTACCAGACTATGGTATAAATACAGCACTACAACATGCAAACGAGAGAGATCGACCAAGAAAGTTATTTAACTGTTTTATAATGATTTGAACAACTGTAGTTTAAAAATAACGATCTCTTCTCCTCTAAGGGCATATTATGCTGTCTCTGTCGCCATTTTGTGGCGGAATGTCAACCGTTTTTGCACAGCTCAATATGAAAGGGAGATGGATGCCAGACGCGCTGTATCCCATAAATTATAAGTTTAAAATAGGCACTATCTTTATAAATAAACTGCATAGATGCAATCTAAACAACTACATTCTCTCCTAAACATGCCTCAGAAGTACATTATATTGTCTAACAGCTACAATATTTGTCAAACTAGAGTGAGTTTATTGATCTGTTATCACTCTATGTGGGCGGAGTAATACAGAAGGGTGAAGAGGCTGGACAAGTGCTGTTATGGCAGAATATTGCATGGCTATCAGCCAATCAGATTCGAGAACCAGACAGAACTGTTGTATAAATATATATAAACTTTATATTTCTTAAAAAATTGAGAATTTTTGTTACAAATTTTTGAAATATTACAAATAAAAAACTGGAAAGTTTGTTAAATAGAGTTTGTTTTAACCTAAGAAATCACCAACACTTTTAATGATTTTTGTAAACTATGCAGTATTTAACTGTAATACGAGCTGTATTTTACTGTAGGACAGCTATGCAGTATTTTAAAGTTGCATTGTTATTGAAAATTATTGTACATTTTACAGTAAAGATATACAATACAGCAAATACATATAAAGCAAGATAAAAGGTGCTGTAAATGTGAGTTACTGTAGATTCTTCAGAAATTAGTAATAAAATGCAAATGCATTTTTTTTTTCATTCTTTTTACATAAACATGAAGTTTAAGTGAATCACAATCTTTTGTCACTTTAAAAACGTCTCAGCTGTCAGTTTTAACCAATTTAATACTTTCTTCAGTCTTCAAAAAAGTCTCACTGACCCCAATTATTTGAACAGTTTCTACCTTGGTGTTATTATTCCATGACATCAATTTAGCCTTTACTTGAAAGTTATTTCATTGCGTTTTTAGTGACATTCTGCAGCATTAAGTCCGTGAATCACACTTAACACCACAGCTGAATAGATGTGCCTGTAAAAAAAAGACCATCAAAACCTTTAAAGGTCGAGAGAATGGAGCATTATGAAACCTTCCAGCAGCTGAAGATCTGGTGTTTTTCACACATGCGGCCACTAGGAGGCGGAGCGCTGAAGATCTGCTGGATTGTTGACAGCAGATCTGCACTGGATTCTGTTCTTCTGTTCTGGAGAAAATCGAATGTGACAACACAACTAATTTGACTACTCCAGCAGGGAAATCCACTTCTTTAATTTATGATTATTATGCAACTTGCATACATACGTGGATAAAATATGTCAAACACGGCAGCGGATGTTAGCGCTTACCCATCTGTGGACAACAAAGCCAGTAGTCTATGTTGCACAGGTAGCCTATAATTTTATATACAATACTGTATACAATTGACTATACACAATTTAATATTATTATAAAATTAAGGAAAGATTGTGTTCCATGAACACATAGGCCTATCGAAACCTAATTTCTGATAGCTCATTTGGGTGAAGGTGATTTTTCTAAATATTTAGTTTAGTTTATTTAGTAATTTAGTTTAGTTTTTATTTATTTATTTTTTTGCACCTTCTAGATTTTCATATAGTTTTATCTTAAAAAAACAAAATATTGTCATATCCCAATGAACCCCAAATCAAATAAATTCATTAATAAATTCAAATATTATTAACAATAAAAATAAAATATTTGACAGGTTTTGTCATTTTTGGTCATATTACATACAAATATATTATGAATAATAATAAAAATAAACATTTGGACTTTTTTGTCATTAGTTGTCATATTATATAAAATATATTATTAATAATAATAAAAATAAACATTTTGACAGGTTTTTTGGCATTTTTGGCCAAATTATATTAAAAACATATCAATTATAATAAAAAAAATAAACATGTTGACAGTTTTTTTTTTTATGTTTTTGGCCATATTATATTAAAAACATATCATTAATAATAATAAAATTAAACATTTTGACTGATTTTGTCATTTTTTGGTCACATACAAAAAAATATTTATATTAATTAAAAAATAAACATTTTGACAGTTTTTTTGTCTTTTTTTGTCATATTATATAAAAATATATTGTTAACAATGAGGGCAGCATGGTGATGCATGGGTAGCACAATCGCCTCACAGCAAGAAGATCGCTGGTTAGAGTCCCCTTTTTGGTGTGGAGTCATATTATATAAATATCCCTGTGGCGACCTCAGATTAATAAAGGGACTAAGCCGAATAGAAAATGAATGAATATTAACAATAATAAAAATAAATATATTGACTGCTGCTTTTTGTCACTTTTGTCTTATTATATAAAAAATATTCATTAATTTATTCATTTTCTTTTCAGCTTAGTGCCTTTATCAATCGGGGGTCGCCACAGTGGAATGAACCGCCAATTTATCCAGTGTTTTACACAGCGGATGCCTTTCCAGCTGCAATCCGTCACTGGGAAACACCCATACACTCTTGCATTCACACACATGCACTACAGCCAATTTAGCTTATTCAATTCAACTATAACGCATGTCTTTAGACTGTGGGGAAAATCAGAGTACCTGGAGGAAACACGCGCAAACGCAGGGAGAACATGCAAACTCACGACCATCTTGTTGTGAGGTGATTGTGCAACCCATTGTGCCACCGCGCAGTCCCATTTTTGGTCATATTATATAAAATGTATTATTAATAATAATAAAAATAAGCATTTTAAAAGGTTTACGTGTGTTTCTTCCGGGTGCTCCGGTTTCCCCCACAAGTCCAAAGACATGTGCTATAGGTGAATTGGGTAGGCTAAATTGTCCTTAAAGTGTATGTGTGTGAATGTTTCCCAGTGATGGGTTGCAGCTGGAAGGGCATCCGCTGCGTAAAACATACAGCGGTATGAACATAAATTGGCGGTTCATTCCGCTGTGGCGACCCAGATTAATAAAGGGACTAAGCCGAAAAGAAAATCACTGAATGAATGAATTTTGACCAGTTTTGTCATTTCTGGTCATATATTTCACATCAGCTTCAAGCTAACATTGCTTTTTTAATTTTCACATTTAAAAATACTACAGTAATTTATAGTAAATGCTGTAGTGTTTTTAATAAATACTATAGTAAAGTACTTGAAATAATATATTTTGGTAATAGGGACACAAAAAATAGATTCATTGGATTTAATCTTTCTTTAAGGTAACTGATTGCAAACAATTTATATCTCTGCTGAAAAAGCAGCTTAAACCAGCCTATAGGCTGGTTGGCTGGTTTTAGCTGGTCGATCAGCCTGGTTTTAGAGGGTTTTTAGCTGGTTTAGGTTGGATTTTTCAGCAGGGATGGGCTGAATTTAAATAAACAAATTAAACTTGGTTATATTTAACTTAATTTGTTAGTTTTAAATTCAGCCTATTTAGTAAACAAACATTTAGTAAATCCAGTTAATATTTGTTTGTTTGTTTTTTCAGTGAAATTGTTGTGGTAAAACAACAACTATAGTAATATTTTTATTTATATTATCATATTTAAAAAGCAAATTACCCAATAATTTAGACAAAACCAAGTTGTAGCTATACAACAGGGTATCATACCACAACACACCAGTTTACTGTATAGTCTAAAGTATTTATTACAGTTTATGCTGCATTTATTAACAGATAATATTCCGCCTACTACGATATAGTATTTTTTCATGTGGGTTGAGCTTTGATTAACATGTTACTTAAACAAAAGAAAGACATAAAAAGAAAAGAGCACAGATTAAGTGCGTGCGTGTGTGCAGATCTCATGCATTTTACAACAATGCAGCAGTCCAAATTACCGCAGGTGGATGGATTATAAATGAACTCGCCCATCCCTCAAAACGGAACATACAGAAGACATGCTTCAATCAATACAGGACAGTGGGTGAAATCATGCACTGCAGCAATAACTGGCAACTGTTACGGCTGATGTGAAACAGCTGGTGTCAGCAGCGGAGATGTCTGCGTGTCTCGTGTCAGTGCTTGGAGAGCTCGGGGAGGCACCAGTTGCTCCGCCGCTGTTTTAGTGGATCATCCGCGTCTCCGTTACTGAGTGATGCGCACACTTTATAACACCTGAAACGATCACGGCGGAGGGATAAACGGTACGGGTGTTTTAGTTCCCGGTCTGCGTTGCTCTCGGGTGCTGCTGACTATGGTGGAGCTGGAGAAGGAGGTTCTGCCGCTGCCGCCGCGGTACCGGTTCCGAGACCTGTTGCTCGGGGACTGGCAGACGGACGACAGGTAGAGCAACTTCAACTCCTTAGCTGGTGTTTACACGCGTGCTTTAGCAATGTCACGCGCTTCCAGCTTAAAGAAAGTGCGCACAGAATTAATAGTATGAGTATTGGTAATAGTGCGTAATAGCATTAGTATACGTATGAGTGTTGAGTTAATACAGTTATAGTGCGCTATTAAAACATGCTTACTAAACATTAGGATTTAGAAATAGAGAATGTGTTCTTATTAGTCATCATTAGGGAATTGGTAATATTAGTAAACCTAGTTTTATAAAAAGTATGATGAGCATTTTACGGTTTGAGTATTATGAATATGTATTACACAATAGGCAGTACACTAAATATACAGTTTCTGCATTTTTGTGACCTGCCCTCCCTGTGGAATTAATTTACACTCTGGTCTCACTTGTCTTTGACTTCAACAGAAAGAATGCATACACCAAAGTCACTTCTGGTATCAAATACAATACCATGTAAATATTAGACTGAGTACTAGTGAGTACTGATGAACAGTATGCTTTCGAGTTTGCTTCAGAAATGGCTATAATGTAAACACATTAGTTCACTACAGTGTACTGCAATAGTGTTATTATTAGTAGCCTACTGGGGTATTAGTGGGCAGGATGGGCTGCATCTACAGGTAAAACCTATTCTATTAGTTTGAGTAATGTTATGAGGAGCGTTTTGCTATCAGTTTGGGTGTTATGAGTATACTAAACAATATAATGTAGTCTAGTTAGGTCTTAAAAAGGTCATTTTGCATAAAGCAAAGTCATAATTAGTATTAAAGACAAAGTAAATATTAGACTGAGTACTAGTGAGTACTGATAAACAGCATGTTTTCCAGTTTGCTTTAGAAATGGCTAATGTGAGCACATTAGTTCACTGAAGTTTACCACAATAGTACTATTATTAGTAACCTACTGGGGTAAATTCTATCCTATATTAGTTTTAGTAATGTTATGATGAGTTTTAGAATCAGTTTGAGTATTATGAGTTTACTAAACAATATAGTCTGGTTAGGTTTTAAACGTATTGTCCACTAAGCAGTGCACTAAATAAAAGCTTCTGATTATGTTGACCTGCCCTCCCTGTGTATTTAATTTATGCAGTCTAGTCTCACTTGTCTTTGACTTCAACAGACATTTTACACACAGTAAAATCAGTATTTTATTATTATTATTTAAAGACTTGGTGAGTACATACATGATATACAGTTTGTTTTCCAGTTTGCTTTATAAATGGCTATAATGTAAGCACATTTGTTCACTACAGTGTACTACAATAGTGTTATTATTAGTAGGCTACTGGGGAATTAGTAGGCAACTGGTTGGGTTGTATTTATAGGTATTAGTAAAACCTATTCTATAGTATTAGTTTTAGTAATGTTACAATGAGGATTTAGAATGTACTGTAATAGTGTTAATATCAGTTTGAGTATTATGGGTTTGTATTACAAAATACAATCTGGTTGTGTCTTAAACTTAAGATGCACTAGGCAGTGCACTAAAGATACAGTTTCTGTGTTTATGTTGACTTCCCTTTGTATAGTTCATTTATGCAGTCTGATCTCACTTGTTTTTGACTTGAACAGCCATTTTGCATACAGCAAATTCACTATTAGTATTAATTAAAGACAGAGTAATAACATTTGAGTAATAGTAAGCACTCACTGACTATACAGTATGAAATATCTATGAGAAAATTAGTTTATATCGCTACCCTATACTGCAATAGTGACATTATTGGTAATCTGCAGGGGTATTAGTAGACAACTGGTATAGTTAGGTGATATTAGCAAAAAAAATCTGATATGCTGTGTGTTTTCCAATTTACTTTAGAAATTACATATAATGTGAGCATATTAGTTCACTACAGTGTACTACAATAGTGTTATTATTAGTAGCCTACTGGAGTATTAGTAGGCAACTGGTGGGGCTGCATCTTTGGGTATTAGTGAAATCTATTCTATAGTATTAGTTTTAGTATTGTTATAATAAGCGTTTTAGTATCAGTTTGAGTATCATGAGTATACTAAACAATGTAGTCTAGTTAGGTCCAACACAATCTCACGGCAATTCGTAACTTTTTAATTTAGTAGCTAATTCATATGAATTCGTACAATCTAATTCATACAATTTAGCACGATTTGCTCATCCCTCAATGACTGTTGAGTTTAGGGGTGGGGTTAGGTGCCACGCCTCCTTTTTAAAATCATACAATTTCGTACAACTTGTACGAATTAGTCACTAAACTGACAAAATGTAAAATACTTACGTTTTCTCGTGAGATCAAGCTGGTTAGGTCTTAAACGTATTGTCCACTAGGCAGTGCACTAAAGAAAGCTTCTGTTTATGTTGACCTGCCCTCCCTTTGTATTTAATTTATGCAGTCTGGTCTCACTTGTCTTAGACATTTTACACAGAGTAAAATCACTATATTATTATTATTATTTAAAGACTTAGTACCTATAGGCTATACAGTATGTATTTTCCAGTTTAGCTATAATGAGCACATTAGTTTATTTTACTTATGTCATTTTTTATCACAGGTTTATTATTAAGTGGTAGGGCTATGTCAATTGCTATTGATAAATTCATTGGAATGCTATTGTACATAGTATTAAAGGTGAAACTATTATGTCCCTTTTTACAAGATGTAAAATAAGTCTCTGGTGTCCGTAGAGTGAGTATGTGAAGTTCCAGCTCGATATACCGCACAAATAATGTTTTATTACTCTTTGAAACAGAAACTTGTAGGCTTTGATCGAAATTGTGCCATTTTGGTGACTGCTGCTTTAAATTCAAATGAGATAATGCTCTTTTGAAAAGAGGGCGGAGCTACAAATGCCTGTGCTTCAGAATAATGGCTGTAAAAAAACTGAAATGTAAAAAGAAGTTTTTCAGAAGAAGTCAGCCTATGTAGACTCCAGTGTTCATTTGTGCGTTCTAAAACTCCACATTTATAATCCTCTTAGTCTCTTACATTTATCTTCAGCAGGTATGGGGTGAAAACTCTAATAGTGGATGGCTGCTTCTCACTTAAGGCTGTCTTTGCTAATGAGGGAGAGATCATCACCAATGTGCGGGACTTTCCTCCTCTGATGACATGTACAAAGGGAGAAAGTCAATCAAAATGTTTCTGCAGACTGTTTTTATCAAGTGTGGTTGTGTGTTTAAACTGGCCTGCCCAATGTAGTTGTCAATATTATCAGTTAATAGTATCAGTGTGAACATTAATATGAGATGTATCATGCATAATGCTGTGATATTAGGAAAATCTGCCTTCTGGTGGCCACAGATGCTATCTAGCTGGGCAGTGCACTAGGTTTTCACAATCTGTACATTTATCTTTTAATGTGTTGCTTCATACATTCTGGTCATACTTTGATTGCTATATAAGTATACAACAGCCAATTTACAGCAATTTAGCTAAATTCAAGGTATTAGCATTAGATTTGGTAACTTTAGACTTTGGTAGCTAAAGATTTGGTACTTGTAGGTAATTAGTAGAATACATAAAGTATTGAAATTTGCATTGAACATAGTGATATGCGTGTCTGTGTGTATATGAGCAACATATAGTATCCTTCTCAGTGCAGGGCCATTTGTAACCAACTATTACTGGATTTAAAAATACTCTTTATATGCTATTACTATGATCCCTTAACTGCCTCTAGTACTGATTTTAATGTTAGGATTAACTTAGTTATTAGCAGTGGTGTATGAAAAAATTACAAATAGTTAAATTACTGTAACTGAAAAGTGTTTTCTCAGGAACTGTGCTTTACAAAGTAGTTTTAAAAGTGTCTACTTTCACTTGAGTACATTTTTGTGCTGTATCTGTCCTTTTACTCCACTATTTTCCTCCAATCTGCAATCCCTATTTCATATTTGCTTTTATATGTTTATTTTTTCGTATCTTTAATGAATAGTTAAGTAGAATAATCAGTCCTGTGATTTCTGTCCAATCAAAGCACACGTACAATGTCAAATTTAGTCATGGGCAATATGGGCGATCACCCAGAGCGGCTTTTTGCTGTGGGCGGCATGGAGACACCACTTCCCCCACCTTACCCCCCCCCCCCCCTGGTTTTTACTTCGTCCCCGGAAGGACGGCATTAACATCTTGAGGGCGGTGTGATCGTTGTTTGCCTAGTGTGCCAGTTAAGCTAGCAATGGTACAGCATGCATAGACAATTTTAATCAGACTTACCTCAAGATATGAATACTTTATAAATTCAGCAAACATGTACTATGTGAAAGCGTTAAAAGTGTCCAAGAAATCGCAAATTACCTCAAATAATAACTTAATGCACTACAGAATGTTACGTTTTCAAACACATGTATAAACTTGATTGGTTTGTGCTGCAACTGCGCTCATAGCTTGTTAGTCAGGGTGCAAAGTGCATAATAAGAGTTTGGCACAGTTTGAGTTTTTATTTTTGGGAGAATTAACCCCTTAAAGTGACATATAGAGGAATATGTAAATATATGCTGTGCTAATGCTTCTCAATAGTAACATAAGCACAAGAAAAATGGCAGGAGTGAGAAAACAGGAGTTCAGAAAGCATCTGATCATATATTTATATGTACTGACTATTTGCAGAAGCTCTGCAATTTACTTTTATCATGATGGCAGATGGGCTCATTAAAATGACACTGTTATGATAGTTTGGCTATGAAGTATAATTGAGGTAATTGACCTTTTTTTAAAATGCGGAAGTGCGCTCGTTTTTGCGATTGTTTTAGAACTTCCAATTCAGTTGCCTATGGGAGAAATGACTAGGAATAATAAACTACAGAACACTTGTCTACAAACAAGTGTGTCCATGACTATACAGACAAAGCAGAATAATATAATAAGAAAATATCAGTTTGCAACATCAAGCAGCGTAACGAGCTGTTTTTAGCATCTAAAAATGAATGGAAGTGAATGAGACCGGAAGTCTCGAGCAAAAGAGATTCAAATGGCTAAGAATAAGGTCATTAGACTACGTAGATCTGGCTGTGTGGTGACATTACTGTTCCAAATAGCTTGGTATTGTCTTAAACATTATAAGCATTTGCTCAGTGTGTTGTAGAACAGAGGCTCTTGGGAGTGTAAACATCGCATTCTTTTCATTTTTCCAGACAAATATGTCCTTCACTCAGTCAACAGGCTTTCAGGGACAAAGTAGGGGAAGATTTTACCTTTTAAGTGTTTAGACAATTGATCAATTCATGAAATGCTTGCATATAGGCCCTTTAATCATCTCATGATGCTCACAATTGCTGTCTAGTTAGGTTGTGAGATGTGTTTAGTCTTGTGTGTTATGTAGTCTAGTCACATTTTGAGCTCTTTGACTGTAACAGTCGATTCACAGACAGCAAAAACAGAAGAAGATGAGCTGAAAGAAAGTGTGTCTGTGTATGCTTGTGTAAATCTAACATCTAATGAATTAGATGTTTTGTCTTGTGTATTTCCTGCGGGATTGAATTGAATATGCAAACTAGGCCTATGGTAAATCTACAGCATAAAATAAAACTAAAGCGTATTCGCAATTATGTCAATGGAACTGTAATATCATAGGACATTGCATCACCTAAATATGCGCAGGAGCTAAAAATGCCATTTAGCCAGACAGAGGAACATAAAATCTGCATTTTATGCTTGACACTCCGTTGCTAGGTGAAGACTGAGGACCAAAACACTTTAGTCCTTTCGAAAGATAAGAACGAGTTTTCTCCTCGCTTCTGGTCTTCCCGAGTGGGCGTTTAAAACGCACTAATTGGCGAGTGTTCGCTAGAAAGGGGGGTTAAAAGTAGGGGACATGTCTTTGTGAATGGCACGGCTACTTCAGGTGATGCTTCTTCATATGAAACAGCCTCCATTTGACAGTTTCAAAAGAGATCTCATTACTGAAATCATATCTAATCACTTTCACCTACTGGGGATTGATTATGCTATTTGCGTGCGGAGGAGGCTTCGCGCTCTCCCTGTGGATGTGTTTTGTAGTGCAGCTGATAAAGATAGAGACGCTTGTTTCCTGCACAGACAACACACTGAATAAAGCTTACAATCCAATTGTGCCTGTATGTGTGTGTGTGTGTGTGTGTGTGAAACATTAACCTGCTCAACCTGGCTCCCTGAGGACTGCACATGAGGATGTCTGGCTCCTTCGGCTCTGAATTAGACAGGAAGAAAAGGTAAATCACTTTATGTCAATGTAAACAGAATGTGGCCATTACAGGAATCCAGATTATGGCATTATATATCGTTTGTTACTTTTTGAAAGAACTTTTGAAGAATCATCACGCAGTTCCTTTCCCTTCTGTCATTTTTCATTGTTAAAATAATAAATAAATAAATAATTTTTTAAAAATAATTCCAAGTTAAATGTTAGAATGTTCTAAACGAATAGTGCATAGGGGGATAACTGGAAATAGAACACAGCCAGAAACTATGTTTGTAACTACAGCACTAGAGGTGCAGTTGCAAGCGCATAAGTTTGTGAATATTCGTCGGAACGATAGATTTGGGAAACACTAAATCAAAATCAAATATGTTTGTAACGACACAACTTGCGACCTTAGTTTGCTAACGATGGTTTTTGTAAATGCACCCCTGATTAACGAAGCGACAGCCAACAGAGGATTCCGCTTGGTCCTAAAGACTTTGTTATTTTCACTATTTATGATGGCATAGCAGTCAAAATAGGACAAATGCTCAAGAATGAGACAAATTTTGGACCGTTGTCAGTGAGGGGTGGGTCTTCCGAACCACCCGAACCCCCCCTGGCTACTAGGCCTTGGACTGTAGCCAACATATTTTTCATATAAGAGCGATGTGGCCATTAGCTTCCAGTGGCAAAACTTCCACTCATTTTTACAAAAAAAAAAAAAAGCTTGTTATCCTGATTCGCGTTTAAAAACTGGTATATTAAAATCATATTATTTTTATTCTATATATTGTCATTAACACGCTGGTTTGTAGTGTGAGTAAAGTTTACTCTCATGTGTTATTCCTTCCCAGCAGAAACCTTGATGTCAAAACAACATAAAAAACATGTCAAAAAACACATCAAAAATGCTAAATGATTGGATGTCAATTGACTACCTTGATGTCAAAACAACATCAAACTTATATCTAGCATTTGTGTCCAAAACACATCAAAAATAGATTACAGTAGTGTCCCAAATTTGACCAAATAATTTTGACAGAATTTGCCAACACAGGCTCATTGTGAAAACGTACTTCCGTATACATTTCTGGAGAGTGCGAATTATGTAGCCAGAGCTATGTGTGGCTGTATTTCGTCTTTAAAACGAATGCTACGGGACGGTTTGACGCCGCTGCCGGCTTTTGTTTATTTTCGCTTACCTTTGCATTGACGGCTTTTTTGTTGTTACCAGTTTGTCCATTAGCTTGCCATGTATGTCAGCGGACTTGAGACGCAGAGCGGAGTTGACAGCAATGATGGGGTTTAAGTCCAGCAAAGACCGGTACCAAACAGCAGGTAAAACAAAAACGAAGGGAAAAAATAAAATAAACAAGTAAATAACAGGGTGAAAACATAGTAAGATATGAAAATGTGGTAAAAGACTGCCACGATGGCTTTTCTTTTTATGGATTGCTTTTCAAAACAATATTGGTTTGGTTTAGGCAAGGGGGTGATAGAGTCAGTCGGTGCTTTTGAAAACACTATTGGTTAGGTTTAGGGAAGGGGTGAATGGGGTATCCATCGGTCGGTCAGTCAGTCAATGAGTCCACAGAATTTACATGAGAACAGCAGACACTCGCGAGAGAAATTTGAGATCTAAAAAGCATAAACCTCTAGTGGATTTGCGAAAACAAAAACTGCAAAAAAAAACTTACCTCCTGCGATGTATTTCATGATCTCCAGAAATCTATATAGGGGTATGAATCTATAATGAGCCTGGGTTGCAACTTGCAGTTTTATTTAGTTTAATTTTTTGCAAATTGCCTCATTGCATATCAATTTGAAGAAGTCTGCTTTTCAGATTAGAATAGAATATTTAAATCAATCACACAATGTGATTCACTGTTGTTTATGGTTGTCAGCTGGTATTTTTGCCGACCAGTAAAGTAGAGCGAACAAAAATGAAATGAAATTTGAAACCATTGGTTTGTGCTTTGATTTCTACAATTCTACTCAATTGTCAAAAACAGAATGAAAAACTGAAAAATCATTAAAATTAAAAAAATCTATTAAAAATCGCCTGTATGTTGTACAATAACACTGACAAATAATGTACATTTTATTAATTTTTCAGAAACCGTATGTGAATAAGACCAGTATTGAATTAAAAAATGATTAAAATGTCATTAACGCACTTTAAACATGACTGTTTAAAAACTGTCAATTTTAAAAATTACTCTGACATTGTTAATGTAAGTATTAAATGTAAGTGAAATGTTAAGTACAGTAAAGACATTCATGGCACTTCATATGATGGGGTATAAATTAACAAGGTGCTTGATTTAAAAATAATGGTGCTTTAAAAAGTCATTGAATCTGATTTTGAGAGGAGCATGTGATACGATTGATCATGGCTGGTCCCTCATCCGTAATTAGCTAGCCAATCAGATTATACCAAACTCAATATAAATATCCTGCCAAAAGCTGCGGCCACACTGGACGTTTCTCCCCATAGACTTCCATTTTTATGCATGCAAATGCATCCAACTGGAAACGCAAGCTCGTGCGAAAAGTTTTTCAGTTCAATGTGTTGCAAAGTTCAAGCTTGGTGAACCATTTTCGCAGCACAACAAGATGATTAGACGTTTAAAAACGTCTTTATGTGATGGAAAGTTCAAGCTTGGTGAACTGCGAAATCTGATCACATGATTGCGTGAGACCAATCAAAGATTAAAACAGAACCTCTCTGGACAGAGATTTAAAACATGGACCCATCACTTGCCTTTTTTTTAAAATGTCTAATAATCTTGTTGTGCTGCGAAAATGGTTCACCAAGCTTAAACTTTGCAACACAGCGAACTGTGAAACTTGTCGCACAAGCTTGTGTTTCCAGTCTGACGCATTCGCGTGCGTATAAATGCAAGTCTATGGGGAGAAAAGGGCAGTGTGACCGCAGCTTTACTTTACTTCATTATCTTTGTTTTGGAAGACCATCCCATCTACCCCTTCTCCCTCCTCCTCTTTTCTAGATTAAGCCAGGATCAGGCGACATGGTGGCTCAGTGGCTAGCACTGCTGCTTCACAGCAAGAAGGTCACTGGTTCAAGTCCCTGCTGGGTCAGTCAGCATTTCTGGGATGTTGTGTTACATGTTCCCCATGTTTGCGTGGGTTTCCCCTGGGTACTCCAGTTTTCTCCCACAGTCCAAAGGCATGAGGCATAAGTAAATTAAATACTAGTGACAGTCACAAGCACTTAACTACTGAGTACATGAGTATGCACCGGTGTGATTGGCGGCCTATTCCTATAGAGCCGTCCTTGTTAACCAAGGAATAGGTCGAATGAATTGGGGGAACTCTCGAGAACTACCTGATCTCAAACCCCGTTTCATGCTCATTGACCAGGCGGGAACAAGTACTTAAAGTCCATGTGAACCGGAAGTTGTAAAAAAAATGTAACTAAAGTGTGCTGATGTACTTTCAACTGAAACATAATATTAAGTAGGAGGTGGGGCTTTCTTTTGTGCATCATTCCCCTATAGTTATGTGGTTAAGATTATTGACATACAGTTGCTATGGAAGCCCTTAAGTTGACGTCCAAAAGGTTCCAAAGGCGAAAGCAATTGGTCAGACTTTGATTGAAGATTACCATAACAAACATTTTTCAGTTAATTATATAATTAATAACATTAACATGATCATTATTCACCTTAAGAATGTGAGCTAGCAAAACAAACATTGTAAAATTTAAATTTAATGTTCTTTCGGTGTGTTATTTGAGCAGACTTGTGTAGTTCATGCATAAATAAGTATCCATGTACATGACTGGAATATCCACAGATCTACAGTAGTTGACAGTGTGCTTCGCTGCTTGTGTGTTTTGGTCAGCACAGCAGCAAACCAGTTGTATGGCAGCTTGCTGGCAGCTAGCTCTCTGCAACTCTCACATGGTCGCCCACTGAAGATAAGCAGGGCTGCGCCTGGACAGTACCTGGATGGGAGACCACATGGGAAAGCTAGGTTGCTGCCGGAACTGGTGTTAGTGAGGCCAACAGGGGGTGCTCGGCCTGTGTGGGTCCTAATGCCCCAGTATAATGAAGGGGACTCTATACTGCTCAGTGAGTGCTGTCTTTTGGATGAGTTGTTAAACTGAGGTCCTGACTTGATGTAGTCAATAAAAATCCCAGGATGTCCTTCGAAAAGAGTAGGGGTTTAACCCCGGCATCCTGGCCAAATTTGGCCTCTGTCCATCATGGCCTCCTAACCATCCCCATATCATAATTGGCTTCATCACTGTCTCCTCTCCACCAATCAGCTGGTGTCTGACGCAATATGGCTGGCGTCGTGTCTTCCAGGTGGATGCTGCACACTGTTGGTTGATGAGGAGACCCCCCCCCCCCTTTTTGTAAAGCACTTTGAGTGTCTAGAAAAGCACTATATAAATGTAAGGAATTATTATTATTATTATTATTATTATTATTATTATTATTATTATGGTGCAAGCCATTGAAGTTCACAGGCTGATCATGGCTGTAGGGAGAGTGAAACCAGCACACTGAACACTACTGGGTAGTAAGAGACAGCGTAGTCTTTTTTCAGTCATGGTAGTCTTTCGACTGAACCTTTTGCCTGATAATTTTCAGTGTTTGCTTATCTGACTATTAAAGATGTTTTTAGATCTGCAATATGACTGTTTTAGATCTTAAATAGACGAGAAAATATCTTTAAGATGTTTATCATTTAGAATGTTTGCAAAACAGATCTTTTTAAAGATGTTAATTAAATTGTTGTAGAGAGCAACAGACGCTCTTTAAAATATGTCTTACAGATGCATGTGTGCTCTAATGTGCTGCTCTTGTGTTGTTCATTATGAATAAGAGCTGCTGTGTTTGTGCTCTTGATTTTGTGCATTGTGAGAAGACCCGTGGCACATTGCTTTCCCGCTGGCACTTTTATTTAATGGGATGGTGCTCTTATGCTAATTTGCCTTGTTTTGTAAATCTGGCCCTGTACGTTTATTGAATGGAATTGCAGCCTTTTGAGTTTTAATAGTCACACTTAGCTTACTTTATTTGGCATTCAAGGGAAGCTTGTTGTTTGGACCTGCTTGAGGATTTTTCAGAAATACTTTTCTCTTTTGTAATGGAAAGAAAATAACAGCATAAACAGTAGGTTGAGGTGACAATTTGCATTAATTTGACAAATGATTTATTTAGACAACTTTTGGCCCCGTTGGCTGTTTTTGAAACCCAGTGGAGAGGCCTTGGAGTTTGGCAGCAGTGAATTTGTGTGTGTGTGTGTGTGTGTCAGTAATTCCTCCCGGGGATCATGCTTTTTTGTCTCTGTGTGCTTTCACTATCACCTCTTTACATGAATAACAAATACTGTCTGGATAGCAAGATAGACAGTGCGCAGTGGCCTACTGAAATCTTTAGGGGTTCCCTGTGATTCGTAAAATGCCATGCTGTGGTGGATGGTTCAGTTGAGTTCTTGATGGAGATGTGGTGACTTTTCTGGTTCAGTTATTCAATTCATCTTTATTTCTATAGCGCTTTTACAATGTAGATTGTGTCAAAGCAGCTTAACATAGAAGTTCTAGTAAATTGTCAGTTCAGTTTTAAAAGCAGAAGTTCAGTTTAGTTCAGTTCAGTGTGGTTTAATTTTCACTGCTGAAAGTCCAAACACTGAAGAGCAAATCCATTGATGCACAGCTCCACAAGTCCCAAACCCAAGCAAGCCAGTGGCGACAGTGACAAAGAACAAACTTCAATTTACCAAAGTGAAGGAAAAAAAACCCAAGAGAAACCAGGCTCAGTTGGGCACAACCATTTCTTCTCTGGCCAAACTTCCTGTGCAGAGCTGCAGTCTAGGCACCAGGGCTGGGGAATGCTGGACGTCCATTGTGGAGAAGCTGCAGGTGTGAGTAGGTCACCGGTGGGTGTTCAGGCTGGCCCAAGGGGCTCCATGTGGAGACTCGTCTGTCACTGGAGTCTTTCAGGAATCGGTCTTATGCTTGCCACTCCTCCATGACCTCAGGATATGGCCTGGTCCAGGATTATGAAGACCTTGGGATAATGAAAAACATTAAAAACAGACTAACATAAGCATAGACATATTCTGGGAAGTGTTCCCGGCTCCGGATACCCTAATTAATGCAGCCTAACTGCTGTTGAAAACTAGCTGTCTGCCATTAGAAATGACCTAGCAAGACATCTGCTGTTGAAAACTAGCTTAGAGTGCCATCTGCTGTCAGAAACTAGCTTAGAGGCCATCTTGGTATTGAAAACTAGCCTAGAGTGCCATCTTATGTTTAAAACTAGCCTTGAGTGCTGTCTCCTGTTAAAAACTAGCCTATATTAGAGCACCATCTGCTTTTAAAAACTAGCTGTCTGCTGTTAAAAAATACCTAGGGTGCATTTTAGTAAAATTTTTATGTCCTTCACTTGCTAACTTTCCTCCGTCTCGTTTCCTGGGATGTATGTCATTGATTATGCTACATAAGCGTCTACTACTTGCCCCGCTGTTACTATTATATCACAAAACTTCTGTCAACATTTTTAATAGAAGTCATATTTTGAAGATTATGTCTTATGATTATGACTTATTTCCTCAGTCTAACTCCTTTCACTCGCGGTTCATGTGTGTGCACGCTGCGTGTAATGAAAGACAATGACAATGAACCTTAAGGCTCATATGTTGACTTTTTGTAAAGTAATATAACTTATAAAGGCCTTTATAAACTTTAAAATGAAAGCCTAAGATTGGGGCAGAGATATTCATTATGCAAATATCAATTTGATGATTGATTCATAGATAATAGGCTATTTAAAAAAAGTGATATTTTATAAGAACTATTAATAACTGTAATTTTTCAAATGGAAAAAAGGTTGGCTTGTTGGTTGTACCCTAAATCATCAAAAGCCTATTTGTTAAGTTTATGACAAGGATCCAGGACAGAGGTAAGCAGCATCAGCGCTGGTTTGCATCAACTTGTCTTTGTTTGACTTGTCTTTTGTGTGACCAGAAATATCCTTCTTTTATTTTGCTTTTTTCGCAAAATATGTCTGTAGGCACGTGTGGTTGCATTAACGTCCCACGAGTTAATAAATACATGCTGCAGTTGAACATTTAGTGGCCGATCACAGCAAATGTGCTTTTCCGTTTCAAAAACGCGAGGCGCACCTCACTTCCTTTTATGTTGACAAGAAAAAAAATGTCACTAGGAAACGACTGAATCAGCTAACCCTTATTGTACGCAAGTGTTGCGGTCAATGTTATAATTGTGATATATAATAATATTGTGATATTCAAGATTTGTAAAGTCCTTTTCACAATCACCAGCACAAACACCATACACCATAGATCGCTGGAAAACATTCACAAGCGCTAACGGACTACAAATCTGCCATTTCATGGACTACAACTCGCCTGTTACTTTGGATTGTTTCTGGATTGCCTACCTATATCTGTTTGCCCGTGTTGAGCATTGCTTACCTGACTTCGCTATTAAACCTGCATGTGGATCCGCACCTCTGTTGTCACTGTTACTTCTTTTGTTACAGTCAGCTTTGGATAACTTGAAACAGCAACCACTAGCAAAGAGCATAGAATCACCAAGAGGTGACACTCTGTTGCTTGTTGGGAAACAACCACTAAATGCTGCTAGTGTCATGCGGCAGCCATTTTGGAATGAAAATTCCAATAGAACAACAGCACGGATAACTAACACTAGTTAGTTAATACTAAAATATTGAGTTAAATATGAGTTAAAATATTAAATATTCATACACCCCCATTGAAAAGCAACATTTTAAATAATATCTCAATAAAAAGAAAACAATTCCAAAATGTTGACAAGTCTATAAGAATAATTTGAATATAATATCTGTTTAACTTATGGCATGAAAGTTTAACAAAATAACTGAAATTACATTTTTTTTAGTTTCACTTAAATTAGGGTGATGCAAAAAACGAGTATACCTCACAACAAAACCTTTGTGTGGCCTCTGTGATTTTTAATGACAGCACCAAGACTTCCAGGCATGGAATGAACACATTGGCTTCACTTTGCAACATATATCTTTTCTATTCTTCAAAGATGACCCCTCTATTAGATTTGCTCAAAGAGATGCTTAAATTATGTCTATTCAGAATTCCCCATATGTGTTTAATTAGATTCAGATCAGGAGACATATAATATATTAACATCGATGTCTAAGTATGTGTATATGATGAATTTGTGTCAGAAATCAATGATTTTGGACAAAGTAGCTTTATTAAGCTTTATTAGTCTTTCTTTAACAGGTAACACTGGAAAAAAATACTATAAAATATTATACCATAATACTGCAATACTACAAGTAATTTCACCTAAAAGTGACAGTTTCAAGAAAATAAGTAAAGTTAAAATAAAAACATTAAGTCTGTAAAATATACTATTAAAAGTGATGAGAATTGTGATAGTAAATGTTGTACTGTCGTCTTTCAGGTTGTATCTCAGCTTTAATGCACTTTTTAAATAAATAAAAAACAAAGCAGCCGCTTGCCATCGAGACAGCAATAAGATCCAATAAAATTGATCACTTTCACTCCAAAATGGCGGAATCGCTGGGCTGTTGCTTGGCGCTGCTGCTGGAACATTCTGTTGAGTGTCGCCTCTTGGTGATTCTAAGCTCTATGCCACTATTCTCTCCTCCATCATTAAAAGTTCTCCGTAGTCGTCTTGACAACACAAACACTGCAGGCACCTCAACAGAAGTCCCATCTCTGCTTTCATTTGATTGAAGAATGAAAAAGACGCAACTGACGTAACATGCTTTTTCCGCTCAGGGTTGACTTTTATTTCAATGGCAGGGCTTGGATCCAGTATGCAGTTTAATAGAGTAGTCATGCAGGCAAGAATCTCAAAGGTGATCCAAGGACTAAATGGTGTAACAGGTGAAGGGGTCACAACAGGCGGCAAACAATATAAAATAGTATAAACAAACAAAGTTTCAAAACACAGCTAGGCAAGACAGGGAAAACACCTCATAATGATCACAACAGCGTTACAAGACTCGGCATTGCATGCGTGTGTGAGCAGCGTATATATGGTCCATGAAATCAGTCAAGATGTGGTTCAGCTGTGTGACTGCAGGACACGATGGGATATGTAGTTTGGTAAAATGATAGGGAATGTTTTCCAGTGATCTGCAAAGGCTATATCACTGTTGATCACAACAGTAGTTATGTTAAAACATGGATAACATCTAGAAACCAATAATTATAAATTCTGGCAAGCGGTTGGTAGTGCATTTAAATGTATTTTAATTGTATGCTATTAACAGTATATAATTACTTTTTATGTAGTTACAAATGCATAATTCCAGTTAATTTAATGAACAAATTTAGTTTTTTGTGTTTTTCATTTAATATGCTGTTATTCTAATGTTTGTTGATCTTGATCATTGCTACATGTCACAAGAAGATTAGATAATTGGGGTCTGGAGTAAAAACTAACCAGGGGTCCATAAAACCTATAGGAGCACACCTGGATATCAATATTTAACTTAATTGTATTTCCAACTTCTTTATACTACTAAGCAATCTAAGCAAAAAAAAAAAAAAAGATCTTTGGCGTGAGTATATTAAAGCACTGAATCACGTTTAGTGATTTGTATGTAGAGCTTTAATGTGTGACTTCAGGAATCTTAGCATTACAAATCACATTGTGGTCCAATAAACAAGAGTATGTGGTAGTTGTAACAAATAGAGCAAAAAGAATTGCACTTTGGCAGTTGTGGTTTTTATGTGTACTAACAAAAGAAGAGGAGGTGGCGGAGGAGGAGAATAGGAACCCAGTCATGCCTTAAAAAAAGAAGAAGAAAAAAAGAAGCCAATTTGGGATCCCAATTCTGCAAAGAAATTTTGGTTTTAGTGCCATGGCTTGCCATTTCTTGCCATGAACAAAAAAATCATCATGACTGTTTCATGTTGGTTCTTCCCAGCAGGCACAGGGCGT
Organism: Danio aesculapii; assembly: GCF_903798145.1. Classification (NCBI taxonomy): domain Eukaryota; kingdom Metazoa; phylum Chordata; class Actinopteri; order Cypriniformes; family Danionidae; genus Danio; species Danio aesculapii. The sequence goes on along the minus strand of NC_079437.1, from coordinate 50,493,977 downwards.
CAACATGACGTCAAATTGACATGTTCACCGAATATCAATGTCTAATGATGTTACAGCTTGACATTGTGTGAACGTTTCCACTATAATGTCTATCAGACGTTGGATGTTTGTTGCCATATCTGACGAAAAATTGGCAGTATATGACATCAATATGATGTTGATTTAAGATGTTGGATTTTGGTCACTTTACGACACAACCTAAAATCAACCAAATATCAACGTCCTTAGACGCTGGTTAGACATTGAATTTTGGTCACCTGACATCACAACCTAAATCTTACCTAATATTAACAACTTATGATGTTGTGTGCCTGCTGGGTTATTGGACAGTCTAAAATTACATTTATGATTCGATGAAGTACTTTAAATGCCCGTTGAACATTTTCATCAAAGTGGAAAAGAGTTCTTTAGATTATTAAAATGGTCTTCAGTCTGAAATAAAAATGCTTCTATGAAAAGTGTTCACTGAAAGTTATTAAGGAAACAAAAATTCTACTTCTTAACGGCTTTCACAATTAACAAACGTGTTCACAGTTTCATGAAAAACATTGTTGGAACTAGCGTTGTCATCCTACCAGGATATTAGTATTCAGTACCAAAGCAAAAGATCACACATAAACACAGTTATATATCTTTAAGTCATTTAAATATACAAAATATAATGTTTGCTGCATGAATAAAAAAAATGGTCACACATATCAATCAAAATTGCATTCCGAGAGAGAGAGAGAGAGAGAGAGAGAGAAAGAGAGACCAAAAAATGTACTTAAGTTGTCAGAAAGTGCTTTATCCAAACATGAAAAAATAAAAAGAAACTAAAGAGCTATATTGTGCTGTTAATTATACTATTAAAATACATAAAATTGCTAAATAAAAAATCCACCACTGCCAGTAGTGTAGGTTTAAGATTAGGTGTGGGGCAGGGTTAGGATTAGGAGTCGTAGTTGGGAAAAGGAAATCAGGAAGTAAATTCAGCGAGGGTGCATAATTTTGCAGGGGTGCACTTTTTCTCCTTCTAGTAAATTCTGCTAATGTCATACCTGAAAGCATGTGCATATACCACATATAATGGCGTTTTTACTCCGAACTCACTAGAAAACTTCAGTCAAGCGTTTTAAATAAATCTTTTTGTGAAATGATGTGTCGTCTTACACAGAATAAGGCACACAAGATATTTTATAGTATTCTAAACTGTGACAAATACGTTATTACATACTTTATTATCAAGAAAATTTTAATAAGAACTCAGAAAAACCATATGTTGTCATGGTTGTGTGTATATTAATCCAAAACGATCTCACAGCCATTAGTAACTTTTTGATTTAGTGGCTAATTCATATGAATTTGTGCAATCTCATTCGCACAATTTAGTACCATTTGCTCATTCCCCAAAGACGGTTGGGTTTAGGGATGGGGTACATTTTTATATGACTGAACTCATAAGAATACGTACGAATTAGCCACTAAACAGACAAAACATAAAATAGTTACATTTCCTTGTGAGATCAGGCTGAATAATCCCATTGAAAACAGTTACATTTTCAGTTTATTCTCTAGAAAAATAGAATAAACCATCACATGGTGCTTCTGTTCCCGGTCTGAATGCATTCAATTTGTTAATGGATGCCAAAAAAAGATACATACTGCTCACTGCAATGTGAAGCATTACGTGACACGGACAGCATAATGTGTCCATGCAGTGTGCCTTAATTTGAATGACAGAGATTAAAAGTAATAATGTGTTCAGTTGCAATTTCAAATATAGCATTCAAAAGAATTTCTGTTCATCTCGTAAAGTTTTTACTAAAAGTATTTAGAAGTATTTCTAAACTAATTCTGAGAGGATCCCGAGCTAATAATTTAGTCCCGCATTAGCTAACTCTTGATTTACCAATCAGATAAGTCCAAACACACTATAAATAACCAGTTTTTTACCTCAGTTATCTTCGTCTTGATGAATCCCCCTTCCACTGCTACTCCTCGACACTTTTCCTAGATAGGGCAGAATGGTGGCTCAGTGGTTAAGATCTTTGGTGGTTTTAGCTGGTCAACTACCAGCCTGACCAGCTAAAACCAGCTTGACTGGTCAAGCCAGGCTGGGAGCCCAGCCAAAACCAGCTATGTCCAGCTTGAACAAGGCTGGTCAAGCTGGTTTTAGCTGATCATTTTCCTGCCTGACCAGCTAAGACCAGGCTGAAAATGACTGGAAACAAGCCTGGCAATGTCCAAAACACCTCTAAAACCAGATAGTCAGGATTCTATCTGTGCCTTCAGTCAGCAGTTTATCTCTTGAAAGCAATCCCTATAATCTGTCATAAGCCATAACTAAACCAGGGGAGTTCTTGAGACCAACCTGAGCTCAAACTTCCCTTCAAATGGGAGGGAGAATCTTTTGAGCTTAGGGCTCTCTCCTGGGACAACATCCCAAATGCTTTATAATCAATCATCAGCAAAGTGTGAACTTTGGAAATTGGTTACAGAAGACCCACCCTTAGTCCCTGACGCAAGCAGTACTAACTTTTAACATAGCAATGTTTTAAACCACTTGTCCTGTTTCAGTGCTGGTCCTTTGGGTGTTTAAGGACCAAGAACTGATTTGGAATTAGCCTCTGGCTTCTAACTAGTACTCGAACTTCCTTAGTAGAGAAGGGGTATCAGACCACAATAGCTATAAACATATAATTGGCATAATGTAATTAACTCAGATTTCAGTGACACTGAAGTGTCCCATCTGTGTTCTGATAGGAAATGGATCTTTGCCACAATCATTTACTCCTCTAAAAGTGCCAGAAGGTACAGAGACTTTAGGGAGAAGCAAGTCGGTGTTTGAAGAAAACACCTGACAAACGTTGTGTCATGGAGACTTGATTAGCTCTGAGCAGAAGGCATTAGGTTGTGGGGAATGAAGTGCAAGAAAAGGCCCAGCACCGATTAATAGTGACAGACAGGTTAATTCAGCGGCCAACTCAGCCAAAGCTTGTCCTACATGTCTCACACCTCTCACTTCTATTAATCTCCCACACAAGTCTCTAGTGCACACACATACACACAGTAAACCTACGCAATATATGATGTGACGGCTCTCTGTAAACCACTTCTATCCTCTTGATTCTTGCTGAAAACACTTGTGTTTTGAACTTTTGTTTTGAACTCTTTTGAACTCCCCTGCTGCGTCCTTCTGTGTGTGTTTGTTCAGATTACTTGAGTGCCTCTTCACATTACCCTATAGTCAGACCCTATACTGTACAAAAAACTCCCACTGCCATCAACGGAGACTCAAGAGCCATCATCTGAGCTGTGGTTTTTCAGAAATTGCATCTGCAATTTCCTCTAAACCATGTCTGTTAAATCGAAAGCTTGCTGGTTTGACAATAAAAAGAGTAAATCAATTATTTCAAAAGATAAACAGGACTGTGGCTTTAATGACTTCTATGGATTCCCAGTTGCAATTAGCATAATACTCGACTAAAAGTGCATTTGTTTTGTTTATGGCAGCATGTTGAGTCGTCATGACTTTTCCAGAGCTCACACTGAGGTTCTGGGCAGCAGACGCAGGATTTCCAGACCAGCCTCATCTCCTCCAGCTGGAAGATTATGGAAAACCAGCATAATTGACAGCATATAAATTTAATTTGCTTTGACGTCTTTCAGAGTTGTTTGCTTTGTTGTTGTTATTATATGAGGCCTATGTAGTGTTCATTTTAGGGATACACCATTCACAGCTCAAATTATTGTTGGGGCAACTCATTCAATGTCTGCAGAAACCCACCCACTGGAAATTAACATGACCTTTGAAGTTCTTTCAAAACTATATCAAATATGAAAAGCATTCAAATTAGAAGTTTCAATAAAAGGGATTTAAAGCACTCCAATGCCAAATGTCAGACCGCACACACTCCCATACTGAGGGCGGCTTTAGGGTCAGCGGATATTCGGAGCTTAGCCAAGACATCTGCGGATGAGTACGAGACTATTGTATCATGAAATGTTATGAATATGATACACTGTGAAGGCTTTGGAGTTTAAACATAACACTAGCAAGTCATTTTGTTAGTTGAATTGATTAGTTTGGTAATATGTAGACCACATTTAAATGATGCTAAGTGTTTCTGACAAAGGGTTGTTACAAAATGTTCGACTGCATTTATCATATGGACAATACAGTGAAAACAGACTTCAGATTATATTGAAAGACTTTGCTTGATTTTGGTAGGCGGCACAGAGGGTCAGTGTTTAGCACTGTTACCTCACAGCAAGAAGGTCACTGGTTCGAGTCCCGGCTGGATCAGTTGGCATTTCTGTGTGGAGTTTGCTCCAGTTTCCCCCACAGTCCAAAGACATGTGGTTCAAGTGAATTGAATAAACTAAGCTGTCCGTAATGTATGAGTGTGAGAGTGGGTGCTTCCAAGTACTGGGTTGCTGATGGAAGGGCATCCGCTGCATAAAACATATGTTGGAATAGTTGGCGGTCCATTCCGCTATGGTGATAAATATCCTGATATACAGTATAAGGGACTAAGCCGAGGTAAAATGAATGAATGATGTTTGATTGTGTTCAGTTTACACATACTCATTGCCAGATTTACCTTTGTTGTGACAAACAAAGGACGTTTTTAGGCCAATTTTGGAGTCCCCTTTACAAAACTAAAGTACATATTTAACAATATTTTAATCTATAAAATAGAAATTTATTACAGTGTTTTATGCTGGGATTACACCAAACGTAAAAATAGGTATTTGCACAAAAAGTACATACAATGTCAATGAAAACATGCAAATAGAAGGGAATTGTAAATGACATGGAACTTGCACACATGGAATTCACCTCAATAATGTCTACCACTCAAGTTCTAATAATGGAACTCAAGTGAAAATCTTGCGTAAGAGGAAAAACATCCCAGGAGTAAACTAGAATGGCATTTGGTAAGAACCCATCATTAGAATGACACTAAATAATACCATTTAGTAAAATCTATTTGGCCCACCTCTGGCCCAAACTTGTTTTATTTATTTATATTATATTGTCTGGGTTCCTTCATTCTGATAGTGCCCTTCTGTAACAGTACAAACTCAGGCTGAAGGTAAATATGCACAACTTAATGGAAAGCAGACCTGTCAAAAAGAACTCATGCCGTAGGTACAGTAGAAACATCGAGAGCAGACCTGTCAAAACGAAAAGTACTTAGGCCAAATTCAGATACACACAACTAAACAAAGTGTGTACCTGCTGTGCACATAACAGCTTTGAGGTGAGACCAGCCTATAGAGAAAAATGTGTCAGTCAGCCTGAAGGGTTTTGCAGAGTTGGGACAGCTCTGCCCCCTTATCTGCTCACCATTGCTGAGAAAGTGGCACATTTTAGCCAGAATTGGCCCAAAAGTGCTTGTTAAAGAGTCCTCATAACAATAACTATTTTTTACGTTATTTTACTTATTTATTTATTTATTTTTTGTAAGAATTTGGATAAAGGGGCGACACGGTTGCTCACAGCAAACTGGTTCGAGTCCCAGCTGGGTCTCTTGGCATTTCTGTCTGGAGTTTGCATGTTCTCCCCATGTTGGTGTGGGTTTCCTCAGGGTGCTCCAGTTTACCCCACAGTTCAAAGACATGCGGTATAGGTGAATAAAATAAGCTCAATTAGCTGTAGTGTATGTGTGTGAATGAGTGTGTATGGATGTTTCCCAGTTCTGGGTTGTAGCTGGAAGGGTTCCCACTGTGTAAAAGTTGGCGGTTCATTCCGCTGTGGCAACTCCCGATGAATAAAGGGACTAAGCTGAAGGAAAATGAAAGAATGAATTTGGATAAACTGCTAAAACCCCATTGAATAGTGGCCATGACATCAGACTGTGCTAGAAATTTGTGGCATTTCATAACGTATGCATGCACTCAACTGACAGGTGTGAGATCCTTACTTTACTTAAAAAAACTTATTTATTTTAAAAACTATTTTTGTTTGTTTCACATTTCAGGTTTCATAGCAGTAGAAGTCGTCAAAGTTGGGCCAACTTAGAGCTCAATGAATGGGAGAGAACAACAAATAATATTTTTACAATCCTATTTGCTGAAATAAAAAAGAAAAACTCCACAGTTGTGTCATAACTGATAATGGCAGAATGATTTAAGATGCTGACAGTGTTGAGCAAGCTACTTGGAAAATGTAGTGAGCTAAGTTATTAGTAACTCTACTTAAAATGTAGCTTTACACTAAAAGCTAACCCTTAGGAAATGTAGCAAGCTGAGCTAAAAGCTAGCTTAGCTACTGTACTTCTAAGCTATTTTTTTAATCGAAGTAACTTCAATCCAAGTCAGTTCTGTCTTAGTGATCAATAAAATTGCCAATGAAGCATAGGCACGATGCTGAAACCAATTTGATCATCTTGTTGGAAAAGTAGTTTGTTTCAGGAAAAGCTACATTATGAAAAATAAAAGTGGAATTACTAGCATGCTATTATAAAAACTGCATTTGTTCACTTTAGCAAGTATGACCATGATGCAAACAATAATAAATCTTAGCGAGCTGTTCTGACACTGAACAGAGTCAAGTTCATAGTCTGAGGACCAAATTAAACCGTCTCACCAGTCTATTAAACCAAGAGCATTTCTGTTTCTGACAGTAACCTGTGACTCAGAAATATTACATGACTAGCTGTAGCATTTCAGATCTGGTGTGGGTTGATGCCACAGTTCTCGCAGACTGAAAGGAACAGTCTGGCCTTTTGCTTTGAAGTGGACTTAAAATAAAGCTCCGAGCATTAAGACTGAGAGAGAACAAGACTAGCGCTCTTTATCTCTGATTTACTCTAATTGAGTCATGCCCCGGTAGAAACACCATCCAATCACATACGAAATGATAAAATCAACATCTCTGGCCTCAAAGGAATGTCCTGCCTTGTACACCAATACAGTTCCACACACCCTCATCCATCATTCTCCCTCACACACCTCTTTGCAGAACGTGCTTCTCCTGCGGCTCCATTCGTCTAAACCTGGAGCCTGGGACTGCATTGGCCCGCAGCCCAGCCACGCTACTCGACTCGGTATTACCATACAAATAACAGCCTTCAGTCTTACAGGCCAAATCATTTATTGACTTTGCCGCTGCGTCTCCCACTTCACAGACTTCCCCCGGCAGGCCCATTATTTCACTTTAAGCTGCTTGTCTAGCATCGACCTTGATAAACTAGCTTATACTGCTCAGAGGGGGAAATCTCTGGATTAGTTCAACAAGCCACTTGTTGTGTAAACAGTCTGAAAACACTTTAAATGAAGCTGAAATTGTTTTTAGAATTCAGTGGAATGGCAGACAAACATGGCATCATGGCAATAAGTAATAAAACCAAGGCTTTAACTTAAAAAGGTTGCATATAAGTTGGCACAGTGGCTCAGTGGTTAGCGCTGTCTCCTCACAGGAAAAAGGTCACTGGTTCGAGTCAAAGCTGGGCCAGTTGGCATTTCTGTGTGGAGTTTGCATGGTCTCCCCATGTTGGTGTGGGTTTCCTCTAGGTGGTCCAGTTTCCCCCACAGTCCAATAACATGTGCTATTTGTGAATTGGGTAAACTGGATGTACTAGCCGCACTGTATGAGTGTGTGTGTGAGTGCAAGATTTTATGGGTGTTTCCCAGTACTGGGTTGTGGCTGGAAGGGCATCTCCATATGTCGGATCTCAGATAAATCAGAGACTAAATCAAAGTAAAATTAATAAATGAAGGTCGCATATAAACAGGACTATATTTGATCTAAGATTCATGAGTTCTCACTTACAAACTTTAGGTGTATTTGGCATACTGGAGAGGGGTCTAAGCTCGGAAGGACACTCTAATTGCCCAGGACACATCACAACACCGAACAACTACCACCAATGAAACTCAACTGTGTTGTCACCTCGTGTTGGATCACGTCTGGACCAATTCAATTCATCTTTATTTCTATAGCAGTTTTATAATGTAGATTGTGTCAAAGCAACTTAAAATAGAAGTTCTAGTAAATTGAAAATGTGTTAAAAGTCAATTTAGTTCAGTTCAGTGTGGTTTAATTTTCACTGCTGAAAGTCCAAGCACTGAAGAGCTTCACAAGTCCCAAATCAAGCAAGCCAGTGGCGACAGTGGCAAGGAACAAAACTTCACCAATTCACAAAAGTGAAGGAAAAAACACTCGAGAGAAACCAGACCCAGTTGGGCACGACCATTTTTTCTTTGGCCAAACTTCCTGTTCAGAGCTGCAGTCAAGGCACCGGAGGCTGGAGAACGCTGGTGGTCCATCTTGGAGAAGCTGCAGGTGTGAGTAAGCACCGGCGTGTTTTTAGGCTGGCCCACGGGATCAATGCAGAGACTCGTCTGTCACTAGGTCTTCCAGGAATCAGTCTCATGCTCTTCATTCCTCCATGACCACCACAGCATTTGCTCAGGATACGGCTTGGCCCAGGGTTATGGAGACCTCTAGAAGTGCTCTATGTTTGGCATTGTTGTAAAAAAATAAATGATTGAATATAGAAGAGAACCCAGTCCAGGAGACTCGAAACAAGCAGAATTCCTTTATTGAGTCAAGTTGGTTAATCTGCAGTCAAACAGCTGGGCTGTTTAATAAAATGATGTAATCAAAAACCAAAGAATATAACTTTTCAGTTATATGTAGGTTATTGTTCATTTGAAACTAGATTATATAAATTTATATTCCCACAGCATCATCTCTTGGGATGAGTATCTTCAGATGGAAATAGAGAACAAAGAAAACAATTAGCGTAGCTGCTGTTCATAGTCTATTTAAACAAGAGATATTAAATATCAATGCAATAAATTGAAATAGTTATATAAAAAAACATGTAAAAGCATCGGGATGTTTCTAATAAAATGTCTGGTGCATTAAGACAAAATGAGTGTGTCCTACAGGTGGCTTGTCAAGCCCACTCACCTGCATGGAGCACACTCATTCATCGAGCTGTTATGTGCTGTTTTGTGTGTATGCTTTACTAAAAAGATAGGTCTTTAATCTAGTTTTGAATTAAGAGAATGTGTCTGAGCCTCAGACTTTATCAGGAAGGCTATTCCAGAGTTTAGGGGCCATAAATGAGAAGGTCCAACCTTCTTTAGTGGATTTTGCTATTCTAGGTACTACCAAAAGAATGTGCGTGGTCATTCTTGTCTTGAATTATTTACTTGCTATGTCACTTAATTTCTTGCACTTTGATTTGTTGCTCAAAAATCAGTTAGAGCACTCTATTCAGCCAACAGTCCAACTTCCAATGTTCCAAACACTCTTCATGTTGAATTGGGTCAACGCAATCCAAAGACAAGTCGAGAGCTGACCTGGGGAACACATCAAACCAAATAGCCTGAGCGACTAAGCCCAACAGCCGACTGTTGGCTTGTTGTGTCCTGGCCTTAGCTCATGTTAGAAGTGAGAGTTTGAGAGGGGTCTGAGCAAAGTCTCTAGAATGATCACCCCTTAGGTAAATTAATTTGAAAGTTTGGAAATTGTATGGTGGAGGGATTCTGAAGATCAAGAGATAAAATTGTAGGACATACATGATTATGTATAGGGGTTTGTACTAATGCTGATTGGATAGTTATATGATTGTCAATGAGGAATTAGCCATGTCAAGGATCTGTGTACACTCCTCTCAAACATCATTTTGAGATGCATGGGTCACATCCTGCTCTCTATTTTCACATTTCTGTTTCATTATCTCTCTTTAGCAAGAGAAAATAAAACCACCATTAGGAACATGGGAATAATTTATATGAACCAAATTTACATTTTTACCATCACACATTTCATATAACATCCCATCCTGCCCTTTATATATTTTGGTCGAACTTCCCCTTTAATTTGACTTTAATTAGAGGCTATGTATAATTAACTTGGGCTGTAATAAACCTTTGAGCCTCGAGCTTGTCAGAGAGTGATAGTATCATGACTGTAGACCTGCCAAATTAAACCAAGCTCCCCAGCTCTGACTTAATTTCAAAAAAGGCAAAATTTAATTAATCCTACAAGCAGAGCCAACTCTTCGGGGTCCTCTGGGGATAAATTAAGATTCTGAGATGAGGCTAAAGGGTCCACATGCTGACAGTGTATGGTAATACCTGTCAGGGAATACCCTCCTTGACTCAGTCACTTGCCTTGGAGTGAGCTAAACAGATTTTCCCAAGGTGCCTGCATATGCATGTGTAGCATCATGTATCTTTACTGCAAGGATCTTTCCAACACACTCAACTCATGATTGGATCACCCCTGCTCCCAAATCACTTTAGTGCAATAGGCCTCCAGAATTTTATTAGGACCTCTGCAACCTCAGAGACACTGCACTGGCTTTAAGGAATAACACGCTTATCATATTTCATCAATTTTCCATTTGAAAATTGCTTTTAATGGCAGTTCATGACAGGCCATGTAATAGACTGACATTTATTTCCATTTGATGAAATGCCAAATATATGGCCATATGAGATTTACAGTGCTACAGAGCAGGCAGAAGGGATGGCGTCGCCTTGCTAATGCCGACAGAGCTCAGGGCTGTACTGCAGCTCTGGGGGAACATAATGGAAGATGGAACTCTAAATAGGTTAATGGACATTAAAAGTAGGGGCTAGACTGGAGCACATCTCTTCAAATTACACTGGCATTTTAGATCTCAGCATCTGTATTAACCTGTCACTTAGGGTCATTCGCACTTAAATTTAATTACAGTAAGCCACTAGATATAAGCTACATTAATGAAGACATCTGATGAGGGATGTAAACTCTCAGTAGAAACATGAGGGAAGAATTGTGGGAGATAGAAGTGTCTTTTAATCAACTTTACTTATATTAGTAGAGGGAACACTAGAATAAATGGCTATTGGGTACGTTTACTTACTGTCAGAGGCTCTTTTGTATGCGGGTAAATGATGACTTTCATTTTATTTGTTGGCTGAAATGTCAACATTAGTTTAAAAAATGTTGGGATCAAAAGACAAAAGCTTGAGTGAAAGTGCCAAATGGAACCCTTATGCCTTGGGGTATAGACTAATTTTGTATGCCCAGCTTGACTACCTATATGCCTGTTCTAGTGATGGGTCGTTCTTGAATGATTCGTTTATTTTAAACAAATCTTTTGTATGACTTGAGAACAATGAGTCCTCTCAGGGAGTGATTTGTTAATTCCCACCTGTGCACATTTGTGCAGGTAGAGTAAAAATAAATTTTTTGAGTCTTTTCTGAGTTGTTTGTTCATCACGTGAAAGACTGAGGCAATCATATGCAGTCAGCACTGGAAAAAGATTTTATCCGTTCATTTCTCAAGATCTTGGTTTGAGTTCTCCGTTCATCATGTGAAAGACAGAAGCCAATCATATGCATTTAGAGCCAGAAAAAGATTTGATGCGTTAATTTCTCGAGTCTTTAGGTTTGAGTCATCTCTCTACATGCAGTCACATGATGAATGAATGACTCAAAAACCAGAAGTCTCGAAAGGTGAACTAATCATGGCTCCTTTCGGCTCAGACTGTGTCCGTTGGTTAAGCTTATATGGTACTGTCAGTGGGATGTGAACGAACCACTCAAATTTAAAGACCTGTCAGAAGAGGTGAGCAAACACAATCATAGAAAAAAAAACAGGAAACAAAGTATGATTATTTCTCTTTCTCATTGCATTCTAGTTATGACTTGTTTGTAGTGTGATCAACGTTTGGGCTAGGTGTAAATGAATTTGGAAGCAACTCATATAATTTTATTCATATTTTGGCAAATTGAACGAAATGAACAAAATGACTTGGAAAAAAATATTAGTTTATCTCAATGAATGAAATGCAAAGTCAGAGTCAGTAAAATGATCCGAACTTCCCATCACTAGCCTGTTCTGTTGCAATGATCTATAAGACACAGCAGGTCTATCATCATTGTTTTTGCAATCTTTTGTCAATGGGCACATCCAGTGGATGCTTTTGAATATCTTTACTTGTCAAATTGTCCCGGCCAAGTCCCCTCCATCGGTCCTTACACATCATGGCCTCCCAATCATTTCCATCCACCAAATTGGCTGTTTCCTATAACTAGTGTGTGGTGAGCACACTGGTGCCGTTGTCCTGTGGTTGCCGTTGCATCATCCAAGTGGATGCTGCACACTGGTGGTGGTGTGGGGAAACCTCCCTCATGATTGTGAAGCACTTTAGATGTATATATACACATTACATCACCATTCCATGAATATCTATCTAGTCTCTGATTCAGACTAGACTCAGATCTCTGCCTGTATTTTGAATGAGCTGGCCCTGCAATTGCAACAATGCAAATAAGTCACTTAATGGTAGGGTTCCTCAAATCCAGCCCTGGAGGACCACTCTCATGCATAGTTTAAATCAAGGGTGTACAAGGTTGGTCCAGGAGAACCACATTGCTGCATAATTCCACTCCAACCCCAGTGAAACTAAACTCTGGATCAAAACTCTGCATAAGCTTTGGCTTTCTTGGATCAACTTGGACACCTTACGTTTAGCTCAAACCCCAAACTACCTATAATTTTCTAATAACCTTTTAGTCCTGGATGAAAGATTACAGAAAGTCTACTAAGAGAGCACTTTGGGCAGAAACTAAAGCCCAACATTTATTTTGGAATTTAAAGTGTTCCTGTGGCTGGAATATTATTATCAGAATAGAATGCACAAGTACTTAGTGCTGCCTAATATTCGTGACTGCACCTCCAATGTCTATATGATATTCAACTGCTTAGTTTCTTCACAACATCTCAATGCTAAATCAAGCTGTTGTTTATAGCCGGAAAAGAAACAGAGGATTCAGAACAATAACGAAAACAAGGTACTGATAACAGCAAAAACAATAAGAGCGAGAGTTTTAAATGAATACAAAGACATTTTTGTCACTCATAACTTTTGGGTAATAGAAAAAAAATCTAGTTATGTAAAGACTATCTAGAAATGCTATCAAGACTGGACTGTACTATGGAAATATGTGTAATCAACAATGCACACTTACCATGGTAAACTGTAACTCTTCGGATTCTGCATTGATCTGTTCCAAGTGGAATTCAAACCAGCGATGCCAACATGGGACTCACTCACACTAACAAGGGCACTAAAGAGTATAGCCGTTTGTGTCAGAATGTCAGATCAGGGGAGTGAGGTTTACCTGCACAGATCTTACTAACTATACTATACTTATAAATCTTATCTGTTATAATGCTCACCTTAAAATTCACACCTTTCTTGGACACAGCACCAAAACAACCCCCTCAGGTTCAACATTAAGCTGTACTTAGAAGGATCTTAATTGCTGATTATGCCATGGAAGGTGGGTGTACAACAAAAAGGCAGTCTATAGCATTTGTTGCATTTAATGCATCTTTTTTTAAATCAGGGGATTACCCACACAGCTCTACTAGCAGGTCCGCATTACACATACCAACACCATAAAGTGTACACTCATCTGGCTCATGGCACCAATCTAACTCCCTCTGGTTCAATATTAAGCTGTACTGAGCAGGATCTGAATTGGCAATTCTACCATGGGACCAGTCTATCGCATTTGTCGCTAATGCACCTCTTCAGATCAGGAGAGTGAGGTTTTGCCATACACCTTTTAATTGCTGGCATCCGTTGCAATACTAAGCATACGCTGGGCTTAACAGTAAACACAAAAGCATAAATAAAGGTCATGGTGTACTACAAATGTAATGTTTGTTTTGTTTGTTTGTTTTGGCAGTCGAAACAGCTCACCAAAGTGGACTTTTGGGAGAGTTTGTTTTGACTTCTAAATACCTTTAAGCTACTATTGGTCCATGGCAATTATGCTGTCAGTGAATGTGATCTGGAACTCTTCCTTTTTTGAGGTGCGATTTCGCCCCCCAATTTGTTTCTTATTCCACAGGAGTCAGACAGGAGAACAACATCCAAAACAACAACACTAGCCACATGAATACACTGTAGCAAAGCTGGTACCAATGTGTCTGCACCTGTACGATCACTCGCAGAGAAGCCACACCATATCTTTTCTATAATTTCAGTGAAAACTGGCACCACCATTTGTTGTAATGTACAAGATATAATGCCTCCACAGTGGCAGTTCCAGATGTTTATCGCCCGTTTCCACTTAGTGGTACAATACATTACGGCTCTGTATCGGTCACCTTTATCAGACTTGCGTTTCCACTGTGAAATGGGTACCAATGGTACTCTTTTGGTGGCGTGGTGTACGACAGAAAGTTGCAGTCGATGTCATTCTCGCTCGAGGAAATGTCAAAGTAAAGCTGTACGGGTTGCTCACATATCATATGAGAAGCACTTCTCACAAAACCAATGCTTTATACACATAAATACTTGTGTATAAATGTTCATTACTAACCTTTCTAAGAACATGATTTGATTATAACTGCAGATCAATGATCAGAGAAGTAGCCTACTGTAACGTTTGCAATTATATTAAATAAATGCAACAAATATGAACACATACAGACCCTTACAGTCTTCTATGTTACCAAGAAAAACTAAACACAGCATACATTTAGTCCTTATTTTGGATCAAAAACACATGCAACATATAGCTTAGTCTGTGCAAACCTCTCATCTGTATCTTTAATCTTTACCAGCACTTGTAACCTCTTGTTAGAAAGTAATTCCGTCATTCCGAATTTATAACAGTATGATAATAATTAAACAATGCAGTTTGTTCATGTTTTAGGTTGCTAAAAGTATCATTTGCTTCTTTTTTTTTCTGACTTCCTTTATTGTTTTTTTGCGCGTCACTCTCGCATTTGTCTGTTTCTGAAAAGACATCAGAAGTATTTCAATAGTCATGTGCATGTTATTATCATCAGCTGAAGACGTTCTTTATTTCAAATATAGACATGCGGCAAGTCGCACATGAGAAAGCGAAACCGCTCGCGCTTTAGATGGCCTTGTAAACAACTTCTGGGCACAGGGTAGATTCTGCTCTTCTTCTTGACTTTGTGGCTGTTCATCAAGACGACGACAAGGTTTGTTTAAGCTCTGGTTGACCATGGCTCGTTATTATAGGTATGTAGTATTACGATTTAATGTTGTGGCTGTGTATTTAAAAGTAGTGGTTTTTTTGTTTTCATTCCCCTGGCTTGTGCACGAGCGAGTGACGTATCTCTGTAAACCAATAGTGTTCAACTGCGCGTCTTGCTCAGCCTTTTGGTACCCTTTTGTTGTGCTAGACACCCTTTTGAAAGGGTACCCAAAAAATGGTACGGTATGGTTCACTTTTTAGTACCTTTGACAGTGGAAATGGCCATAAAATTGTACAGTACAGTACCACTCAGTGGAATCTGGCCATTACTAAACCTCCTTTCCTCCCAGCCACCATCATTGTGTTTAGGTGCTTCCCATGAGCAGCGTGACATATTTACAACCCCACCTACTTCAAAACAGAGCCCAGCAGGCACACAACATCATAAGACGTTAATATTAGGTTAGATTTAAGTTATGAAACAGATGACAAATTCAATGTCTAGCCAGCCTCTTAGGATATTGTTATTTTGACATCCAATAATGACATCAAATTGCATTAATATTTGGTTGATTTTAGGTTGTGTAGGAAACTGACCAAAATCCGACGTCTGATAGATATCATAGGGGTAACCTCCACACAATGTCAAGGTGTAACATGATTAGACGTTGATATTTGGTCCAATTTAGGTTGGATATTGGACATTGACGTCGGCCTGACGTAGGGGTTCTGAAGCCAACTTTATTTTCATTTCCAAACAAAATCCAGCACCCTCATGACGTTGGGGTACATTAGTGTACAACAACAATATGACATCATGTTGACATCTGGTGCCTCCAGTGAGGTGTTAGAATGTTCTAAATCAGTATACCATCACACAGCCTTTTCTTTTGACCTCAAATGAAGAACAAAAAACAACTTAGTTTGAAGTATACCATGGTGTTAACTGTCATTTAAGTTGTACACATTAAGTGCTATCCTTCTCGCTTGTCAGTAACGGACATGCTAATGTTCGCATCGCACGCAGCTGTCACAGATGCATACTCCATTTCCCTTCTGTAAGCTTTTTGCTCCAGTGCTATCCCTACGCCAGAGTTACTGGCATACATCTACTGTCAGACAGATGCTATTTTAATGCTGTTGTTTTTCATTCTCAATCCTCTCAAAGGAATATTCATCACATCAGCTCATTCTCAGGTAGGAACCTGACAGAACTATTTACAGAATAAAGGAAATGTGTTTCCTAGGGACATTCCCTTCAGCAGTCTCAAATAGTGTTTTCTCCTGAACATCCCTCTTCAAAAGTGTTGAAAAATGTCGGTGTGTATACAGTAGGGCAGGGTCAGGTTGCCTCAACCTCTTTCTGGCTGGATGAAGTAGGCTACTCACAAATCTTTCTTTAGATGTGGAGCCAAGGAGGTGTGCAATTTTTTTTGCTTTCTGTTGTGGTTGAGAGAGCTTTTCTTCTCGGTTTCTATGAATGTAATTTTTCCTGTGTTATTAGAGAGCTGTTTTTGTGCGCTTGTCCTTCAGAAATATGTGTGTATACACTGTATCTTTTCACTCAAGGGAAACATTTCTTTCTGATCCTCATCAGCGTTCATTGTGCCGGAGTTCATTGTGAAGTCACTGTGTGGCATGCCAGAATTAGTCATCTCTTTAGTAGATGCCGGAATTGACACTTAATTAGAAATTGCGAGTAGGAAAAGAATGGACAGATAAAATATGAACTGCCTCAAATGCAGGCAGTGAACGCATTTTAATTCGGTATAAATAAAGCAGGTTTTGATTGATGTTCGGAGGCCTGATTATTTGCAGATCTCCAAAGTAAAATTGCCCTTCTGTGGCATATTTGTTTTTGTCATTGTATAGCTCATTTCCAGACATGTGCTCTCTGCATTCACTCCTTCCCCTCAAGGCACAAACAGACTCAAATCCATCATATTAACTGGCCAGAATGTTACTACCAAAATGACAAACAAATGACAGGAATAGAGACGCAGGCATGTACTTGATCAAGTGCTGGGTAGTGTTAAGGTTGCTTCATAAATCTTTGTAGACTAGGCTTGTCTTTTATTACAAATATCTGCTAAACCAATACAGTGGAGAAGGATACACATTTATATTCAGTATTTACATAAAAATGGGGCGACATGGTGGCTTAATGGAAAGCACTGCCGCCTCACGGCAAGAAGGTTGCTGGTTTGAGTCCCGGATGGGTCAGTTGGCATTTCTGTGTTGAGTTTTGTTTTCTCCGTGTTTGCGTAGGTTTCCTCTAGGTGCTCTGATTTCCCTTACAGTCCAAGGACATGCGCTATAGGTGAATTGAATAAACTACATTGGCCATAGGGTATGTGTATGGTTAAGTATGCTGGATAAGTTGGAAGTTCATTCTGCTGTGACCCCTGATGAATAAAGGGACTAAGCTGAAGGAAAATGAATGAACATAAAAAGGCAGGGATTCCCAGGCTTACCCCTTTGACCTAAAAGGTTTATAACCTAAATGATCAGCTTAGAAATTTATTTAGACATTTGAACAATTTAACAACACATCTGCATGTGTTCAGTTAATGTATACTTATTAAGCTACTAATATTATTCTTTCAAAAGCAGTAAGTTATTTTCTATTTTGAATTTGTAGTTTGATTCACAATAACAGCACAGGCTTCAGTCAGTACTGTATAATACTCATTTTTGTAGCCAGATTTAAAGGTGCTGTATGTAAGTTTTTGACCCTTCTAAAGCATAAAAATGACCAAAATATGTTTGCAGATATTTCAGGAACAGGTTAATATCTAAAAAACAATTCTAAAGTCAAATATTCTGCTTTGAAAATGTGCGTTACGTGCCAGAACATCTATCTTTGTTTTAGTCCCTTTAACCCACCCAATGCCAGTAGCCAATTATATTTCAGCACCTCAGGTTTCCTTGGTGGAAAACAGTGTATTTCATTCATTGAGTCATGAAGGCTCTCAAAGTGTGAGTCCACGACCAAAATGCAACCTCCGGTGGACAGCACCAGCCTCTGAAATGAGACGCAGATTCAGATTTCCACATGAGGTGGTTATTAATTATCAAATAATTTAAATGTTATGAATCTAAACATTAGTTGAGCTGCGTAATCAGGTTACATTGTAACCCCGTGTTCTAACAACATGGTACGTGTCGAGATCTGCCATGATAAGCAATTTGGCTGTTTGCACCAGACGAAACACAACAGCAATTTAAAAACAGCCATTCAGAAACATAGAATAGTGCACGTACTGCACTACAACAAAATTGTAAGGTTTATAATCTAATTAATACATATTAAACATTTTTAACATTATTAAATATACATGCTGAATCACTGATATGTGTTGGCTTGGACTGAATCACAGTTCTAAAGTTGAGGTGTACTTGAGGTGATCGTTGTCAGTTTACTGTTGTTGAGCTGCAAGAAATAGAAGCTATTTCTAAAATATAAATTTCAGGTGTTGGTTAAAACAAAAACTCATTTTAAAATGGAAAAAATTCCTTATATCACGTTCCATTGCTTTTATTTAGAACAAATCAGCCTCAAATCAGAATTTACAGCAACACTGCTGTTGGTGTCGTCAATCTGGCAACCTGCACTTGCATATGTTTTGAACCAGGTGTGCAATACCTAGTTCAACCACTCTGTGTCTAACTTACATACTGCACCTTTAATATAAATATGGGATTTATTTCCATTAAATGTTATTTACATTTAGACATAACCGACTGCATTTATGTGAACTTGTGTTTCTTATATATAATCTTGTCTGTTTTTGGCAAATGGAGCACAGCAATATGCTAAAAAGATATAATAAAGTCGTGTGCGCTTAAAAAAAAGTATAATAGGAGATTAAACTCTCATGATAATGAAGAAGTGTCACATAAGCAGACACAATAAAACAGAACTGGTGTTTTGTCTTAAGAGTATACTCAAGATACTAACAAAAATAAAGTAGGAGGATTACATTACACATTCATTCCTTTATAAACCTTACCATTTTGTTGGAGTGCATTTAGTAAAGTGGTGGAAAAAAGTCACATTGATGGTTACAGGTTTGGCCTAATGAATTAATTCATACTGTTGTACACACACGTCACTATTTTTCACTATAATCCAGTATGTCTATGGACACGTTTTTGGAGCAGTAAAATCTGCAAACAGCATTCTTTTTTAGTTTAACTTGCACATAATTCTGTATCATCATTAAGAAGACATAAACAAGGTTGGGGAAGTAGTCAGTTTTCAGTAATAAATAAATAAGAAAAGTGGTTTCTGACCTATTTTAGAAGACCTCTCAAAAGAAAATTAACAACCTTTAAAGGGGTAGTCCAGAGTGTATTTTTAAGGCTTAGTTGTGTTTATAAGATGCAAAGAAATGTGTGATGTTTCACTTGTAGAGTATTACATTATTTTTTCATATATCTTACTTTGATTATATACAGCTACTCAGCTAACATGAAAATGTCATATATTTTGTAGTTCCTCTGAAGGGCCTGCCCTCAAGAGGCTATGATTGGTCAGATAACATAATGTGCTGTGATTCGGCTCCACATCACCACGTCACACCCTTACAAGCATGCGGTTTTGCGACGTGTAAACAGTCCAGGAGGAGCAGCGACTGAAAAATGAAGAGCACACAGCTAAACCTCACGCCTGCTATCTAAAATAAAATCTGACAATTGTCTTTCATTTATATTTGGGTTATAAGCATGTGTAAGTAATATAAAGCATTCTCGTATCTTTTGCGAGTTTGTTATTTGAGATGTAGAACACACAGAAAGCATCCGCATAAAGAGACACTGCAGCACTGGTGATGACTGTGGGTATTTACAGCGGTTTGATGGATAAATATGAATTTGTAGCTAAATTGTTTGCGGTGCCAAACAGCATTTCCCATTGTTTAGATCCTTATTTACATCCTCACCATAGATATATACATTAGATGTCGCCTGCCCTGTTGTTGTCTATTGGAAGGAATGCATCAATAGAGCCACCATTTTAGTACAGGGTAGCGCTCCTTTGAAATGAATGCGGGACCAAGCTGCAGTGGAGGACTGTGGCCATCCAAAGCCAGAGATATACACATATACACAAATATCTATGATCGGGAGTTTTCCCGGAGTTCAGTATGCGATTTTTTTTTTTTAATTACAAAAATTATAATTTTACATCACTTTTCTACATTGATGGAGAAGTGATCGCACAGGCATTCCTGACAAAAAGCTTGTGTTTGTATGTATGGAAATGTACTATCCTCCCTTCCTGTTAAATTTGATCTAATCCGATTTGGATCACCCCTTTAAAATACTGTATCTTTACAGGGCTCTTTACCCGTATGCCTTCTCTGTATAAAAATAAGCAGCATGTACACTGTTAAAGGGATGAGAATTTTGTCATCATCTACTCACCCCTATTTGAGTTTCTCTTTTGTTGAACACAAACAAAAATATTCTAAAGAATTCTGGAAACCTGTAACCACTGACTAAAGACTATGTTTTCAGATTTCTGTAAAATAACTTCTTTTGTATTCAACAGAATAAAGAAACTCCAAAGATTTGGAACCAATTAGGGGGAGTAGAACATTTTTGGTCGAACTATCTCTTTAAATTTCTCCTGTGCTCTGCAAAAGAAAATAACACAGAATCGTGACAACAACATGATTGTAGTGTAAGTACTGTAGTGAGAGTAAGTAATAAGAGAGTTATAATTTCTAAGTGAAATATTCCTTTAAGTAGCAAGGGATTAGCAGTGCGTGACATACACATAAAATAACTAATTAGTTTATGCAGCATTACTAAGAAGCCCCCATTTCTCATTTTCAGAGAAACCAAGCGCACGCCATTAGAGGGTTACAGCATATTTGCTAGTTAAATATAGTAAAAAAGTCATTTTAGGCATGATTGTTGTGTAATTGCCTTTTTGAGGGAGCTACTGTATTGCCAGTATTTCCAGCATTAGCGCCGAGGGAGCTGTATGGGATACTGTGTTTGCTTCTCCGCAGAGCTGAAAGGCTTTTATGAGTTTTTAATGTTTTCCCTCTTTTCGGGAGCTTACTAGTCAGCGGTGTTATCAAACCCACAGCTCGCCTCCTTTCATGTGATGATGTTTACACTTTACTTGCTCGCCGCTGTTGCTCCCTCAAGTGGAAAGAAGTTTTTCCATATGAAAAAAGGCATATCTAATAACATCAAAACGATGATCCCAGACTGCGGTGAGACAGAAATGAGGCAGGGATGCTTTAAAGGAAGAGTACGTCTTTGAGACGTTCCCTCAAACAGAAAAGCAGATGTTAAACGCAGTTTACACAATTCTGGAATCCATACAAGGGAAGTGAAGCATTGCTTGCAAGCACTGCTGAGCACTTTGGAGCCTGACTGTATAATTCACTGTTACTGCATGCAGATAAAGCTTCTTTTGGTATTCCACCAAACATCTCTGTTTTCTGTGCTGTCAAAATATCTGGTAGTTAGGCCCAATCCCAATTCTATTTTTGTATCCCTTCAAAATTTACCCTTAAGAAATGGGACACCCCTACAGCACCTGCACACATCATCATTTGTCATCGCGATATCATGCTTCATATGAGATCAGATGATCGTGACTGCTAGTTATTCCAGTTGCTGTATTTTTTGCTATTCATCTTCAGGAAATCACTGAAGGCATATATTATGTTATCATATCGATCTAATGTGGCAATAAGATCGTAACTATACTGCGCATTTACACCGTGGCCATATTCATCTATGTAATGACCAAAAACAACATTAAGATTTTAGCAGACTCTGTAAAAAGGTCATTCCCAGCCACTAGACTTTTCTGACAGGGTATTCGAGTGTCATCGAATGTCAGAATGTTGTGGGACTGCTATACAGGAGTTATTATTAGGGATTATAGATAGCGAAATTAAGTGGTTGTTATTTTAGCATTTGAAAAATCTCAGTTCGAAGTGC
Organism: Danio aesculapii; assembly: GCF_903798145.1. Lineage (NCBI taxonomy): Eukaryota > Metazoa > Chordata > Actinopteri > Cypriniformes > Danionidae > Danio > Danio aesculapii. Next base: position 50,472,046 of record NC_079437.1, on the reverse strand, counting down.
TATCTACCCCTTCCCCTTACCCCTACGCTTTCAAGCTAAAGAGAATTGGGACACCTTTACCCCTTCATGGGAACGCGCGGTAGGGGTAAGGGAAAGGGCTAAGGGGTAGAATTGGGATTGAGCCTTAAACATTTTGGTAACACTTCACGATATGGTGACACTTTATTTATGCTTAAAGGAACAATCTACTTTTTTTGGAAATAGTTTTTTTTACAAGTCTTCTAGAATTAAACAGTTAAGTTGTACCACTTTTGAATCTAGTCAGCCAATCTCTGAGTTTGGCGATAACACTTTTAGCTTATCTTAGCATAGAACCTTGAATCAGATTAGACTATTTGCATCTCTCTCACAAATTCATCATGTAAAGAGAGATGTACAGAGTCATCATGTAAAGAGAGATGACTTAAACCTGAGGACCTGAGGTTAATAAATACTCATGCAAACTTTGTTATGAAGCGGACAGGAGACAGAGGTAAGGAAACGTTAGGGTGTTTATTAAATGACAACAAGGAGCACATGAAGGATAGCCAGGAGGATCAGGAATGATGTTGGGGTCTTTTCCTCCGTGGCTGGGTACAGGAATACACGAGGATGGACAGCACACACCAGATACAGCTGACAGAGGATGACACAGACTTGGAAGGACTGGAAGACAGGACGATTCGGGTGGACCAGGAAGACTAGGAGGAATACAAAGAGAACAGGTAAGTAAAGCGTTTGTTTTAGCTGAGGATGACTACGCTGAGTGGTCGCTCAGTTGTCCGCTTTCGTCGAGACGAGCCCGGACAATGAGCGACTGGAGTGCTGTGCTTTTATCTGGTGCTCGTGAATGTGATGCAGCTGTGTGCTCATTAGAAGTCAGGTGATGGTGATCTTCGTGAGTGGGGATCGTGAGAGCCTGACCAATCCGTGACAGTACCCCCCTCCCCAGGGCCCGCTCCTGAGGGCCGACACCTCCGACGCCGTGGTGGTCTCCCTCTGCCTCTAGGCGCTGGGAACTCAGGGTGGCTCTCATGAAACTCCACCATGAGACTAGGATCGAGAATATCAGCTCTGGGAACCCATGTCCTTTCTTCGGGGCCGTACCCTTCCCAGTCCACCAGGTACTCCAACTGGCCACCACGACGTCGGGAACGCAAGATCTCCTTCACTGCGTAGACGGCTCCTTCTTCTAGGAGCAGTGGAGGAGGGGGTTCCTCTTCGTGGTCAGGCTCTGTGGAGGGAAGAACAGGATCGTGATAGGGTTTCAGGAGTGATACGTGGAATGTAGGGTGAATACGGTAGTGAGAGGGTAATTGTAGTTGTAGGTGACGGGGTTAACCTGTTCCACGATGGTGAAGGGACCAACAAATCGGGGACTTAACTTGCGAGAGGGCAGTCGCATGCGTATGTCCCGGGTGGATAGCCACACCTTTTGTCCGGGTGGGTATCTGGGTTCTTCAGACCTTCTTCTATCGGCGGTTACCTTGCTTCGACGGACTGCCCTCTGCAGATGTTGATGAGCCTCGTCCCAGACTCTCTCGCTCTCCCGGAACCAGTGATCCACTGCGGGGACATCAGATGGTTCGCCATCCCAGGGAAAGAGCGGTGGTTGGAAGCCCAGGACGCACTGGAATGGCGTGAGTCCGGTGGAGGGTTGCCGCAGTGAATTTTGGGCATATTCTGCCCAGCCCAAATACTGGCTCCAGGAGCTCTGGTGACCACTGCAGAAGGTCCTCAGGAACCGTCCCACCTCCTGAATCTTCCTCTCTGTCTGCCCGTTGGTTTGGGGATGATATCCAGAAGAGAGGCTGACGGCCACACCTAGGAGCTTGAAGAAGGCTTTCCATAGACGTGAGATGAACTGTGGACCTCTGTCCGACACAATATCTTCTGGAATACCAAATGACCTGAAGACTTGATTAAAGATATTGTCGGCTGTTTCAAAGGCTGTGGGAAGACCTTTCAGAGGGATTAGTTTGACAAACTTTGAGAATCTATCTACGATGACTAGAATACAGGTATTACCTTCTGACGAGGGGAGGTCAGTGATAAAGTCCACTCCTAGGTGTGACCAGGGACGGTTCGGAATCGGCAAGGGATGGAGCTTTCCAGCGGGTAGATGACGTGGGCTCTTGGATTGGGCACAGTCCTTACAGCCCTGAACATATTGCCTCACATCCCTTGCCATGTTTGGCCACCAGAATCGTTGGGATACTAGCGAGAGAGTATTGTTGATCCCTGGATGTCCAGTGCCTAGCGAGGTATGTAAGGAGTGGATCAGATCTACCCGGTGTTCAGGTGGTATGAACTGCCGATGAGGAGGGCATCCCGGCGGAGCAGGGGCTTCCGGAGTGGCAACGACTGGAGGAGCGTTCCAGGTGATCGGACAAATGGAGATGTGTTCGGGAAGAATCTTCGTTGGGAGTTCTTCATGATCGTGATGCTCGTGTAAACGAGAGAGAGCGTCTGCTCTTAGATTCTTGGGTCCTGGACGATAGGAAATGGAGAAATCAAAACGTGAGAAGAAAAGTGACCATCTGGCTTGACGTGGACATAGTCTCTTGGCCTCTTTGATATATTGGAGGTTTTTGTGATCTGTGATCACCTGGAACGGATGTTTGGCTCCCTCCAACCAGTGACGCCACTCCTCCAAGGCTAGCTTGATTGCTAGAAGCTCCCTGTCTCCTATGCTGTAATTCTGCTCCGCCGGGCTCAACTTCCGAGAGAAATAGGCACAGGGATGCAGTCGGGGCGGTGTATCATGATGTTGGGATAATACTGCCCCGACGCCGGTGGTGGATGCGTCCACTTCCACCACGAAAGGAAGATTTGGGTCAGGATGAGTCAGGAGTGGGGCCCTTGTGAACTCCTTCTTAAGAAGGCGGAAGGCTGCGGCTGCTTCTTTGGTCCACTCCAGTCCTTTGGGTTTACCCTTGAGGAGATTAGTGAGAGGTGATGTAATCCTGCTGTAGTCCTTGATAAACCGTCTATAAAAGTTAGCAAACCCAAGAAACCTCTGGAGCTCCTTAATGGAAGTGGGTTCTGACCAGGATAGAACAGCCTCAATTTTTTTCCCATCCATACGTATACCGGTTTGGTCAATGATGTATCCCAAGAAATGAATCGACTTCTGGTGGAATGAGCATTTCTCCGCTTTGAGGTAGAGGTGATGTTCTCTCAATGTGTGTAGGACCTCCGCAACGTGTTGGCGATGTTCGGCCTCACTCCGGGAGTAAATGAGGATGTCATCTATGTACACTATTACAAAGTGGTGAAGAAACTCCCGGAGGACTTCATGAATGAAGTTTTGGAATACGGAGGGGGCGTTGACCAGACCGTAAGGCATGACCTCATATTCATAGTGGCCAGTAGGGGTCACGAATGCTGTCTTCCATTGGTCCCCCTCACGTATTCTTATCAGATTATACGCGCTGCGGAGGTCCAATTTAGTGAAGACTTTAGCTTCTCGGAGCTGTTCCAAAGCGGCTGGTACCAGAGGAAGGGGATATCGGTATTTTACTGTACCGTTATTTAGGACCCTGTAGTCGATGCATGGACGCAGCCCTCCGTCCTTCTTGGCCACAAAGAAGAAGCTTGAGGCGGCTGGTGATTTTGAGTGACGTATGTACCCCTGACTCAGAGCCTCCCTTATGTAATCTTCCATTGCCTGATTCTCTGGAAGCGAGAGCGGGTAGATCCTACCTCTTGGCAACTGGGCATCTGGAACTAGGTCGATCGCGCAGTCCCATGGCCGATGCGGCGGTAGCTGGGAAGCTCTCTTGGGGCAGAAGACATCATGAAAGGAGCTGTACTCCTTAGGAATGTGGATAGACTGCTTCTCAGGAGGACTCTCGACCGATGTTGTAAACAAAGAAATGGGGTTCCGACCTTGAAGAGGGAGATTTGGAAAACAGGTAGGTGTACATCCAGATCCCCATTTCTTTATCTCTCCTGTGCCCCAAGAGATGATGGGATCGTGCTTCACCAGCCACGGGCGCCCTAGAATGATGTCCATATTTGCACCCTCCAGAACCAGAAATTGAATCCTCTCTTGATGTAACAACCCCACTTGAAGAAGGATGTCTTCGCATTGTCGATGGATACGGGTCGAAGATCGAGTGCACTGGGTTATCGGTTGTATCTGGTATATATGCGAGGACGCCTCAGTACGTAGGTGGAGTTGACGACAGAGGGATTGGGAGATGAAGTTCCCTGCTGACCCGGAGTCGATGAGGGCTGTGACAAGGAGAGAAATAGAGGCAGTAGTTATTTGTACGGTGGTAGTAAGTGGTTTACATTGTTCAATATTCGTACTGAATACACTCACTGAAGTCCGAATGGGACGAAGGGGACACTCCATACGGGTGTGTCCACTGACACCGCAGTATAGACACAGACCCCGGGTCAGCCTCCTCTGTCGTTCCGCTGATGTCAGTCTTCCAGACTCTATTATCATGGGTTCTGGTTCTGGAGAGGCTGTTGACTCAGGCGATTGGAGGAGTGCAGACGAGGGGGTGATGGTGTCCTGTTGATAGGAACGGAGACGATCGGAACATCGGAGAGAATGTTGGATGAATCTCTCCAGACCCATAGTATCATCTAATGTGGCCAGCTGGATTCGGAGAGTGGGTTCCAAGCCGAGCCGGTACGTGGTCAACAACGATCTCTCATTCCATCCACTTGCAGCTGCTAGAGTGCGAAACCGGAGAGCATATTCCTGTGTAGATAGAGTACCTTGCTTTAGATGATACAGCTGCTCTCCAGCGGCTACTTCCCCATCAGAACGTCCAAACACCTCTTTGAAATACTCCGTGAAGGTAGTGATGGAATTCATGACCGGCCCGGCTTGGTTCCAGATCGTCTCAGCCACTTAAGTGCAGGCCCAGAGAGTAGTGATACGATGTAGGCGATCTTTGACTTATCTGTGGGATATAGAGAAGGTTGCATTTCGAATATGAGGGAACATTGTAACAGAAAACCATTGCACTCCCCCGCTCCGCCTGAGTAGGGCGCTGGTCGGGCCATGGGACTGGAAGGAAGGGCCGAAGAAGAAACTGTGGAGGCGGAAGTGCTCGGTGCTGGTGGTGCGTTGGAAAGTGGAGCTGGTGGCTGTAGAATCCGCTTCAACTGGTCCACCAGCTCTTGAAAGTGATCGGGGGTGCTCATGTTGTCGTCGTTATTGGTCCGGGCTTCTGTTATGAAGCGGACAGGAGACAGAGGTAAGGAAACGTTAGGGTGTTTATTAAATGACAACAAGGAGCACATGAAGGATAGCCAGGAGGATCAGGAATGATGTTGGGGTCTTTTCCTCCGTGGCTGGGTAACAGGAATACACGAGGATGGACAGCACACACCAGATACAGCTGACAGAGGATGACACAGACTTGGAAGGACTGGAAGACAGGACGATTCGGGTGGACCAGGAAGACTAGGAGGAATACAAAGAGAACAGGTAAGTAAAGCGTTTGTTTTAGCTGAGGATGACTACGCTGAGTGGTCGCTCAGTTGTCCGCTTTCGTCGAGACGAGCCCGGACAATGAGCGACTGGAGTGCTGTGCTTTTATCTGGTGCTCGTGAATGTGATGCAGCTGTGTGCTCATTAGAAGTCAGGTGATGGTGATCTTCGTGAGTGGGGATCGTGAGAGCCTGACCAATCCGTGACAAACTTAACTTTTGTAAGATGATTACTGTATCAGCAACAAATGAACATTCTGTATAATTCATAGAACACGTAATCATTCATTCATTCATTTTCTTTTCGGCTTAATCCCTTTATTAGCCTCGGGCCGCCACAGTGGAATGAACCACCACTTATCCAGCACATTTTTTACGCAGCTGATGCCCTTCCAGCTGCAACCCATCACTGGGAAACATCAATACACACTCATTCACACACATACAGCACGGTTAATTTAGCTTACCCAATTCATCTATACCACATGTCATACCACATGCGCCACCATGACGCCCACTATTATTATTTTGTTTATTTATTTATTTTCTTTAGGGAGATGCTAATGGTCTAATCTAATCTAATTTGATGATTTATGCTAAGCTTAGCTAAAAGTGCTCCCACCAGACCGAATGGATTCAAAAATGGTTTTAGTGACCTGTTTAACTCTAGGCAGTTTGTAAAATAAGCTTATTTCCAAAGTTCCATTAACTATATAACATATAATCAGGGGTTAATATATGACTCATGTAAACTAAACTTTTTTAAGATGATTACTGTATTAGCAACAAATACATTCTGTATAATTCATAGAACGAGTGATCAATAAACTGATATTAGTTAATGGGTTGTGATTAGAGCATATCGTATACCATATATATATATCCTATATCATATTGTATATCGTGTATAACAACTGATAAATTAAAATCTGACAAACACTGTGTAGATCACAATGATTTTTATTTTGTTCCATTACCGGTTAAGCAACCACTATGTTCATGTATTTCGGGAGAATTTAAAGAATGAACATGTTGTGAATCCAGCATCTCTAATCCCATGAAGCACAGACTAATTATGGCGGTGCCCGTAATCCTTTATAGATAAAAAATATGAACATTATTGAGCATTATTACACATTTGAAAATCTGAATATCAGATATTTCACAATATATTAAGGACATTTGCCAATATTTGCAGAAAAAAAATAAACAAAAAAGATAGATGCAAAAAGAATAGGAGAATAATTGTATATTCAGCATATATTTTTATCTTTTATGAAGATGAGAGCAATTTACCAAGAACCAGAAGACAGGTCTAGCTTGGAGAAATTGTGCATTCTGTAAAAATGAGATGTTACACTCTGGTAATGAAAGTTGCTTCACATTATTTTAGGTCCAAGTGCATCATCTGTCACTGTTTACTAGCAAGTGGGTGAAAGAGTCTGTGATCGCCAGGATTGCCATGCATTACAATCCAGTTTCTAGATAATTTCCTGAACGCTGAGAGCCGCTCTGTATTCAGAGATTTAAATGGCAGTTATCGCATATGCACTAAAATGATTTGCAAGTGTAAATAAACAACATTTAAATATGTTAATACCTTGCTGATAAGCATTACTCATTAGCCTGATACAGAAGCCACTTATGAACTTTTGCTGGTTGATAAACTGCTCATTGTAGCACTGTTTTGGCATCTCAAGGTTAAGTAAAAAAAATATATTGATTTATGTTTTCTTGTTTAGTCTCAGTTCTTCAATTGAAGGCCAGAAATGAAATCAACAACACTTGTGGTTTGCAAGTGGGCACAAAAACCGGCACAGTAGCTTGTTTTAGAAGAGTGAATGAATAATGCATCAGCAAATGTCAATTCATAGTAAAACATTTGAGATTTGTATTTAATCACTTTGACTGATAACTTTTTTTCAAGAGAGAACAAGACAGGACGACTGCATGCTTTTATTTCAGAATTATTTCACAATTCTGACCTGACAGTTCTGGCCTGACATCAAAGCATGAATCCAGATACTTCAGACCAGACAATCTATTCTAATCTTCTATTGTCAGGTTTTGTTGGGTGTATGTGCACTGTAAAAAATGTTAACTAATTAGTTTTTACAAATTTAAATGTATTGAACATAAAACAATTAAATAGTCCCCCAAAAAACTCAAAAATTGTGGTGTTCCAGCTTATTTTAAATAGTTTAATAATGGCAAATGTAATTTTTTGAGTCTGAATTGTTCTTCTTCTTCTTCTTCTTCTTCTGCTGATGCTGCTGCTGGTGCTGTAGCTCATCTGCTTCAAGGTTTGTCATGGTATGTGTTCGGAAAGGCTCTTCTGCAAAACTTGGCTGTATTGAATGGTTATTAGAGTTACAGTTAACTTTCTATCAGCTGAACCAGCCTGGTCACTCTCTTCTGACCTACGGCATCAACAAGATACTGTATTATCCCTTACAAAGCTGTCGCTCTTATAGACAGAGGTTGCTGGAAGTCGCTCGCTTTCCATTAAAACGAATGGTGGCTTGTCGCTTTGCCACTGCAAGTCGAGGTTTTACTTTGCGGTTCTCATCTGACATAATTGATATTAGTGCACTTTTCTTCTTCTTGTTGTTGTTCTTGTTCTTGTTCTTCTTGTTCTTCTTCTGCTGCTGCTATAGCTCATCTGCTTCAAGGTTTGTCATGTTATGTGTTCAGAAAAGGCTCTTCTGCAAAACTTGCAAAACTTTCTATCAGCTGAACCAGGCTGGTCATTCTCTTCTGACCTCTGTCCTGTCATCAACAAGATATTATCCTTTACAAAGCTGTCGCTAGCATAGACAGAGGTCGCCAGAAGTTGCTCGCTCTCCGTTGAAATGACTGGACGCTGCAAGTCAAAGCTTTATTTTGCCACTGTTCTCATCTGACATAATTGATATTGATGTACTCTTCTTCTTCATCTTCTTTTTTTTCTTCTTCTTCTTCTGCTGCTGTAGCTCATCTGCTTCAAGGTTTGTCATGTTAAAGGTTCAGAGAGGCTCTTCTGCAAAACTCGGTTGTATTGATTGGTTATTTGAGTTACATTTGAGTAACTTTCCATTAGCTAAACCAGCCTAGTCATTCTCCTCTGAAGTCTGGCATCAACAAAACATTTTCACTTACATAGTCACTTACATTTTTGATGCTCTATTTAAACTTCAATCGTATCGGCTATGTCTACACTAGATGTGTTTTCGGGACCTATGCACACAGCCTACAGTCTTGCAGTCAGTCAGAACTAATTCTGCTGGAATGATTTGGCTTCGTCTTCGTCTTTACTTATGTAACATTAATTATGTTATTATTATGTTATACAATTTCATCACAGATATATGCATTTTTCTTTTTTGATTAAATAATTAAACATTCTGGTAACACTTCACAATGTGGTGGCACTTCATTTATGCTTAAAGGAACAGTTTTATTGGAAATAGGCTTATTTTGCGAGTCCCCTAGAGTTTTAAGTTAAACAGTTAAATATCTTTTAGGTTACAATTATGTTTATTGTATTCTTCTACAGGTTAAACAGCCACGTATGCTCATGTGTTTCGGGAGAAGTTGAAGAATTAACATATTGTAAATCCAGCAGCTGTTGTTTTTGTTGCAGTCTCTCATCTGTATAGAATAAATAAAACTAAATAAATAATCCCCAGCTAGGTATCTAGGTAACAGCACTGTCAAATATCACTAGTGTTGTCTGCAATGATGTTTACCTCATCTACGATGAAGAAATTCTCCACACACACAAAAAGCCTGAATATACAGATATTTCTTGTGTGAATATACCGTAATAGCATATGTACATCATGCATATGTATTTCAATTTGATGTTCGAGTTTATACCTGTAAGATGTATTTATTACAGCGTAATATTACATCTTGTAAATGTCTATTATGCTGGGTTTAGACTGCATTTTACCTCCAATTTTGACTCGTCGACAGGTTTCGGGAAATCGCTGACAAATGCTTAAAATCGCAGGCAAATCGGTGCTCGTTCAAGTAAGTAACAATTACCCAGTGTGAACTATCAAAGACATGATCTGAGAGAATCTCAGATGAGTCGCTGACACCCGTGAGATATTTGGCATGCTAAATATCTGGACCTGTCTGCAATTCAAAATCATGTCATGTGAAATGTGTTCTGATTGAAAATACAATCAGCGATTACCTACAGCCAATGAGAGAGCAGCTTCCACTAGTATGGGTATCTGCAGGCCAGCGGGAGGTTGCGGGAGAAGTTAAAGGCTTCTTTTTGGTCTATTTGGACCAAAGAAATTGCTGAAAATCTAAAGTAAATTTGGCAGAAGCACCCGTGTCTGAGGTGTGATCTGTGTGATCAAAAATTGTGTTTTACATCTAATTGCCTTAAGGCCTTATGATATTCTCTGCACTATGCACTTAAACATATAAAAACGATGATCACCTCTTTCATTGAATTTTGAGTGTTTTAATCAACCTTGTTACACCTGTGGTATTCCCGGTCATAGGAAATGAATGGGTATTCAGTCTATATTCATCCATCAGACAGAAGACCCAGCCTAACTCACTCACTCACTCACTCACTCACTCACTCACTCACTCACTCACTCACTCACACATTTCAGACTGAACAATGTCTTTTGCAGGTACACATCTCTTTTACATGTTTGTGCCAATCATCCAGCCTGATCTCGCAGGGAAACATAACTATTTTACGTTTTGTCAGTTTAGTGGCTAATACGAGTTAATTTCTTTCTTTCTTTCTTTCTGTCTTTCTTTCTTTCTTTCTTTCTTTCTTTCAGCCAATCTCTGGGTCTAGCATGAGCACTAGCTTAGCTTAGCTTAGCATGAATTACTTTATTTGATTAGACCATTAGCATCTCGCTCAAACATGACAAAGTATAACTAGTGCTAGTTTTGTGGCCATACTTACCATCCGTATCCTCCGTCACTATTCCATACTTAAGTACACTAATAAAGTCCAACTGAGGGACTGAATGAAAATTTGAGCACTCTGTACACAGGAAAGGATGCAGTTTTGTTTTTGCTTTGCTGATTGATAAATCGTTGATAAAGATTAAAATTTCAATTTCTCTGGTCAGACTCTGTGATCATTATTTTAGAGAGCTGTCTATTGGTAATGAAACAAAATATTTTGATTTCTGTCATCTATTGTTCATTTTGTAAATCTTTTCAGCACCTATTTGTATTTTCACTGGTTATTTTATGTCTGATTCTATAAAAGCATGTTAAACACTACTTTGAGACATTGTTCACAGCTAAAGAATGATGAATAAAATTTGGTGGTGAAAAATGTTTTTTTGTGCTAATTTAACAGCAGTTAAAACAAAGACCAGTCAATTTTGATCAGGAACACTAAAGTAAGGAGCTGGATGTGAACACGACAGGAAGATTAAGACGTTTATCAAAATCTGCTGATAAACATTTATTTATTTATTTTTTGCTGTTTCTCCACAGAATTTTGTTAGTTTTAAAGTAACTAAAAACGTAACACTTTAAACTTAAATGATAATAACTTTATTTTAACTTAGGTATTACAATCACTCGATTGGTAAACAAAGTAAGTTTCTTATATAATATACAGTTAAAGTCAGAATTATTATCCCCCCTTTGAATTTCTTTTTTTCTTTTTTAAATATTTCCCAAATGATGTTTAACAGAGCAAATAAATTTTCACAGTAAGTCTGAAGTAAGTAAGGCGACTAGATAGCGGCGCGTTCAGATCATGAGGCCCAGCGTCTCTCCAGTTTCTGCAATTTTGCAGTATTTTTCCTGCTCATTTCGGGTCTGTTCGTGCAGAACAGCAGTGCCTTTACATCGTACACCCGACAGGACATCTTGGATATTTGTTTGTGCATTCCGGACAGTTTTGTTAGCAATCTTCGACTCTGAGATCGCCAGAACACCCAGGCCTGAAAGCCCTACCCGGCCAGGCGGAAGTGCTCGAAGGCGGCGCAGAGAATGTAAACAAAGACGGGGGAAGCGCGGCGGGCTAAGAACTAACACCACACCGGCTCTCTTTACCCATCATCTTTCTCGCCAATGTACGGTCATTGGTGAACAAAATGGATGAGATTCGACTGCGCATCAACCACAGCAAAAGATTATGGAACTGTAATGTCATGATTTTCACAGAAACATGGCTAAACAGCGGGATACCAGACAATGCTGTATCGCTAATGGAGCATCAAACATTCCGAGCAGACAGAACGGCGAATGACTCTGGTAGGACCAGAGGCGGAGGATTATGCATTTATATTAACAAAGCTTGGTGCACAAACTCTGTCGTCGTTGGGAGACATTGCTCTGTTAACCTGCAATTTCTAATGGTTAAATGTAGACCGTTTTATCTGCCACGGGAGTTCCCCTCCACCATAATAACTGCTGCCTATATTCCTCCCGACGCTGATGCCAAGCTTGCTATGAATGAACTTCATGCAGCCATCAGCAAACAACAGACTGCTCACCCGGAGGCTGCTTTTATTGTTGCTGGGATTGTAATCACTCAAACTTAAAGACAGTGCTCCCCAAATTCCATCAAAACATTTTCTGCCACACAAGGGCAAACAAAACTTTAGACCAAGTTTACACAAACATGGCTGAAGCATACGCTGTGACCCCCCTCCCCCACTTGGGTCAATCAGATCACCTTTCTTTGTCCCTGACCCCCAAGTACTCACCCCTCATTAACCGTGTGAAGCCATCAGTAAGGACCATCAAAGTGTGGCCAGCAGGGGTGGACTCCACACTCCAGGACAGGTTTGAACACACAGACTGGAGTATGTTTGCTTCTCAGGCCACATTTGGCTCTCACACAGACATTGATAGTTACTCTTCCTCTGTTCTGGAATATATCAACACCACCATAGACAATGTTACAACCCAGAAACAGATCACCACATACCCAAATCAAAAGCCATGGATGAACAAGGAGGTGCGCCTCCTGCTGAAGGCACCCAACACTGCCTTCAGATCAGGGGATGCACAGGCCTACAGCACTTCCAGGGCTAATCTGAAGAGGGGCATCAAAAAGGCCAAGCACTGTTACAAGCTAAAGCTAGAGGAGCACTTTTCCAACTCTGATCCTCGGCGCATGTGGCAGGGCATCCAGGCCATCAGCAACTACAAACCCAGCCAGTCCACACCCACAGCCACAAATGTCTCCTTCCTGAACGAGCTAAATGACTTTTATGCCCGCTTTAAAAGAGAAAATACAGAACCCTACACCAGGAACACTTCCTCAACTGACCACTCACCTACCACACTCGCCTCCTCAGAAGTCTACACCGCACTGAGTTGGATCAATGTGCATAAGGCTGCTGGACCAGACGGTATTCCTGGGCGCATCCTCAAAGCATGTGCAAAACAGCTCGCTGGGGTATTCACAGACATTTTCAACCTGTCGCTTAACCTAGCAGCTGTGCCAACATGCTTTAAAACCACCTCTATTGTGCCGGTGCCCAAACACTCCAGCCCAACATGCCTGAATGACTACCGTCCTGTAGCACTCACCCCCATCATCATGAAGTGCTTCGAGCGGTTGGTCCTGGCACATCTGAAAGACTCTCTGCCATCCACACTGGACCCACATCAGTTTGCCTACCGTGGCAACAGGAGCACAGAAGATGCCGTCTCCATAGCACTGCACTCTGTACTCACAATAAAAACACTTATGCACGAATGCTGTTTGTTGACTTCAGCTCAGCATTCAACACTGTCATACCCTCTAAGCTAATGATCAAACTTAGAGACCTGGATATCAACGCATCTCTCTGCAACTGGGTTATGGACTTTCTGACTAACAGACCTCAGAATGTTAGATCAGGCCACATCTGCTCCAGCACCGTCACACTCAACACTGGTGTACCACAGGGCTGCGTGCTGAGCCTCTTCCTCTACTCCCTTTTTACAATCGACTGTAGGTCTGTGAACAGATCCAACACCATCATCAAATTTGCAGATGACACCACAGTAATTGGTCTAATCAGCAATAATGATGAGACTGCCTACAGGGAGGAGATACAGCATCTGGCCACCTGGTGCACCGACAATAATCTGCTCCTTAACACCAACAAGACCAAGGAGCTCATTGTGGACTTCAGGAAGGGACGAACAGGCTCACATGATCCCATCCACATTAATGGGATGGCCGTTGAGCCTGTCTCATCCTTCAAGTTCCTGGGGACCCACATCTCAAAGGACCTTTCCTGGACCACCAACACCTCCAGCCTGGTCAAGATGGCTAACCAGCGCCTATTCTTCTTGAGGCAACTTAAGAAGAACCAGCTTTCATCAGCCGTCTTGGTGAACTCCTACGGCTGCACAATAGAAAGCATCTCGACCAACTGTGTCACAGTCTGGTATGGAAGCTGCTCTGATGCTGAGCGTAAGGCACTGCAGCGGGTGGTGAAAACTGCCCAACACATCACAGGGACTACACTGCCAGCCATTGAGGACATCCAGAAGAAACACTGTCTGCACAGAGCACGCAGTATTCTTAAGGACACCTCTCACCCTGCTCACAGACTGTTTTCTCTCCTGCCTTCCGGCAGGCGCTTCAGCCTCCCACGGACAAAAACCATCAGACTGAGGTACAGCTTTTTCCCCAGAGCTGTCTCGCTTTTGAACTCTGCCCCTCACTGACTCTTTTGCCCCCCAATACACCCCCCACACTCCTCTAACTTATACTCCTCACAATCACTGCACTATTTAACATTTGCACATTTAAAGTTTGCACATATTCATTGCACTACATTGCACTGATTCACTTATCTGAACTGTACATACCCAATGCACATGAACATTTATAATTGTTTATCTATCTGCCACTCCTGATTATTAATAGCATCCTGTACAAATATTCATTTATTGTAAATATGTTCATAGCCAATACAACCTGTATATAATGTTCATAGCACATCCATCTGTAAATATCACCATAGTTTTTCTATAATTGCACTTTATAACTTATACCTGTATCCTGCACTTGCTGCTATTGCACTGCTGGTTAGACCGAAACTGCATTTCGTTGCCTTGTACTTGTACATGTGTAATGACAATAAAGTTGAATCTAATCTAATCTAATCTAATATTTTTTTTTATTCTGGAGAAAGTCTTATTTGTTTTATTTCAGCTAGAATAAAAGCAGTTTTTATTTTTTCAAAAACCATTTCAAGGTAAAAATGATTAGCCCCTTTAAGCTATATTCTTTCGATAGTCTACGGAACAAACCATCGTTATACATTAACTTGTCTAATTACCCTAACCTGGTTGTTAACCTAATTAACCTAATTAAGCCTTTAAATGTCACTTTAAGCTGTATAGAAGCGTCTTGAAAAATATCTAGTAAAATGTTTTTTACTGTCATCATGGCAAAGATAAAATAAATCAGTTATTAAAAATGAGTTATTAAAACTATTATGTTTAGAAATGTGTTGAAAAAATTTTATGTCCATTAAACAGACAATGGGGGGGGGGGGGGGGGGGAGAACAGGTTGGGGCTAATAATTCAGGCGGGCTAATAATTCTGACTAACAGTATCTACTAAAAGACAGAAAATCCTTTAAAAACTGTACATAAATACATAAACCATATAAACATTTGCATATTATTCAGTAATATTATTACATGTATTGGATATTCATTCATTCATTTTCTTTTCAGCCTAGTCCCTTTATTAATCTGAGGTTGCCACAGCGGAATGAACTGACAACTTATCCAGCATATGTTTTGCGGAGCGGATGCCCTTCTAGCCGCAACCCATCTTTGGGAAAAATCCAAACACACTCACTCACACTCATACACTACGGACAATTTAGCACACCCTTCACCTGTACCGCATGTCTTTGGACCCACACTAATGCAGGGAGACTATGCAAACTCCACACAGAACTGAGCCAAGGCTCGAACCAGTGACCTTCTTGCTGTGAGGCGACAGCACTACCTACTGTGCCACTGCGTCACCTATATTGGATATCATTTACTAATAATATTACAAAATTATTAATTAATATAAAATGTAATAACTATGAATAAAAAATATATATGTACACACATTTACTTAATTTAATAAAAAAACTCAAATATGGGCCAAATAACCTGTGGAAATCTATGGGTCTTCAATCAGTGATGATCACTAAAACCTTATACATTCTCTGGCAGAGAATTTAATCGGCTAAAAACATGCTCCATTACAGTGATCGATTCATTTGAAAAAAATATTTTAAAACACATTTATTTCAAATTACACACAAGACCGAGACAATTAACAGTGAACTTGACCCATGTCTGAGACACATGTCAAAATTTTGTGGTCCTCTAGTCTACATACCTTAAATGCATTGATTTGTTGACTGATTAGCTGATCAGATATTTGTCAGTTAATTATATGCACCTAATAAACACTAAAGTCCTGTTTTGACTGTAATTGTTTCTCAGGGGGACATACAAGATTTTCCTCATTTACAGATAAAAACTTTATTTATAGACATCGGAATCCAGAATGTCTGTTTTTTTTTTCTCACCGCCATACTGTTTTTGACAACCACAAAGGTCATGTGTAAATCATTTTAGCCCATGTACAGACAGTTTATCATTGACTAGCTGTCAAAAGCCATCTTTTTGTGTTGTGTTGTGTTGTGGTCCAATGTGTTGTGTTGTGGCTATTGTTATGATGATTGCAACATTATGTGTGACTCTAGCATGTGTTTGATCAGGGTAAAAGCTAAACTGTGCAAAAAAGTTTATAAATAGTATCTGACTGAGCTTGTGAATGATTATGTTTAACATATAATTCTGGGGTGTTACGGTGGCACAGTGGGTAGCACGATCGCCTCACAGCAACAAGGTTGCTGGTTCGAGCCTCAGCTGGTTCAGTTTGCATTTCTGTGTGGAGTTTGCATGATCTCCCCATGTTCATATGGGTTTCATCTGGTTAATTTGGTAAATCTGGTTAATCTGGTCCCGTGGCTCCTGCAGCACAGCTGTGGGAATGCAGACCTCTAGTGTCAAACTGAAACCTTGTGTGAAAACCATGTCAACCAACCTGGTAAAATCGCCTGTGTTCCACAACACTGTGTTCCACAAATATCATCAGATAGCAGCAAGTTGCCTCATTTAGCTCACACCATTGAATGTAAGCCTGTCTAATACAAATCTGTGATCAGTCTCCTGCATTTTTCAGTGCTTCCTCTGACCAAACCCTCTTACCTTTCTGTAGTAGAATTGCCATGGCATTCACGTTGATGTTATTTTTATAATAGATCATTTTATATAATTGTTTACTTTTGGCTTACCTCACCTAGGTTACAAAAACAACATGTGACATGTACCATGACTGCAGCAGGCGCAATAATGTCACACAGCATTACTGGCACATGCTTCCTGTGCAAGCAGGTGGTCATGTAGGAAGTTACCTAGCTCAGGACTATTTCCAGGCACTGTGTATTATCAGTGACTACGTTTACATGGACATCAGTAATCTATTTTTTTGCCTTAATCTAATTAAGACAATAATAAGATTAAGTTGTTTACATGAGTTGTTTTATGAATGTTCCTTTTATGATACCGTTTTACATGTTATAGTAGATAATTCGATTAATATCATTGGGTCACCATGCTATCCGCATTTCCTCAGGAGTTTTATGTGATTTTGGGTGTTTCATTTTTAATTTGTCGACTTTAACTGCAGTTTGGCACATTCACTTTCATTCGGGAACGTTTTATGTATGCCCCCCATGACAAACGAGATATAGGATGCAACTATGAACTGCTGAAAGAGAGTTGTTTTTTTTATATTTTATTTAAAGTTTTTCACATTTTAAAGAACAAACCCCAAATCCCTCCCATGCCAGCAAATAAAAATAAATAAACATACTGTATGTGAAATGTAAATACATATGCACATGTACATCCACAACTGTACTGATACTTAATCATATTCCTCCATGAGTAATCTATACCTGCACATATCCACAAGTCCAGTCAAATATGTGCATATGTACATTACATATAGAGCATGTATACATATGAGAAAATACAAATTAATACAAATGACAAGAGAAGAAGAAAAAAAAACTAAAAGGAAAAGATAAATAAAATTTAAAAAAAATTGGAAAAAAAGTTTTTGGATATATGAATACCTATACATACCTAATTACTGAAAATTTGTATGGTGTACACATTGCTGTGATTCATGAAATCTTCCACACCACTCAGTTTTCATTGGTCAGTCTGTAAACATTCAAAGAGGGGCTTCCAAATTTTTGAAAATTTCTTTGGTTTGCCTACAATCTCATATCTGATCTTATCCATGTGTAGTACATTACAAAACTCTGTAAGCCATGTCTCAAATTTAGGTGTACACTCTTTGTTCCACATCAATAATATTACCTTTTTTTGCCATAGTCATTCCATATTGAACTGTCTGGATTTGATCCAAGCTACAGTTTTCAAAGGAAGGAGCCCAGCCTAATATTGCAATAAGAGGGTCAGGAGGAAAATCAATCCTTAGTACTTCAGAGTAAAAAGAGAACACCTCCGTCCAAAATTTAGACATTTTTGGGCAGAACCAAAATAT
Organism: Danio aesculapii; assembly: GCF_903798145.1. Lineage (NCBI taxonomy): Eukaryota > Metazoa > Chordata > Actinopteri > Cypriniformes > Danionidae > Danio > Danio aesculapii. The sequence continues at coordinate 50,454,018 of NC_079437.1, read as the reverse complement.
GTGAGCCAGTGTATCTTCATTGGACTTGCATTTAATACATAGAGATGATACAGAGGGGTATATAGAGTGCAATTTAGTGTGGGAATAGTGTAGTCTATGGACTACCTTTTATTGGATCAGCTGGAGGTTAGAGTTAATGGAACAGGACCTGATAACTTAAAGAGCATTAATCCAGCTTTCTTCTGAGATCTCTAATCCCAGGTCCCTTTTCCAAGACATCTTTAAATTTTCTGTTGGAGGGATTCTGGTATCATTAAAATATTCAACATATATAGAGACAAGACCCTTCAATTTAGGCTCCAATGTCATACATGAATAAAGATATTCAGGTGCTTTGTACGTTTCAAAATTGGAAATATTCTTTTTAACATATTCTTTTTAACATTATTCCGTATTTGTAAATACCGTAAGAGGAAGGTAACCCAAACTTTTCACTAAGCTGTGTGAATGAAGCAAAAATGTTATCTACATGAAGATCCCCTATAGTTATAATTCCACAATCTTTCCATGATAAAAATGTTTTATCTGACTGTGAGGGAGTAAATGCATGATTGCAAGCAATAGGGGTGAGACAACAGGTCTGAAGGAGTTTAAAAATCCTTCTAAGTTGATACCAAATCTTAGGAGAGTCTAAAACAATAGGGTTACATTTCTTGAAAGTTCTAATAAGTTTGTTTACTGCAAAAAGTAGAGAAGGAAGGGACGATTCTTGAATGTCTCATTCAGAAGCCAGCCATGCAGGAGTGGTACCACAAAACCTCCCAGGACATGCAGTCCACCAATACATTATGCCCTTAGGTTGGCTGCCCAATAATAATGCTGAAAACAGGGAAGACCAAGGCCTCCTACCCTACTTGCTTTACAAACATGCATTTGCATGCAAATAATATAAAAATAATGAGCTGGATCAGTCTATTTAGTAAAAGGCTTTTCGTTTCCACGAATCCTCACGCTCTTCTCAAAGCTACTACCAAAGTAAGAACAGGTGCCCAGCGCATATCTGTGGGTCTGCAGCAGTCTGTGGCGGAGTATTCTCAGTTTCTCAGAACCGGGCCACTGAGGTAAAGTCTTATGTGTGGGAAGCGCTGGTGTTGAATTGAGTATCTCACTGGATGCACCACAATATGCCATGACCGAATTGTAAACGTTTTTAAATGAGGCTCGCACAATGTGCGCTACGTCGCCTTTCAGTGCTTTGCATTGATTAGCAGTGTAAACAAAACAATGTAAAGATGTGAAGTAAATAAACCAGTAGAGATGTGCCGTTGTTGATAACGTCAGCATGTGCTACCGTCACAATAGATTTCTATCGTAAAACACCATATCTTAGTGTAAAGAGCATGTTAAATCTTAAAGGGACTTTGGAAGCAAGCAGTGTTGTGATCACGTGGGCTTTGCACGCTGGCTCTGGATGCTGCTGGATAGAATAGCTGTAACAGAGTTTAGAGCGCATCTTTAAAGCAGTCCGATATAGTTTTTTTTGGCCTACTTCCGATATCAATATTGGATCGGGACATCCCTAAAAAAAACCTCCGCATTTCACGATGCAGGTGTCTGTGGTCTTTACTGACTTGGTAGGTGCAGAGAGTGTCAAACAGCCGTGTGTGTGTGTGGACTATCCTGCCGCAAAAAAAGTCCTACATGACGGCAATAGTTCGATTAAGGTGTTTACATTTCTGTACTGCGCTTCAACAATGCAACTAAAATCGACATCCACATGTTTTAATTCGATTTTTCTTTAGTTCAATTATGACCTTAATCGGATTAAATTCATCAAAATCACTGTTTACATGGTAGACTCTTAATCAGAGTATTGTCTTAATCGCATTAAAATCGAATTATTGGTGTCCATGTAAACGCACTCAGTGTTGCCTTTAATATCATTGCCTGCATGCTACAGCGATAATACAGCAGGAAAGTTCCTTGACCTGAATGAGAGTTATGAGAACCATATTTGTCTAGAAATTAGCAACTTTTCATTTTACGTTGGTCTCAGTACATGATGTAACTACAGAAGAATCAAGCTTTAAATAGGAAAATTATCATTGCTTCATCAGGCCTTCGGTCACCGCTGGTCTAGTGTCACGTAGCAAGACCTTAGATCGATGGCTTTGGCACTTTGAAGTCAAGTACCACCCGCTATGTTTTTTAAAAATGAATGTTTTTAAAAAAAGTTTACAACGACTCATAAATATTATAAATGATCTCTCTGCAAAACATATAGGAAATTGGCAGGACATGTATGTAGACTTTGTTCTGAGATTCATTTGTCTTTTTGGTGACACATTTCTACATAAAGGTCAGGCTTGATGATAGAGTAGAAGTTTTCTATTACATTAAAGCAAGGCTTTGTTGTATTTGTGAATATCCACAAATAAAAAAACAAAACAGTTACTGTTTTGAACAATGTCTTTCTCTTGTCTTTATGACCAAACTGAGAGAAAATCTGAGGGTGTTCACTGCCAATAGAAAAAAATGAGAAAATAAGCATACCTCCGATTGTCGACATCACCATTTGAAGCTTTTGTAGAGTGAATAATACATTCTTTTTAATAATCCTTTCTAGCAGTAAATCACTAATTCTTAAATGTCTCCGAAAGTTATATGTTTATTAATGTGTCGTTACTATAATTATCCTAGCTAGTTTATCCGCTCAGACTTGTTTCCAGCAGGCTGATAAAAATCGCTGGACACTCGACTCAAGGAAATCCTGTGTATTTAAACCAATCAGAAGACAACTGAGGATCTGATAAAGTGTTTCCAGAAAAGTCCATGGGCGGTGCTTGGCGTGATGTCTGAGGTTGAGACTAGCATTGTCTGGTTTGTTGGTTCCACAGGTTGGCTCTCATCGGGTCGCAAGGGCAGCAGCTCTGCACAGTTTAGCTTTGACCCTAATTAAACACACCTGATCAAACTAATTGAGTCCTTTGGGCTTGTTTGAAACTTCCAAGTAAACGAGTTGAAGCAAGGTCGGAACTAAACTGTGCAGGGCAGCTGCCCTCCAGGAACTAGGTTTGACATCCTTGATCTAGAGTCACCGTCAGTTGAAGAGAGTGCTATGATTGGCCATTCCGCAACGAATCAGAGTACGATAACAACAACTGAAGTGACATACCCTAGTAAACAATTAAAGTCAAGAAGGAACACAAAGAAGCCGGCTGCAATTTCACTACTTTTCTCAAATATTTTCTCAAACAATATGGATTATTAGATTGGACATATTTGCAGCAGAAAATCTGTCAGTAGTAAGTGACGAGCACTGTGATTATGTCACAGCGATCTAGCTATTGCGAATTGCTGGAGAACTACTGACATGCCACATTTACGAATGAACTACAACTCCCAGCATGCACATCGCACACACACTGGTTCCTGTTTGACATTGATTACACAAACTGATTACATGGACTTTAAAAACAGCACAGACACACACATCAGTGCAGAGTCTGGTTTTACTGTTAGTGGACATTACGATATGTTTGCCTTGCCTTGCCATGTTCGACATTTGCTTTATTCCTTTGTTTTGGTAGTTTGTCGCATGGACCGATTTCTTTGCCGGTGACCCGACCACTCTTTTACCTCACCCATATGTACTTGTTTGCTCTTGTTATTGACCTTTGTCTGTCTGGTCATCCTCTGTTTAATAAAACCTGCAGTTGGAATCCTTAATTCCATTGTCTACGTCCAAATCCTACAGATTATCTTTTTAAACGATTTGTTGTTTTAAATGTTTGGCGTGTTCACACACAGCATATTTTGGTCCAGACGGGACCAAACACGAGCCAAGTGGTGGCTTGGTGTGTCCCAGCCCTTAAAGTGAGATGCTAACATTATAATCGGAATCAATGATCTTTACTAACCTAACCTAAACGTGCAAGATTTAAAAAAAAAAACGAAAAAAAGTAGTGCTCCTTTAAGTGCAAAACATACACAGTGCTGCATTAAGTAAGTGTAAATGATTGATAAGTTTACAAGCAGATGTCATGAGCATGTTGACATGGATAAATTGATGTCACCACACCGACAGACTGACATGCAGCAGGTCTCAGTCAAACATCAGTCTGTAGTGTAGTTGTCACACCTTTGGGCCTGCAGATGTGCATTATTTTCTGATGGTTAATGCACCTCAGTATGCTTTGTGTTTACCTGTCCTCTTCTTCTCTCAGCTCAATGGTAGCAGGTAGCAGGGCTTGACATTAACACCCGCCAAATGCGGGTATATTTCAGTTGTGGCGGGTTAGACAGCCGCTGCCACTAGCCACTTTGGCTGGTTGAAAATAATTTTAAAAAATTGCCAGTGCTGGCTCGTCACAGAAAATTAGATTTTTAGTTTAAGACCGTTTGTCAATATGCATGCAAATGTGATCTAATAGTCGCGAAGCAGCACAGTGTTATGAAGCGGACAGGAGACAGAGGTAAGGAAACGTTAGGGTGTTTATTAAATGACAACAAGGAGCACATGAAGGATAGCCAGGAGGATCAGGAATGATGTTGGGGTCTTTTCCTCCGTGGCTGGGTAACAGGAATACACGAGGATGGACAGCACACACCAGATACAGCTGACAGAGGATGACACAGACTTGGAAGGACTGGAAGACAGGACGATTCGGGAGGACCAGGAAGACTAGGAGGAATACAAAGAGAACAGGTAAGTAAATCGTTTGTTTTAGCTGAGGATGACTACGCTGAGTGGTCGCTCAGTTGTCCGCTTTCGTCGAGACGAGCCCGGACAATGAGCGACTGGAGTGCTGTGCTTTTATCTGGTGCTCGTGAATGTGATGCAGCTGTGTGCTCATTAGAAGTCAGGTGATGGTGATCTTCGTGAGTGGGGATCGTGAGAGCCTGACCAATCCGTGACAGTACCCCCCTCCCCAGGGCCCGCTCCTGAGGGCCGACACCTCCGACGCCGTGGTGGTCTCCCTCTGCCTCTAGGCGCTGGGAACTCAGGGTGGCTCTCATGAACCTCCACCATGAGACTAGGATCGAGAATATCAGCTCTGGGAACCCATGTCCTTTCTTCGGGGCCGTACCCTTCCCAGTCCACCAGGTACTCCAACTGGCCACCACGACGTCGGGAACGCAAGATCTCCTTCACTGCGTAGACGGCTCCTTCTTCTAGGAGCAGTGGAGGAGGGGGTTCCTCTTCGTGGTCAGGCTCTGTGGAGGGAAGAACAGGATCGTGATAGGGTTTCAGGAGTGATACGTGGAATGTAGGGTGAATACGGTAGTGAGAGGGTAATTGTAGTTTGTAGGTGACGGGGTTAACCTGTTCCACGATGGTGAAGGGACCAACAAATCGGGGACTTAACTTGCGAGAGGGCAGTCGCATGCGTATGTCCCGGGTGGATAGCCACACCTTTTGTCCGGGTGTGTATCTGGGTTCTTCAGACCTTCTTCTATCGGCGGTTACCTTGCTTCGACGGACTGCCCTCTGCAGATGTTGATGAGCCTCGTCCCAGACTCTCTCGCTCTCCCGGAACCAGTGATCCACTGCGGGGACATCAGATGGTTCGCCATCCCAGGGAAAGAGCGGTGGTTGGAAGCCCAGGACGCACTGGAATGGCGTGAGTCCGGTGGAGGGTTGCCGCAGTGAATTTTGGGCATATTCTGCCCAGCCCAAATACTGGCTCCAGGAGCTCTGGTGACCACTGCAGAAGGTCCTCAGGAACCGTCCCACCTCCTGAATCTTCCTCTCTGTCTGCCCGTTGGTTTGGGGATGATATCCAGAAGAGAGGCTGACGGCCACACCTAGGAGCTTGAAGAAGGCTTTCCATAGACGTGAGATGAACTGTGGACCTCTGTCCGACACAATATCTTCTGGAATACCAAATGACCTGAAGACTTGATTAAAGATATTGTCGGCTGTTTCAAAGGCTGTGGGAAGACCTTTCAGAGGGATTAGTTTGACAAACTTTGAGAATCTATCTACGATGACTAGAATACAGGTATTACCTTCTGACGAAGGGAGGTCAGTGATAAAGTCCACTCCTAGGTGTGACCAGGGACGGTTCGGAATCGGCAAGGGATGGAGCTTTCCAGCGGGTAGATGACGTGGGCTCTTGGATTGGGCACAGTCCTTACAGCCCTGAACATATTGCCTCACATCCCTTGCCATGTTTGGCCACCAGAATCGTTGGGATACTAGCGAGAGAGTATTGTTGATCCCTGGATGTCCAGTGCCTAGCGAGGTATGTAAGGAGTGGATCAGATCTACCCGGTGTTCAGGTGGTATGAACTGCCGATGAGGAGGGCATCCCGGCGGAGCAGGGGCTTCCGGAGTGGCAACGACTGGAGGAGCGTTCCAGGTGATCGGACAAATGGAGATGTGTTCGGGAAGAATCTTCGTTGGGAGTTCTTCATGATCGTGATGCTCGTGTAAACGAGAGAGAGCGTCTGCTCTTAGATTCTTGGGTCCTGGACGATAGGAAATGGAGAAATCAAAACGTGAGAAGAAAAGTGACCATCTGGCTTGACGTGGACATAGTCTCTTGGCCTCTTTGATATATTGGAGGTTTTTGTGATCTGTGATCACCTGGAACGGATGTTTGGCTCCCTCCAACCAGTGACGCCACTCCTCCAAGGCTAGCTTGATTGCTAGAAGCTCCCTGTCTCCTATGCTGTAATTCTGCTCCGCCGGGCTCAACTTCCGAGAGAAATAGGCACAGGGATGCAGTCGGGGCGGTGTATCATGATGTTGGGATAATACTGCCCCGACGCCGGTGGTGGATGCGTCCACTTCCACCACGAAAGGAAGATTTGGGTCAGGATGAGTCAGGAGTGGGGCCCTTGTGAACTCCTTCTTAAGAAGGCGGAAGGCTGCGGCTGCTTCTTTGGTCCACTCCAGTCCTTTGGGTTTACCCTTGAGGAGATTAGTGAGAGGTGATGTAATCCTGCTGTAGTCCTTGATAAACCGTCTATAAAAGTTAGCAAACCCAAGAAACCTCTGGAGCTCCTTAATGGAAGTGGGTTCTGACCAGGATAGAACAGCCTCAATTTTCTTCCCATCCATACGTATACCGGTTTGGTCAATGATGTATCCCAAGAAATGAATCGACTTCTGGTGGAATGAGCATTTCTCCGCTTTGAGGTAGAGGTGATGTTCTCTCAATGTGTGTAGGACCTCCGCAACGTGTTGGCGATGTTCGGCCTCACTCCGGGAGTAAATGAGGATGTCATCTATGTACACTATTACAAAGTGGTGAAGAAACTCCCGGAGGACTTCATGAATGAAGTTTTGGAATACGGAGGGGGCGTTGACCAGACCGTAAGGCATGACCTCATATTCATAGTGGCCAGTAGGGGTCACGAATGCTGTCTTCCATTGGTCCCCCTCACGTATTCTTATCAGATTATACGCGCTGCGGAGGTCCAATTTAGTGAAGACTTTAGCTTCTCGGAGCTGTTCCAAAGCGGCTGGTACCAGAGGAAGGGGATATCGGTATTTTACTGTACCGTTATTTAGGACCCTGTAGTCGATGCATGGACGCAGCCCTCCGTCCTTCTTGGCCACAAAGAAGAAGCTTGAGGCGGCTGGTGATTTTGAGTGACGTATGTACCCCTGACTCAGAGCCTCCCTTATGTAATCTTCCATTGCCTGATTCTCTGGAAGCGAGAGCGGGTAGATCCTACCTCTTGGCAACTGGGCATCTGGAACTAGGTCGATCGCGCAGTCCCATGGCCGATGCGGCGGTAGCTGGGAAGCTCTCTTGGGGCAGAAGACATCATGAAAGGAGCTGTACTCCTTAGGAATGTGGATAGACTGCTTCTCAGGAGGACTCTCGACCGATGTTGTAAACAAAGAAATGGGGTTCCGACCTTGAAGAGGGAGATTTGGAAAACAGGTAGGTGTACATCCAGATCCCCATTTCTTTATCTCTCCTGTGCCCCAAGAGATGATGGGATCGTGCTTCACCAGCCACGGGCGCCCTAGAATGATGTCCATATTTGCACCCTCCAGAACCAGAAATTGAATCCTCTCTTGATGTAACAACCCCACTTGAAGAAGGATGTCTTCGCATTGTCGATGGATACGGGTCGAAGATCGAGTGCACTGGGTTATCGGTTGTATCTGGTATATATGCGAGGACGCCTCAGTACGTAGGTGGAGTTGACGACAGAGGGATTGGGAGATGAAGTTCCCTGCTGACCCGGAGTCGATGAGGGCTGTGACAAGGAGAGAAATAGAGGCAGTAGTTATTTGTACGGTGGTAGTAAGTGGTTTACATTGTTCAATATTCGTACTGAATACACTCACTGAAGTCCGAATGGGACGAAGGGGACACTCCATACGGGTGTGTCCACTGACACCGCAGTATAGACACAGACCCCGGGTCAGCCTCCTCTGTCGTTCCGCTGATGTCAGTCTTCCAGACTCTATTATCATGGGTTCTGGTTCTGGAGAGGCTGTTGACTCAGGCGATTGGAGGAGTGCAGACGAGGGGGTGATGGTGTCCTGTTGATAGGAACGGAGACGATCGGAACATCGGAGAGAATGTTGGATGAATCTCTCCAGACCCATAGTATCATCTAATGTGGCCAGCTGGATTCGGAGAGTGGGTTCCAAGCCGAGCCGGTACGTGGTCAACAACGATCTCTCATTCCATCCACTTGCAGCTGCTAGAGTGCGAAACCGGAGAGCATATTCCTGTGTAGATAGAGTACCTTGCTTTAGATGATACAGCTGCTCTCCAGCGGCTACTTCCCCATCAGAACGTCCAAACACCTCTTTGAAATACTCCGTGAAGGTAGTGATGGAATTCATGACCGGCCCGGCTTGATTCCAGATCGTCTCAGCCCATTTAAGTGCAGGTCCAGAGAGTAGTGATACGATGTAGGCGATCTTTGACTTATCTGTGGGATATAGAGAAGGTTGCATTTCGAATATGAGGGAACATTGTAACAGAAAACCATTGCACTCCCCCGCTCCGCCTGAGTAGGGCGCTGGTCGGGCCATGGGACTGGAAGGAAGGGCCGAAGAAGAAACTGTGGAGGCGGAAGTGCTCGGTGCTGGTGGTGCGTTGGAAAGTGGAGCTGGTGGCTGTAGAATCCGCATCAACTGGTCCACCAGCTCTTGAAAGTGATCGGGGGTGCTCATGTTGTCGTCGTTATGGGTCCGGGCTTCTGTTATGAAGCGGACAGGAGACAGAGGTAAGGAAACGTTAGGGTGTTTATTAAATGACAACAAGGAGCACATGAAGGATAGCCAGGAGGATCAGGAATGATGTTGGGGTCTTTTCCTCCGTGGCTGGGTAACAGGAATACACGAGGATGGACAGCACACACCAGATACAGCTGACAGAGGATGACACAGACTTGGAAGGACTGGAAGACAGGACGATTCGGGAGGACCAGGAAGACTAGGAGGAATACAAAGAGAACAGGTAAGTAAATCGTTTGTTTTAGCTGAGGATGACTACGCTGAGTGGTCGCTCAGTTGTCCGCTTTCGTCGAGACGAGCCCGGACAATGAGCGACTGGAGTGCTGTGCTTTTATCTGGTGCTCGTGAATGTGATGCAGCTGTGTGCTCATTAGAAGTCAGGTGATGGTGATCTTCGTGAGTGGGGATCGTGAGAGCCTGACCAATCCGTGACACACAGCTGACAAAAACTTCGCGTGAGCAAAAGAAAGCAGGTGAATACTGAATGAGAGTATGATCACGTGCATGATGAGACACGCGATCCTCACTCACTGACGAGGGCTTTAGTGTCACGCACACATGTGATGCACGGGAGTGCTTAAAATTTCCCGTGTCCTGTTCCCTTGTGCGAACCAACCGTACCTAAAAAACGCAACTGGTGGGGAAAAAAATAAACAGGGGGATAATAATTCAGGGGAGCTAATAATTGTACTAATAAACTTCAACTGTATATATACACTATCAGACAAAATGAATTACTGCATCCATACATCTCTGCAATGACTCAAATAACTTTAACCGAATAACTTTAATAACCGAATAAAATCATCGGGAATGGAAAAGAAAGAGTTCCTGCAGGACTCCTGGAGTTCATCAAGATTCTTTGGATTCATCTTCAATGCCTCCTCCTTCAACTTACCCCAGACATGCTCAGTAATGTTCATGTCTGGTTACTGGGCTGACCAGTCCTAGAGCACCTTCACCTTTGCTTTCAGGAACTTTTATGTAGAGGCTGAAGCATAAGAAGGAGCGATCCTTCTGAAGAATGTGCCCTCTCATGTAGTTTGTAATGTAATGGGCAGCACAAATGTCTTGATACCTCAGGCTTTCTTGATACTTCTCACACACCCTCATGCTAAATGTAACCCCAAACCATAATTTTTCCTTCACCAAACTTGACTGATTTCTATGAGAATCTTGGGTCCATGTGAGTTCCAATAGGTTTTCTGTAGTATTTGTGATGATTGGGATGCAGTTCAACAGATGATTCATCAGAAAAATCTACCTTCTGCCACTTTTCCAAATGATCAACTGGAAGTCAATTTATTATTTGTTGCTCTTACAACTGTGATCGAAGATAAGACTTTTGTCAGGAAGTGTATAAGAACTTTGGGACTGTGCATTGATGGGTTTGCTCTTCAGTGTTTGGACTTTCAACAGTGAAAATTAAACCACACTGAACTGAACAAAACTGAACTTCAACTCTGATAACTGGACTGAAACAGATTCAATTTACTAGAACTTCTATGTTAAGCTGCTTTGACACAATCTACATTGTAAAAGCACTATAGAAAAAAAAGATGAATTGAATTGAATGTGTAGAATTTGTGCTACACAGTTAAAATACGGGGGTTAATGTGGGTTAATAAATGTGACTGAGTGAACATCAATTGTCTAATAACTTCTTCTGTTGCTTGACTGTTTGAGTAGACAGACGTGTGCTGAAGGCCTTTGGAGATGGAAACAGTGGACTGGGATTGTGTTAACTGAGCATAACTAGCAGAGAGCGAGGGTAAAGTCTTAGCTTTCAAATCCCAGTCTGCTACATTTAATTGGCTGTTATTAATTTCATATTCACAGTGTATCTGTGTACTCTGTGTATAATTGATTCAATGTTTTTGTGTGTGCGTATGTGTGTGTGAGCAATGCATTTCCCCGTAGACACCATGCCTTCTGTTCTTACAAGACTACTGTGCATATTTATTTGTTCCCACAGTTTTTAATTAGTATTTATAGAAATAATAGATAAATGCAAATACTAAACAAAAGGAAGGAGAAATTATTGTAAATACACCAGCAAAGGATACAATATGTTTTTTTAAATATTGTTCTATTTTTAATTATATAAATAAGGGCGGCATGGTGGCTCAGTGGTTAGCACTGTCACATCACAGCAAGAAGATTGCTGGTTCAAGTTCTGGCTGGGCCATATGCTGGAATAGTTGGCGGTTCATTCCACTGTGGTGACCCCTAATAAATATGGGACCAAGCCTAAGGAAAATTAATTAATAAATGCCATTTTTTGCTATAATCCAACCTACATTAAAAATGCTGATAATAATGCTGATATAGAAAATATATAGTAAATACTATCTTGTTTCTGAACCATACCATAGTAAATTGTCTTGTAATGCATATTTTATTGTATTATCAAATCTTTGTTATTGAATGCTATATATATATATATATATATATATATATATATATATATATATATATATATATATATATATATATATATATATATATATAGTCTAGTCAGTGTCTAAGTACAACATATTTTGATGTCCAGTACCAACATCAAATGATGTTGATAACTGGTTCATTTTAGGTTGTGTTGTAAAGTGACCAAAACCTAACGTGGAGCAAACATCTTGAACCAACGTCATAATGACGTCAAATACTCACATTTATTCGTCAGGTATGGCAACCTAAAAAAAAATCCTACAGCTGATAGGCGTCATAGTGGTAACGTCCACACAACGTAAAGCTGTACCATCATTAGGCGTTGATATTTGGTTGATTTTAGGTTTACTAAACAAAATGCAACGTCCTCACAGCGTTGGGGTACAACGTCAATCTAATGTCATGTTGACATCTTGTGCCTGCTGGGTGTTTAAGGCCATTTCGGTCATCCTACAGTAAACATCCATCATCTTCACATCAGTGACATGCATAAACAGTCTCTGGGTCAATTCGTGTAAAGATGTTGGACATCTTGGACACTTTAAATGCTTCCAAACAGTTTGCTGCAATTATAAATCGCCCATGTCTTGAGGTAGTTCATTATGATGCGATTTACCTTCTATGTGCGATTTGATTGGACTCGCAGGACTTATTTTTCTAATCCCCATAGACAAGAAAAAATAAAGTAGTGAATATAGGTTGAAGGAAAGTAGTGGAGTAAAAGTACCAATACAGCACTAAAAATGTACTCAAGGGAAAGTAAAAGTACACATTTTTAAAACTACTCAGTAAATTACAATTTCTGAGAAAAAAACTAATCAATTACAGTAGTTTGAGTATTTGTAATTTGTTACTTTACACCGCTGATAATATATGTAGTATAATATACCTCATTATTGTAAAAACGCACACACAAAAAAAAAAACACGGCAAGAATAACCACAAAAGATTAATTAATGTACTTTACCATATCATGGTTCAAAAACACTATAGTATTTATTATAGTATTTTTTATGTTGTTACATTGTTTAACCGCTTGCTCAGAAAGTGAATAATTTATCCATGCATGCAAATAAAATCTAACCACAAGATGATGAAATGAAGGGCTGAAATAATTACACAAATAAGAACATTTATCATTACACTCATCTCTACTTTAGATGCTTTTCCTGGTCCATTAAGAAAAATTATACATTTGATGTATATTTAATGAAGTGTCTGTCTCTTATATTAAGCTCTGACTCACTGATTCATTAAAGGCTTGTTTAGTGCTGCTCTCTGCTCCAATTTCTCTTAACAGCTAATTAGCAATGAATACATTGTGAGGCAATGGTCAAATGATGTACACCAAGAGCTATGAGGGAAACATTACATGAAACTGGACATGGAAATATCTCAAGTTGGCTTGAGAAAGAGTACTTCTATCTTATTTCAGCTTATTCTTTAGAAATATCTAAATCTGAATAATCAAAATTATTAGCCGTAGAAATTATGGCTTTTCTATAAAAGCCATAGAAAAGATGCTAGTAGTGTGTTAAATCATATTAGTATTGTGTTATGGTCAAACAGCATTCTAAAATATGCTAGTAATGTAAAAATGCTAACGTCATAGCAAAGCATTAACATGCTACCAATGTGATAATAACATGTTAACATGTTATTGTGTGGGTGAATATGCTAAAAACATATACAAGCAATTAGGCTAAACCATGTTAACAATTTTTAAAACATACATATATGAAAGTATTCAGATATGTCTAAACGTTATTAATGCTAAAATATGCTAGCATTTTAGCAAACAGCAGTTTACTCAGACTACCATATTGTTCTAGAAATGTTAGCAATACCGTATGTTCTGGAAATGTGTTAAGATATGCTAGCGGTGTGTTAAATCCTACTAGCAAAGCGTTAAACAGTGTGTTAATAGTGGTTAAATATTCAATCAGCATTTTAAAGCATTCTAGCAGCAATGTTAAAAATGCTAACATTGTGTAAACAATAATAAGCTTTCGAAACATGTTAGCAAAGCCCTTAATCAAACTTATCCAAATATGTTCTTATTGTCAGTTCATATGATGCATGACTACTGCTGTTTCAATTCAAACTTCTTTGTGTAAATAAAATCTGAATAGCTAGCAATATCGTATGTTCTAGAAATGTTAGCAATATCGTATGTACTAGAAATGTGTTAAGAGATGCTAGCAGTGTGTTAAATCCTACTAGCAAAGTGTTAACAGGGTGGGAACAGTGGTTAAAAATTAGGCAGCATTTTAATGCATGCTAGCTCCAATGTTAAAAATGCTAACATCGTGCAGATGATAACAAAGCTTTCGAAACATGTAGCAACAGTTTAGAAAACCATTTTAGCAACATTTGAAAGATGCTACTAACATGACAGTGATGTGATATGTTCACAAAGGTGAATGTATTCGAATGGTCTCGCTTACAATCATGTACAGTTCTTGCTATTAACAAACCATTAACTATGAGTTTTGCCTCAATAAACTCCTATTTTTTACCTAAAGTGTTAATGCATTAACTAATAATAACAAATGAGAGCTTTTTGTAAAGTATTACAGACTAATTATGCAAATTCTAATTTCTTATATATATTTTTATTTATTAGTGCATACTAGTAGCATCTCTTTCTCAAAAGTTAGCTATGTTTTTGAATGGAACGCTGATGTGTTCTGGTTTACACCAATGATTTATGAGCTGAAGGGTGTAAAAGAAAAAGGATTAGCAGCATCCTGGATGTGTTGTATTAGGCTTTTTTTTACCCTATTTTATTGGTGCCGCAAGTGTCTTGAGTGCTTCAGAAATAGAATATAGCATTCATTTACTTTAGGGATCTTGAAGTGCACATCCAGTGACAGAATCAATCATTATAATAGGGAGTGTATGTTTATGTTGGTATACCAGCCAGTTTATGCCACTGTGCTAGAATAGATGGTGCAAAAAGTGTCGAAATACAAAAGTGTTTATTGTAGGAAATCAAAATGTTTTTTACAATAACAAATAGTTTGCCATGGTGTTCCTACACTGTTAAACAATTAGCATAATTTAATTGGTAAAAAATTGTATAAAGGCGACAGTAAAATTCTGCAACCTGGTTAACAGTGTGTTTTCTTAATACATATGGTTAATAAACGTTACTTGACTTTTCCAGAATTCCCTGCATGACACTTCACTATTTATACTTTTTTGTTGACATTACTATGGTTGTTATATTACATTACATTGCATTTGCGCCTAAGTCGTTAAAATAGAAGCCACAATGACACTATCACTGATGAGAAAAAATAAATAAATAAAAAAACAATATATATATAAATATATATTTTTCCCTTTTTTATCAGTGATAGTGTCATTTTGGGTTCTATTTTAACTGCCTATAGGCACAAAGTCTAAAGTGCATGGCACAAAGGCATTAAGGGCTTGTCTGAATCCTTTTGCTCTTTTAAAGATGTAAAAATACGCTCTGTGCCACAGCGCATGGTCTAACATGGTTGTGCTTATTCTCTGAATGAGTTGTGGGTGGGTTTTGAGTATAACGTGCATTAAACCAATCAGAGTCTCATCTCTCATTCCCTTTAAGAGTCAGTTGCATCATGACATGCTGCATTTGCTATTTACATGGCGGACTTTGTAAGTGGAAAAACTGAATGCTTCACTAGCAGGGAGATTGGTTCGCATTGCCGGCAATAAGTCAAACTTGTTTCCAGTGCATGTTGGGCTCCGGCAAGGCTGCCCTTTGTCACCAATTTTGCTTATAATTTTATGGACAGAATTCCAAAGCACAGCCTTGGGCTGGAGGGGGTCCAGTTCGGGGACCACAGGATTTCATCCCTGTTATTCGCAGACGATGTTGTTCTATTGGCTTCATTGAACATGGACCTTCAGCATGCACTGGGGCGGTTTGCTGCCGAGTGTGACGTGGCTGGGATGAGAACCTCCAAGTCCGAGGCCATGGTGCTCCACCGGAAAAAGGTGGTTTGCCACCAGGTTAGAGGAAAGTCCTTACCCCAGGTGGAGGAGTTCAGGTATATAGGGGTTTTGTTCACGAGTGAGGGAAGGAGGGAACATGAGTTTGACAGGTGGATTGGTGCAGCGGCAGCAGTAATGTGGTCGATAAACCGCTCTGTTGTGGTAAAGAAGGAGCTGAACCGAAAGGCAAACTACTCTCACTACTTCCTACTCTCACTCTCTTTGGGCCAAAATGAGTTTCCTTCGCAGAGTGGCAGGCACACCATTGTAGACAGGGTGAGAGAAGTTTGTTTGATTGACAGGTGGACAAATCTAAATTTGTTTTTAATAAACCAAATATTAATATGCATTTGATAAATAATACTGCTAATAATAAAACAATATACAACTGCAAATTGTCATAAATAAACTGAAAAAAGTCCCCTGACATAAAGGCATAGAGGCAGTGGTTTTTATATTTATGTAGAAAATAATAATTTTTGTAACATTTTTTTCATATGTAAAGATGTTTTGCTGTATTGTATTTGTGTATTGCTGTACATACTGTGCGTATTAAGCAATGTGTAAGCATTTGGACCAACATAGGTGCATACCTAACATGCTCTGCAGTGGACTTTAAACCAGCTTTCACTTTAGCACAACTCCTTTTTAGACTGAAACACCTTTGAGTCCAAAAAGTGGCTCAAATGGATTTGCTTTTTAAACAACGTGGTGCAAAACATGAAAATTAAGGTTTCGCTGGTCTGAAAATTGCAACAAATAATGCCAAACACGTCTTGCCCCTTATTGCGCCGGTTGTATAATAAGGCCCATAGTGTCTCATCAGACACTAACCATAATTTAACCATGGTATCTCTGGTGATTTGAACAAATGTCAATTGTACAAATAACATGGTTGCAATCACAGATTCATACATTGATTTAAATGACTACTATGTTCTCTATTACGAATAATATTATAAACTATATTATAAAACAGGCGGTACAGTGGCTCAGTGGTTAGCACTGTCCCCTCATAGAAAGAGGGCTGCTAGTTCGAGTCCCGGCTGGACCAGTAGCCATTTCTGTGTGGAGTTTGAATGTTCTCCCCGTGTTTGCATGGGTTTCCTCCAGGTGCTCCAGTTTCCCCCACAGTCCAAAGACATGCACTATATGTAAAACATATACATCGGAATAGATGGCGGTTCATTCCACTACGGCGACCCCTGATATATAAGAGACTAAGCTGATGGCCATAAAGGATTGCAAATAAATGTTTTACTACATGCTTCACATGGGTGAGTGGGCCTGACAAACCATGTGTAGGACGCACACTTTTCCTCCCCTTATGTGCCATACACTTTATTATAAACATAAAACATTTGTGGAATCATTTTGGATAAATGCATCTGCTAATGACTAGTGGGTATGGCTGTCGCCTCACAACAAGAAGGTCGCTGGTTCGAGCCTCGGCTGGGTCAGTTGGCATTTCTGTGTGGAGTTTGCCTGTTCTCTCCATGTTGGTGTGGGTTTGCTCCAGGTGCTCTGGTTTCCCCTACAGTCCAAAGACATGCGCTATAGGTGAATTGGGTAGGCTAAATTGTCTGTAGTGTGTGTGGATGTTTCCCAGTGACAGGTTGCAGCTAGAAG
Source organism: Danio aesculapii (assembly GCF_903798145.1). NCBI lineage: Eukaryota > Metazoa > Chordata > Actinopteri > Cypriniformes > Danionidae > Danio > Danio aesculapii. The sequence continues at coordinate 50,436,800 of NC_079437.1, read as the reverse complement.
GACATGCGCTGCGTAAAACATGTGCTGGATAAATTGGCAGTTCATTCTGCTGTGGCGACCCCGGATTAATAAAGTGACTAAGCCAAAAAGAAAATGAATGAATAACGAATGACTCATTGTAAATGTACAGTTATCACATGGAATTTTTCCATTGAGACCGGATGATGATATTTCAGTTGATATATTACTTTGCAACACCGTAAAAAGTGAAAACTTAAACAAATTACTTCAGCTTGTTACAGCTACGTGAATGAATTAGCTTCCACTTAATTTATTGTAGTTTTTTGGGAATAAATAAGTTGGATTTTTTTTTTTCCTTTAGGTGTAAGAAGTTTAAGTAATTTATTTAAGTTGATCCAATGAGGCTCTTTTTCAATTTATTCAAAATTCCTCTCACATCAAACAGGGTGTCCGCTGGGTCTTAAAAACTTTATTTTAGGCCTTAAGTCTTAAATTCACTGAACTATCGTGTTGTAGGTCTTAAAGGGCACCTATGGTGAAAAATCTACTTTTCAAGCTGTTTAGACAGACATGTGTTTAGTTGGACCAATTGGAGCGGTTTTGAGATTGACTGCAACTTGACGTAGGAGTGCGGTCCCCCTGCCTACCAATATTGAATGACAGGTGCGCATTAACATGTCCTCAGTTTGTTGTTTCACGTCTGCCATTTTCAGCGTGTGAGTCAAAGCGATGTCACCAAAGGAACACCTTTGCTTTATTTTTGGATGTAAGGCTCATTGGGAGCCTTCATCATCTTCCTGCAAATGAGCAACAGACATTTTACATTTATTGGCCATTTGCACTGAACACGCAGTGAATGCAATGTATCGAGATTCGGGCCATTAAAAAACAGCTGATCCACCAAGTCTTTCAGCACTCTCTCCGAAAACACTCGATTGATCTCAGCTGGTGGATCAACATTCACCACATGATCTCTCACATCGGCGCCATTGTTTGTAACTTTAGGTGGGTTTGCAAACGTGTACTTTTCATTGCTTCAGATTCATTGATTCCACAACAGTAGTCTCTGCTTGGTCTGTGTTCGAGTCATACATGTACAGCTGAATGCTGGTCCTCTCACTCATGTTACTTCTCTGTCTGCCTGTCTGTTGCCATACACAAAGCGGGGGAGCTCTTGGCTCCACCCCCCTGTTAAGTTGTGAAGCAACACACCCCTAAAACAACATCCTGTGTACATGCCCCCAAATTTACACTTTTTAACAAATTATAATAAAAAAATCTAAATTATGTTTTGAACTGAACCTAAACTGGCACACACAGAAGAACCATAATTAGAGGCTGAGCACAGGATCGGAATGAGTCACGATTTTGAGGGTCTAAACATGCCCGAAAACTCACTTTGCACACGCCCCAGAAGTGGCGAAAATTTACATTTGTTATAGGTTTCGGAAGTGGGTGTGGTAAAATGACTCGACAGCGCTACCTATGCACTTTTGACAGACTAGCCCCCGAGCTAAAAATCACACACAAATATGAAAATTGGCACACACCTCAAACATGCCAAAACCTACGAAAAAGTCTCTTGGAGCAAAATCTCAAACCCAACAGGAAGTCACATATATTTTTTTTAACTTCCTGTGCCGAAAAAGTGCCATTTTTGCCATTTCCAGGCGTATTTTAACAAACTCCTCCTAGGGATTTTATTCGAGCCACACCAAAATTGGGTTTTGTCATCTAAAGGCCTTGTCGATGTTAAATTGCAAAGATCTTAAAGATCATTTTTGTTAAAGGGCGTGTCTGTGGCTGTCTTGCAAACTTTGACGATTCACCATGAAACAGGAAGTTATTATAACTCAGGCATGCATTGTCCGATCTGCCTCAAAATTCACACGTTTAATAACAGTCCTGACCTGAACATGTTTACTTGTCAATATCCAGTTACAGTCATAGCGCCAACTGTTGGCAACAGGAAATTACATGTTTTACAGTGTAACAAACTCCTCCTACAAATTTTATCACGTCGAATCCATGTTCAATTAGTTCAATCCAAGGGCCTTTGTGATGCTAAATTATGAAGATCTAGAGTTTGGTGCTTCGCCACGGAACAGGAAGTATTTTTACTCAGCCAAATAATGTCTGATGTGCCTGAAAATTCACAGGTTCGATGAGATTCCTCTCCTGAGGACATCTACATGCCAATAATGAGTCACAGTCATAGCCCCACCTGCTGACAGGAGGAAGTTTGGCATAAATCAGTGATTTTCTCACCGGGCGGCGGTGAACCCGGGTGCGAGGTCCCTTTCATCGCTGCTTGCAACTTTAATATTAATATTAAATCTTAAAAAAGGGGTAAAATAGGTGCCCTTTAAATCATTTTAAATAGGTCTTAATTTAGCTTTGCCTATGTAAAGCTACTCAGTTGGACTGACATCTATCCAATCACCAACAAAACATTTCAATAAAACCTTTTTCATTATAGTTAAGTTTTTTTATTGCAAAGGGATAAAATTGACAACAGCTGTTGTCCCATTAAAATCCCTAATAAGGGAAAGAAAACTAAAAACATTTATATGATTCCTCATGATAATACCAGGTCATTAGAAAAAAAAATGTGTTTAACACTGTATAAGTCTAAAATTTCATTCTTAATGGTCTTAAAAGGGTGTTATAAAGTCTTAAATTTGACTTGTTAAAATTTGCAGAAACCCTGATCAAAGCTTTACAAGAATCATTATGCTGAAGACACTCATATAATAAACAGATAATATTACATGAATGTCTGTGCTGTGCATTTTGATTTGCTTATTGCATATGTTGCTTATGTACAGTGAAATATGGGAAACATAAATTTCATAAACGACACCAGACTTGATAAATGATAAATAAATGAAAATATTTAAACTTTAACCTCTTAAGGCCCAAGGTGTTTTTTTACATGCATTTTTTATTTTTATTTGCTATTTGGGCTTATTGGAACCTAATTAAAAAAAAAAACCTATGATTCATCTTTTGATATGATGTACCTTTAGAGAAAATGATGTCCATATATGTGAACATATATGTTCGAATTTACATAAAACACTTTTTCCTGACTGTTTTTTATGCAAAAATAACATATACATTTTTTTGAACATGTTTTGACTAAAAGAGAGTTAAAAATAGTGTTTGGGACATTTCATAAGCTGCAAAACAGATGCCTGATGACACTGTATGTCTGTAAGAAAATATAAAACATTCAAAGTATTAAATAGCCACTTAAGAGCTAAAATGTGCTGTCCACGTATGTGGTCACTAAGCCCTAGGAGGTTTTAATACACACATTACTTTAACAAGTTAGCACTTAAATACTATTTTGGCAAAGAGGAGAATAAGTACTCTAGCTCTGCTTTCTCCTTTTTTTCTATATAATGCAAAATATAATTTTTCCTTTTGGCCTGACCTGGATGTGTTTTTGTGAGAAAATATTATGTCATCATTCTTTCGAGGTATTGCTTATATAAATACCCTCTTACACACACACAAAGACTTCATTGTTAAAATAGTCCTCAAAATGACCAAGATGAGACCACTTTTTGTCATCATGTGAGCGTGCTTTTGAACACACACACTGGTGTGAAGCTGATTCTCAGTGCGGTAGGTAAGACAGACCATCATTTTCAAGAAGTGCTCAGGAAAAAAAAACGTCTGGTCCTCCACGCCCACAAAACTTGATTATTACTATAGACGTGTGCGTTAGGAAACCCAGAGGTGCTCTCGGTCACCATGGCAACACACAGCATGGTCTGGCGGGATTCTGGCTGTGAGAAGCGGATACGTCAGGGTCGAGCACCATGAGGGGCCCCGGGACCCCTTCCGGACTGTGAATTCACATCATCACATACGACAGATCACACATGTGCTTGGCTCATTTCACCGCTCTGCTCCTCTATTCCCATTGTGATAACATGATTCACCGGATATTATGTTTCCCTCCGTGTTTCCGTCCAATTACCCAGAGCTCTGTGGAAATGAGACTGGCTCCAGGAAGTCTTTAAATGACCGGGGCGATCTGGCTCACACTGATCTGGTCTGTGGCTAATGCCTCTTTATGAGTCCCTGGACGGTTGGATCCAAGAAAAACTGATTCAGACTGGAACTGGCAACCTGCCCCCATACAGTAAACTGGATGTGTGTGACATTCTCCAATGAGTGACCTTTAAAGGGATGTAATTGTTATTTATAAGCTAATGCTTGCAGACAGCTACTGTGGCGTGACGTCAATTAGCACAGGCGATCATATTGACTCAGCTTTCAGTCTGTGTAAATGAACTGGAACATGTTCATTGTGCATCCTGTAGATTGGAACGTTTAAAACATTCATCAGTTAGCGGTTTTTGAATTTAAGTATAAGACTGAAACATTACACATTGCCTTGACTAATGGAATACGATCTGGTCCATGGTGTGGCTAGAAACTGCCTACATCGTTATTGGCATTGATTGATCCACATTGAACCATTAAAATCGCTGAAACCTTTTTATTCCTCAAAATGTTCTTTAGGTCACCCTGAAGGCACAGGATGTCAACATGACGTCATATTGACAATGTACCCCAATGTACCCCAATGTTGTGGGAATGTTGGATTTTGTTTGGAAATGAAAATCGAGTTGACATCAGAACTCATCGTCAGGCCGACATCAATGTCCAACCTAAAATAGGTTGGTTTAGTACTATTGTGCTAGTTATATTTTATGAAAGGGTCCCAAAAAGTGGTATGGTATTTTGGTACCATTCACAACTTCTGGCAGTGGAAACAACACATATAATTGCGTACTCTACCGAAGTCTTCTGCTCAGTGGAAACAACCCATTATTAAAGACAAAGGGCCCTATCATACACCCGGCGCAATGTGGCGCAAGGCAGAGTCGTTTTGACATTTTGCGCCGCGCTGTTTAAATAACAAATGCATTTGCACTTATATGTGCGCCCGTAGGGGTTTTGGTCTAAAAAAGGAGGCATGTTGAGGTGTTCTGTTGGTGCATTGCTATTTTGACGAACTTAAATAGACTGTTCAATAGACCAGATCAAATCAGGGTATGGTCCAGTGCAGAGCGCATTAGTTGTGCGCCTCGCTTACACATTGCTTAATACATACAGGGTGTACAGCAATACGCAAATGTCTTTACAAATGAAAAAGAGTGAAAGGATTAAAATATTTATATTTGTTTAAATTATATTTGTATAAAATTATATTTGTTTTATTAAAAACAAGCTTATATTTGCCCAACTGTCAGGTTTTGGACCATATATGGGGTATAACATGTGTGGTTGGATATAACGTTTTTGACCACACTTTGTTATTATTGTTAATTTATTTGTTTGCTGGAAATTAGAACTGAACTTAGAAATAGTTTTGAAACAAATCTTTGCGCTTAACAAACGAAATTAATTTTGTAGGCTAATGGATGTCTGTGCGTACAACACGTTTCCTTATCCACGAGAGTGAAAGTAAAAGTAAATAAGGCTCATCTCTCATTCTCGCGCTGCAGATGCTCTGTTTAACTGTTTTCTCGCTAGTGAAGCGCTCAGTTTTTTCACTTACAAAGTCCGCTAGTAAATAGCAACTGCACCATGGCGTGACGCAACTGACTCTTAAAGGAAATGGGAGATGAGACTCTGATTTGTTTATTCTCAAAACACACCTATAACTCATAAGGAGAATAAGCTCAACCCTGTTAAACCATGCGCCATGGCGCAAAGTGGATTTTTCCGTCCTTAAAATAGCAAAAGAGGATTCTGACATGCCCTTAATGCGTTTGCGCCCTGCACTTTGCACTTTGTGCATGGATCGTCAAAATAGAGCCCAAACTGTCAGAAGTTGTGACATGTGGAGTCCCACAAGGCTCAACTCTGGCACCTCTCCTGTTCAACCTTTTTTTGCTCCCTCTGAGCCAAATAATGAGAAAGAACCAAATTTCCTACAGAAGCTATGTTTATGACACTCAGATCTACTTAGCCTAACTGCCTAATGACTACAGCCCCATTGACACCCTCTACCAATGCATTGATGAAATTAACAGTTGGATGTGCCAAAACTTTCTTTAGCTTTCTTTAATAAAGAGAAAACATTTTTCAAAGAGAAAATTTTGACTTTGTTATTATTTATTTATTTATTTATTTATTTATTTATTTATTTATTTATTTATTCTTGTTAATGTAAAGCACTTTGAATTGCCAATGTGTATAAAATGTGCTATATAAATAAACTTGCCTTGCCTTGCCTAGTATACAAGGGCTGGTGAAATTCAAGATTACATCATCCGGTTTAATTTTTATAGCACAATACATACAGTATTGTTCACTTAGTTTGTTAAGTCAGTGTGTTTTCAGTGTTACAATCAGGAAGTTCTCTTTTCATATAGAAGTGTGGCAAAGTAATAGCTATATGTTACAGATAATTAAGATTGTGTCATGTTTTTCCTCCAGCGATTAAATGTGAATGTTATCCCAGAAATCAAACAAGCACTAAAACAATGTTAAGCCAACAGTGGCATATCAACATTATTAATTAGTTTTTGTAGCTCAAACAATAGAGAGTGACAGCAAAATGTATTCCCAGAGAGAATTTGGGATAAAAGTGTCAAATATGTAATTGTCTTTGAGCTATCTGCAATTGGTTCTACACCATGTTTGCTTTATGAGTTTCCTGAAGTTTGCTTTATGAGTTTCCTTGAACACAAAAGCATATATCTAGAAAAAGTTGGTAACTGATAGTCATATACTATTAGCTGCTATACAATTCTACTGTAAATTGTTATTATTATATTATTCTACTGTATATTGTTCAATTAAAGGATTAGTTTAACCGATGGAAGGTAGTATTTATTCACCCTTAATTAGTCCAATCTCCTGAAAAATTTGCTCATCTTCAGGACATAAATTATAATATTTTAGATGAAATCTCTCTCATTCGCCTTAGACAGCAATGATCCTGAGATGTTCAAAGTCTAAAAAGAAACCAAAAAAATTAGTTGAAACATTCCATGTGACTTCAATGGTTCAACTGTGACGAAATGAAGCTCCAAGAACACTTTTGTGCATCCATAATTCATAAAAACAACTTTCTTTGCTTAAATCTTCCCAGGATGAGAATATATACACTTTTAAAACACATCTGTGTTGTTTCTTAACACGCTCACTGTATGTGTCTAGTTAAGGACAGGACATTTTGTATTATTTTTAAATCAACCCATGTGTTATTCTACTTAACACAAGCTGTATCAATGTATCAAGACATTTGTGACAAAACAATTTCTGACAATATTTTTTTCTTCTGAAGAAAGTCTTATTTGTTTTATTTCAGCTAGAATAAAAGCAGTTTTAAATTTTTTAAACGCCATTTTAAGGACAAAATTATTAGCTCCTTTAAGCTATTTTTTTTTGATAGTCTACAGAACAAACCATCGTTACACAATAACTTGCCTAATTAACATAATTAACCCAGTTAAGCCTTTAAATGTCACTTTAAGCTGTATAGAAGTGTCTTGAAAAATATCTAGTCAAATATTATTTACTGTCATCATGTCAAAGATAATTTAATCAGTTATTAGAAATGAGTTATTAAAACTATTATATTTAGACATGTGCTGAAAAAATCTTCTCTCCGTTAAACAGAAATTAGGGAAAAAATTAAACAGGGGGGCTGATAATTCTGACCTCAACTGTATATAGTCATCTGCGGTCTTTCGAATGCCTGCATGTGCAGCAGTAATGTCCTGTACCCTTCAAAGTGCTCTGAATACACTGAATCTGACAGTTCCACAGCTCAAATGTATTGTGGAATTAGTTTAATTGCTTTCCCAAAAAAAAGAACACAACATATCTGTTTATCATATCATATTTTATCTTTTAAAATGATATAGAGAGCATTGTAAGTACAAGTAAACACATTCCCATTAGTCGATGTTGTGAAATGATTGCCTGTGGAGATCAGCATCTTGGCACTGCAGATATACTAGAAGAAGAGCTTTAGTATTGCTCGAGTTGCAGATCTGTGTTTGTAGGCGAGCGCAGAGGGGGACGAAAAGCACTAGAGTTATGACTCCTCCTGTTGCGCTCGCCCTCGCTGTGGAAGTCATTTATAATTCTGGATTAAGTCAGGCAGATAGCGAGGTCAACTGCAGCTGCCTTAAGCACAAAAGGCAACATCATTTCCTTCTAAAGCTATTAGACTTCAAAGTAGCAACAGCGCTTTCTAGCTCTCCATTGATTGCTTTTATGATTACTGCAATGGCAATACGTCTAACTTTCTTGCCTCCTTTCTCACACTTCATCATTATCTGTCCTCCCCCCTTCCCTCTTCATCTCTTGTTTATCTCCAACCAAACATCACCATCATTCCTTTTAGAGTGCAGGTAGAGTTCTATGTGAATGAAAACACTTTCAAGGAACGCCTGAAGCTGTTCTTCATCAAAAACCAAAGATCCAGTGAGTTCGGGGCAGCTCTAATTGTGGCTTTTCTTGTCCTGTGAGGTGGTAGTTTGTTTTTTTGCTTTCACGTGGAGTGCTGTTGACCCCTGTGAGTGGCTCTGTGGAGCTGGTGCTGGGTAATTGGTTGGTCTTGTATATGTTTCTGGTCGTTTGATGTGCTGTCCTCTAGTTGTCGTGTCCTGTCCGTGAGCACTGGGCTTTGTGTGTCTGCTGTTTGTGGAGCTCTTTGTAATGCTGATTTGGTGACGGCCTTGCGCTCTTGTGTGCAGGTTTGAGAGTGCGACTCTTCAACTTCTTCCTGAAGGTTCTGAGCTGCTTGCTGTACATCGTACGAGTCCTGCTGGATGACCCGCGGGAGGAGAGAGACTGGTGAGGCTAATGGGACTCAACAGGAAAAGCTGTTTCAGTAGAGTTATTCAGCATCTTATACTCTGTTACTGGGGAAGTACCTTTACAAAAGGTCCAGAGGTACATGTTTGTACTTGTTAGGTCCAAAAGATAACCTGATAGGTACAAACGTGTACCTTTAAAAACAGGTAATAATGACAGGTATTGTATCTTTATTTCTGTGAGTGTGGGTTATGAAATTTTTTTTCAAAGGTTTCATAAACAGGACCGGTTTAACCCTGCTCACTTCATGTATTTTTTCTGATCGCATAGCTATATTTCATTTATGTTTGGCCATATAAATGTTTCTCTGCTAAACAGATACAATTAAATCCAATCTGCAAGTTCTCCATGCTATACATAAAAACAACTAGGTTACTTTAACTAAAGTGTCAAATATACCTACTTACTCCCAGGGCCGTTTATATTAAGCTGCACCATCCCTGCAGGCACAGGACATCAACATGACGCCATATTGACATTGTACCCCAACATACCCCAACGTCGTGGGAAAGTTGGATTTTGTTTGGACATGAAAATCGAGTTGACGCCAGAAACCAATGTCAGGTCGACGTCAATGTCCAACCTAAAATCAATCAAATATCAACGTCTAATCATGTTACACCTTGACATTGTGTGGATGTTACCACTATGACATCTATCAGACGATGGATTTTGGTCAATTTTTCCAACTCAACCTAAAATCAACCAATTATCGACGTAAGTTGACATCATTATTGGACGTCAAGATAAAGTGGTCCTTAGACGCTGACTAGACCTTGAATTTTGGTCACCTGTCATGACCTAAATCTAACCTAATGATGTTGTGTGCCTGCTGGGATTTTGGTCTTTCTAAACATCAAATTTTTATGAAATGGGTGGAAAGCTCAACCCCCAAACTGGAGGACCAGGACATACACACATACAATTTACCTTACCCAATTCACCTGTACTGCATGTCTTTAGACATGTGGAGGAAACCGGAGCACCCACACGAACACGGGGAGAACATGCAAACTCCACACAAAAATGCCAACTGACCCAGCTGGGGCTCAAACCAGCGACTTTCCTGCTATGAGACGACAGCACTACCCACTACGCCACCATGCCACCCAATGTGTCAAATACCAAATTTTATTCAACTAGTTTTTTTTTTTTTACAGCAACATAAGCTATATATCATTTTCAGCATACAAATGATTTTATATGTAAACTACAGGAGGCTACGTCTCATGCTCCAGTAAAACATCAGCACAAAGTGCTCAAGGCTCCACGATTACTGTCACTAAAGACTAAATAAACATTTATTTAAATGAATAAAATAATAAAATAAAATAAAATAAACATAGCAAATTCCCACTGACTTGTATTGCTGTGACTTGAATTATTCATGTTTGAATGAACTATCTCTTCAATGTCCTTCAAAGTTTTGAAAATAACTATTTGCAGTTGTGTAGGAAGTATAAAGCATAGGAAGCAAGAGAAATAAATGACTTGTGGGAATTCCTCAAAACATAAATATCTGTAAAAAAAAAATACTGTGACAAATGCCACAAGGTAAAGTCAAAAAACATTGTCTGGAGATTGGAAAAATGGCCTATGACACCAGAATGTGAAAGAATCACACAGGAACAGGACTTCTGTGTACAAGAGTTTTATGGGCTGGAGTCCACAAAATATAAACCTGTGGGTGATAACAGAACTTATTTTGGGGGAAATTGGACAGAAACTTGTGGCATAAGACTTAAAAATTGGTCCATTCAATAGCAAGATTTTGAGGGTAAAAAATGCAGTTTGCGATGACCAATCCAGTAAATTCTGCGGTCCACATTATTTTGAGAATCTCAAATACATAACTGGGCTGCATTTTCTGATACATGTCATTTACATGTCCTTTTTGTATGCGTCTGTGTAAAGGCATGGCTTGTTGCGCATATATTACCTTGCTGAGCTAAACCTTTCCCTAAACCCAACTGATAGTGCCTTCTAAAGCAAACGTGAATAGAAAATCCTTGACCTTGACTCGAACCCAGCCTCTTTACATCCCAAGTACAACACTGTACAAGGTGAGGTACCAAGCAACTGACCAAGGCAGAATAGCCATCCAAGTGCAGGTATTGACACGAATGCATTTGATTACAAATTATAGCAGCTTTTCTGTGGTATTTATTTGGCACTGTATAAAGAACCATGTGAAAATAATGCTTTATTCCTTGATAATATGTCCCCTGTAAATATCGGCATGATACTGCCTGTAGCTTTTTTTTTTTACCTACAAACTGCTGGAAAATGTATGTCAAATTATGTTTTATACAGCACATATTTCTAGTGAGTCTGTGTTGCATAAAGCCCAGCTCACACAGTTTTTAGTTTTAGTTGTTATCTTAGCAACATGCTAATAGTTCATTCATTTATTTTATTCTCGGCTTAGTCCCTTTATTATTCAGGGGTCGTCACAGCGGAATGAACCACCAACTTATCCAGCATATTTTAGTTTTACACAGCGGATGCCCTTCCAGCTGCAACCCATCACTGGAAACACCCATACACACTCTCATTCACACACAAACACTATAGACAATTTAGACTACCCAATTCACCTATACCACATGTCTTTGGACTTGTGGGGAAACCGGAGGAAACCCACGCCAACACGGGAAGAACATGCAAACTCCACAGAGAAATGCCAACTGGCCCAACCGGGACTTGAACCAGCGACCTTCTTGCTGTGAGGCTAACGTGCTACCCACTGCACCACCGTGCAGCCCATGCTAATAGTTAACTAACGTTTTCAATCTGAGGTTTCGCAAAGCTGTTTGCTGCCTTGCAAAGTTAGAACTTAACTTTATGGTCATTCGTAAAACTGGGCCAACTCTCGAAGTGCATTAAGACATCACAGTTGAATTGAAAGACCTTCTAAGAAGCATCACACAGTGATAAGATTTTTGGTGGCTAACTGCTAACTATCAGTGTGATTCGTATCTGTAAGTTACTTTATTCACTTGAGATCGCTGATCAAGGCTGTTGTTTATAAATGTTTCTTCTCGATTCAACTGTAACAGGCTGTTTGCACTTGTATTGGTCATTGCTGCATTATATCACAGCTGATTTTCATAAAATGGCATTTTGCCACATCGCCAACGGCGGTTGTCACTCATGTCACTGGAAGTCACCAACTCTGATTAAAAGTCTGAAGACAGAGACGGCTATAGAATGTTAGAGAGTCTGTTACAGATATAAGTGTCAATGAAAACAAGTAAAAAACATAAGTGTTTGCTGCCAAAGTGAAGTAGAACAGCATAGCAAGGAGCTCATGCCAAAAAAACCAAGTCAAAAGAAAAAAAAATGTCAGCGAAGAAAAAGGATGGTCAAAAGTGAAAACTGTGAGTTCTATTTTCAGTTCAGAGAAGAGTTCACGTTGTGTCGGAGAGAGAGAGCGTGGGTGGATGGGGGAAAGTCAGATCTGGAGGAACAATCTGAAGAAGATTGAAGTGCCTTTGGAAAGTCCATGCATAAAACTGCTATCTATGTGTATTTGCTTCCCCTGCAGCCCTGGCTGTCTCAGACAGAATGCCTCTGCCCACAACAGAAGCCATTTTGACTGGTAAGTGTCCATGCTTTTGACTTTGGAATGAGAAATGAAGATGGTGGCCGAGAGCCAGATACATACAGACATGTAGCCTTTTTATTGGAGAACATCTGAAGAAAATCAATACAAATTTGTAATGTATGTCAGTCTTTTGAAGATGGATATCTGGTTTGTAAATAGAACTTCTAGCTCTTCTGATATTTCATATTAATCCTAAGTAGATAAAATGAAATGGAAAAAGTGGACTTTTTCTCCAGAAGAACTTTAAAGATGATTCATAAAGTGTAAGTTTCAGTCTTTCACTTTAACTGTCAAAAAATAAATGAAGACACATATACAGGCAAAACAATATTAATATTAAATCAATGATAAGACATTGAGATCTTGTGCTACACTGTAAAAAAATATCTGTTAATTGACAGGTTCTGTATTTTGTGTGTTTTGTGTTCATTAAGAGTTGTTAATTGCATCATGGGAGTTTTGTTTTATTGACTTTCGATGTCGGAAATTCAAAACTGCAGATTAACAAAGTGACCTTTATTGCCATTTTAGTAGTTTGAGTCAAGATATTGTTTAAGAAATAATATATAGAGAATTAGTCTGTAAAATAACAGAAAATGTACTGGCAGTTTATTGGCTGATTTTTGTACCATAATGTACATCACATCACGTTTTACATAGCCCGAGGCACATTTTTCCAATGAGTTTTTGTTTAAACAAAGCCCAGCTCACACAGTTTTTAGTTTTATTTGTTAGCTTAGCAACATGCTATTAGTTAACATATGGCTCCAATCTGAGGTTTCTAAAAGAATAGCAGCTGTTGGCTATCTTGCAACTTAGAGTTTAACTTTATGGTAATTCATAAAAGGTGGAATCTATCTCACTGCATTTAGGCACCAAAGTTGAATAGGAAGACCTAAGAAGCAACAGCACATTGATAACACCATTTTTGGTGGCTAATTGCTAACTATCACTGTGATTCTGTAAAGTCAACCCTGCTAATCTGCAAAGGGACTTTTATTCCCATTTTAGTAGTTTGAGTCAAGATTGTTTAAGAAATAATAGAGAGAATTAGTCTGTAAAATAACAGAAAATGTACTTACAGTTTATCGGCATATTTTTTTAACATAATTTACATTACAAACACAGAAAATATATCACATTAAACTATTAAAAATGTGAGCAAAATTTATTTTTTTACCTACAAACTGCAGGAAAACATATAAAGAGTTCTGATGCAAAAACCGCTAAACGCCACTTGAGCTAATGACATTGAGTGAATGCTTTAGGCACGTAGTTCAACAAATAGATTTGCTTCTAATCATCCAAATCGCAGCGTCAGCGCATTCAGAATTAACAGTTTGTTGGCAAAAGCTGCTATATCCCGAGAACCAATCAGAAGGCGCAAATCAAATCATATGTTTTCAATGTAACGGCGGGCTGATACACCAGCTTTGTGAGAAGACTGATTTATTCCGCTTTAGATTTCGATTTTAAAAGACAGAGTTTGATGAACTGGATGAGGCTGTCCGACTGTCAGTGTATGGTAAATAAAAATGTCCCCTACCTCAAAACTCTGCATTATAAGAAAAAGAAAACACACTGTACACACTTTACTGTGTCGGAAGTGTAGCATGCATTCATAATGTTTTTTTTGCACAGCCATGCTACTTTGAATGAGTCTAATTTACCATACATTAAACGGCAACTGCGTTTCACGAAAGACCGAGTTAAGATGCCGTTCTTTTATCCAGCATGGATGCTATGAGGATAAACAAGAGACCAAGATCTTAAGTGTGGTGAGAATAAATGAATGACAGCTTTTAAAAGTGTCAGAGAGACATCCACTTTTTGCCCACTTTTTTGTGTTTTATTTGCTATTTTAAGCAAATTTTAAAGATATAAACATAATGTGTAAAACTTTACAATATTTGTATTACTTCATAATACCTATAGATCTGATAAGCTTTTTATATTAATGGACTATGCAGAGATATTGATGTTTCATAATGTTTTTACACTACATTATTTGAATCTACCAAGCTTAGTTTACAATGTTTGCATTGTTAACATTGCTCTACTTAAACCACACTGAACTGAACTAAACTGAACTGAACTTAAACACTGAAAACTGAACTACACTGTTCCAATTTACTATGGCCTTTATGTGAAGCTGCTTTGACACAATCTACATTGTAAAAGCGCTGTACAAATAAAGGTGAATTGAATTGAAAAATTGGAATTGAATTACTTACATTAAATCAAAATCCCAAATATCAGAAATGACAACAGAGAGTTAAGATTTAATTAATGTCAGTTTTATGTTTTTGATTAATGCATTTACTTGACAGATTTAATTCATTCATTTTCCTTCTGCTTTGTCCCTGTTTTATCACAGTGGAATGAACCACCACTTACTTGGCAGATTTATAGATTTTTGATTTTAGGTGGTTTGTGTAATGTGTTTAATGTTTGGTAAAATAATTTATAATTGCATCTTTAGTGATTTTCAACTAACTGAAAATCTTGTCTCAATAGGTGGATTTAGAGGTTTTTGCTTAAAAAAGTAGACGTGGATTTAGCTGGTTTTGACACAAAAGAAAATTTACCTTGTTAAAAACCAAAGAATTGTCTAAAGTGACATTTTTGAAAAAAACTTATTTTATTTACCAGCTAAAAACCTTATCATTACCTATAAAATGAAACTTCTAAACCTAATTATAGGAGCTTGATAGAAAATTTCATTCTGATGGTCCGATGGATTTAGAGTAGAGGTGTGAATTGGTCTCACGGTTCAGTTCGGTTCCTATTATCATGCCATCGATTTGGTTCAATTCGATATCTCGGTGCATCACGGTGCATTGACAATGTGTTCCATACACAGTGGTATATTTTGGGAGGTGGCTATAACAAGCTGCCAGTATAAACACACACACACACACATAGACACACAGCACCACACTGTCTCTCATTCACACACATACACAAATATAGACAGCAACAAGCAAAAACACACACACACGCTCGCTCGGGAGCGATATTGTGAGACCGCCCACTCCTGTTAAAATTACACCAGAGTTACCGACCGCTCCCGCGCTTTATTCGGAAATTTATTCCCGCGCCGCATGAAATCTGGTCGGGTCCCGCGACAATGTACAGGTGCAGCCGCGGGAATGCCGACCTATATCCAGAAGTATCGCTGTAACAGCCAAGAGGAAAAGAGAGGGGAGGAAAAAGTCACGCCAGCAACCGGGAGGAAAAGAGAGGGGAGGAAAAGTCATGCCAGCAGCCGAGAGGAAAAGTCACGCCAGCAGGTGAAATGGGCTACAGAGAGAGAGAGAGAGAGAGAGAGAGAGAGAGAGAGAGAAATGGAGTTCACTTTCATTGCCTCAATCACAGAGAAATAGGGGCTTCTGCTGTAAGTGTCAGTGAAAGACTGTCCAGAAAACACACACACGCAGTGAAATTGTGCACAGTTTCTGCATTTTAAAGTAGTTGGTGCCTGTAGTGTTGTAAATACCCGCGCTCACCTTCCTCGCGATAGAGCGCATATGAGATAAATGAGATCAATACATAATAACTGGTTAGGATTATTACTGAACCGATACCAAATTGTCTGCGTTTGCATCGCAGTGCACCGAAGAAACAATTAATTTTGACACCCCTAATTTAGAGGGTTTTGCATCTGAACTCTTCATATGTCAAATTACATTTTATACTGTTTTTCCGTTTATGTTAACATTAAAACTTTTGATGGAAAGATCAAGATTCCATAGCGCAAGGATTCCATAAAATTTTTTTTTAGAAAGTCAAAAACTGTTGATAAAAATGCAAAAAACTGCTAGTTCACATTTGTGAAAAAACCCCAAAAACTGCTGAGCACAGTAGCATAATGGAACACAATGAGATTTACACTTTATAAGCTAGAAGATGTTATTTAACACTCTACTGATCAAAAAAAAAAAAAAACTAAGAAAATCTTACCTGAAGGTGAGAAGATACACTTTTTTTGTCAAATACAGTAGAGGTAATTATAATATACCCTGAAATAAAAACAAGTCATGACAACAAGACATAAATAAGTCATCATTTTCTGAAATTGAGATTTGAAAAAATAAGCTCTCATTAATGTGTTTTAGGATAGGATGCTATTTGGTCCATTTGTCTATTTGTAAATCTGTAATCTGAGCACTTAAAATAATCTAAATATTGAGAAAATCAGCTTTAAAGTTGGACAAACGTACTTAGCCAGGCATATTTCTAATAAAAGTGTATAGATATAGGTAACACTTTATTTTGATGGTCCATTTGAGTATTAGTAGACTGTCTGCTTAATATCTGTCGATACTGCTCCTAAACAGACATTTAACTGACTATAAGAAACTTTGCAAGTATATGTCAACTTATACTTACCCTAACCCCAACCCCAACCTAATAGTCTACTTATAATCTAAGATTAGAGAATTAGTTGGCATGTAGAGCCAATGTAACTTAAATTCAACAAACAGACCATCAAAATAAAGTGTGACCTAGATATATTTACACAACATTTACAAAATATCAAATCTTCACGGAACACAACCTTTTCTTAAAATCCTAATGATTTTGGCTCAAAAGCAAAATCTATACAATGTTTTTGTGCAACATGAGACAAGCTTCAGTGTCACAAATTAAATATAAAGATGTAATCAATTCCTTGTCAAGTGGGTCAACAAATCACTCTTATGGCTGTGTAATTGCATTGATTATAAATTGTAAATAACATGCAATAAGCCTGGAAGCAGAAACCTAACATTGATTTTTCATCAGGTTGCACCCTCAAATAATGTTACTCCAATGATGAGAAATAGATCAAGATAGACACAAGATCAATTTTTGTTCAGCTTAATTTAAATGCCCTTTTCAATATTTGTATAAGGCCTGTTATGTGTATTTGGAAGAGACTGTAAAATTGTTGATTAAACAAATCAACAAAGAACATTATCATGTTCACTTATAGTACTAACTGACTTGACTTTGTTTATGTCACATGTCTGCAAAAGTTCATAATGGGATTGACTGGAGTCTACTGTAGATTTTATCTAAGTAAAAATATTTAATCTTCATTGTGGAGAGTACACAAATTATTGTTGCCTATCTAAGTTTTAGGAACAACTTGACTTCTAGTTGATCATTTGGTAACAAAAGTGGCTTATAAGAAGGGCAAAGGCCTCTAGATTAGGCTTATTTTATCAAAATAAAATATGATCATGCCTTGATTTTAAATGATTTAATTAAAATAGTAAGGTCTGACTTTGCTTAGACAAAAATCTTGTCTCTTAACAGAAATAATGCACAATATAGAATAAAGACATAGTGCATCGGAAAAAGAATTAACATTGCGTGACTCACATGAGCTTGGAGGACTGCATCCATACATCTCTGCAATGATTCAAATAACTTATTAATAAAGTTATCTGGAATGGCAAAGAAAGCATTCTTGCAGGACTCCCAGAGTCCATCAAGATTCTTTGGATTCATCTTCAATGCCTTCTCCTTCATCTTACCCAAGACCTGCTCAATAATGTTCAAGTCTGGTGACTGGGCTTGCCAGCACCTTGACCTTCTTTAATTTCAGGTACTTTGATGTGGAGCCTGAAGTATGAGGAGCGCTATCCTGCTGAAGAATTTGCCTTCTCCTGTCGTTTGTAATGTAATGGGCAGCACAAATGTCTTGATACCTCAACCTGTAGATGTTGCCATCCACTTTGCAGATCTCTCATCGCCAACATACTAAATGTAACCCCAAATTTGTAGATTTTTCTTTCACCAAACTTGACTGATTGCTGTGAGAGTCTTGGATCTATGCAGGTTTCAGTAGGTCTTCTGCAGTATTTGTGATGATTGGGATGCAGTTCAACAGATGATTAATCGGAAAAATCTACCTTCTGCCACTTTTCCAAATGATCAACTAGAAGTCAAGTTATTATTTGTTGCTCTTACAACTGTGTTGGAAAGACTTTTGTCAGGTAGTGTAGTGTTCGGTGCTTTAGTTGAGCACTTCATCTTATCATATTTTGTTTTTCATTTGCTATTTCATCTACCTATTTTTATGTACATCTTGGAATATCGCATAAAAACAAATGCGCATAACTGAATAGAATAGTCTTTTTATATTAAATAAGGAAAAAGTTGCATAATTTGCTGTAGAAACATATTTACCTAATAAATTCCAGCTTACGCATCAAAAAAGTCATGTGATTTTGCTAAAACAGAACATGTGGTAACAAAATTGGGTGCATTAATTGACAAACTAGTGGACGGACCACATTGTAAACATATAAAATAGGTATGAGCCTATTAAGATTTTAAAGGTATGATAACGTTGGGTAAAAATATCATGCTTTCACAGTATCATGGTATTGTAATTACTGCTCTAAAATAAATGTCTTGGTTAAAAACAATTTTTTTCCCCACTGAACATATATATATTTTTTACATTTAACATATTTTGAAACAATAAACATGTCAGGCTAAATAATTAAAAATAAGTTATTGACTTCTGTTGTCTTAATTAGTTTCCTCAAAAAAATTGTCGTAAAAAAACAAAACAAAACTCACAAATTCCTTAGGAATGCTTAACAGAAAATGTTAACGGTTTTAAAGCGTTGACTTTTCAAAACTACTGTAAACACACATAACTCTCATGGCTCATTTTGAAAATGTGGCCCGTGTCCCAAGAGATACTTTTTTTTTGCAATTTTTCTTTTCGCAAATCGGTCAGAGGCTGCTGTGTACACATTTGAGATCACATAAGCGATTTGTTTTTTATATGTTAATCATGGACTGACTAGTAGCTTTTGATGTGGAGGGTCCTTTTCTGCTGTGGATACTGTTTCCCTAAAAAAACCTCAATAAAATAGTCATAAAAAAACAAAACAAAAGTCACAAATACCTTAGGAATGCTATAACAGAAAATTGTAACAGTTTTTAAATGTTGACTTTTCAAAACCGCGGTAAACCTTAAAACCAGTTATCATTCCATGCCTAATCTGAAATGTTGTTCGTCCGCTAGTTTGTCCATTAATGCACTCAATTTTGTTACCACATGTTCTGTTAAAACAAAATCACATGACTTTTTTGATACCCATGCTGGAATTTATGTAGTAAATGTGTTTCTATTGGAGATTATGCAAATTGTTTCTTATCAAATATAAAAAGATTATTCTATTCAGTTGTGCGCATATGTTTTTTATGTGATGTTCCAAGATGTACATAAAAATAGGTGGATGAAATAGCTAATAAAAAGTGCTCAACTAAAGCACTGAACACTACACTACATGACAAATGTCTTCTCTTCGATCACAGTTGTAAGAGCAACCAATAATAACTTGACTTCTAGTTGATCATTTGGAAAAGTGACAGAAGGTTGATTTATCCAAAGAATCATGTTTTGAACTGCATCCCAATCATCACAAATACCTTAGGAATGCTATAACAAAAAATTTGAATGATTTTAAAACATTGACATTTCAAAACCGCGGTAAACCTTAAAACCGATTATTGTCTCATGCCTAATCTAAAATGTTGTCATTGGCTGCTGTCTCTGTGTTTGCAAAGGATATTTGTTATGCTAAGGCAATAGAAAATCTGACCTTTTGTCTAACTGTTGCTGGAGATGCATTAAATATTCAGTGGCCTGCTTTACTGATTTCATCCAGTGCTTTGTTGAACGTGGGATCATGTATCATACATTTTGTTATTCAGAAAACATTTGCTTCCTCTTTTAGACACACACAACTCATTCTGAAAATGTAGCCCTGGATATATTTCTGGAGATCGCGAAATACGTTCCAGGAGCTCCATTTCTTTGCAGTTTTTGTTTTCACGAATCAGCCAGAGGCTGCTGTGTACGCATTTGAGATCTCAAAGTTTTCTCACGAGTGCCATTTGCGCCCGCTCTTCTGGCGTAAATCCACCCGAGGCCACTGTCGGTTGATTGACTGACCAACTGACCGATAACCCCCACCCACCCCCTTCCCTAAACACAACGATAGTGTTTTAAAAAACACCAATTGACCAGCGCCCACCCACTTCCCTAAACCCGACCAACAGTGTTTTGTAAAGCAATTTCAAAATGTTTCAAAAAGCTCCTGTGATTTTTACGATGTTTTCAGATTTTACCACATTCTCACCCTGTTATTTACTTGATTATTTTATTTTTATTGTTTTTGTCTTACCTGATTCTGGAACCAATCTTCACCGAACGTGAACCCAGTTGTTGGGGTCAACTTCTCTCTGCGTCTCAAGTCCGCCGACGTACATGTCGAGCTAATTGTAACAGCGGGAAAGCCATCCATACGGATGTAAGTGGTAGGCTGCTAGCGCGAAAAGGAATGGCATCATACAGCCTCATGGCGTTCATTTTAAAGACGAAATGCAGCCACATGTACATCTGGCTACATAATTTGTAATCTCCAGAAATGTATATAAGACTACGTTTTCAGTATGAGCATATGTTGCTTACACATGATCATTAAGCCCACTCAGATGCCGCAAAGGTGAATCTCATCAATAAAACAAAGATTCATTTTGCAATGCGTGTCAGCAGAGAACAAAATTGATTTTATGTCCATCTTGATCTATTTTTTCATCACTGAAAAAACGTTATTATAAGGTGCAAACCTGATGAAAAATCTGTGGTAAACAGAAACCTTCTTATTGGTGATCAAATGTTGATTCAATGCTGGTCTCCTAACAACAAATCTTTTTTGTAATGTTCAACATTATTACAAATTGTATTCTTTTTATAACAGGTATACCTTTATCAAAAGCAAAAAAAATCAATCAATTCAATCAGGAAATGCAATCAGAATGTCTCAACCAACTGCAACAAGTGGTTGTTTTTCAATTTATGTGATGTTGCACTTGGAAGCTCCACCCACAACAAAATATGATTGGTTAAAAATCTCCCTTTGTAACTGAACATCTATCACCATCTGACCGGCTGTGACTCAAATGACTTTTTGTTGAAAATGTGCTGTGTTCTGGCTGTTTTGTCTCATACCAACAGTAGAATTGATTTATTGACTTCGGGATGCTTCACAAGGAGTCTCCGTGACATGTTTAACAAGGCGCTCCGGGTTTTTGCTATTTATTAAACATCAAAAATCCTGGCGGTAGTCTGTAAGCGTTTAATGGTGTGTGACTGACATGATGCTACTGTGCTCATTACTTCAATGCAAAACACACACTACACAGCTTTGATTTCTTCATTCGTAACAGAAATGTTGCTTTCAATCTGTTTATTGCTCAGGCATTGTAAATAGATTGGGTTTAGAAATTAGTGTGCTTGGCTGAAAAAAATGTGTTCAATTACGGGTCGTCGTCTTGATCCGAGCCTTTCTAATTTGTAATTTTCCTTCCCTTCGTTATCTCATTTTGTCATAATAATGGCTTCCGGTCATCAGGTCCCTCATTATTTGGGTGAACAGGCCTCTGCCACTCTGGGCTCTTCAGGTCAGAACAAATTCATGCTCTCACACACACACAAAACTATCTATCTGTCTATATCTAAAAAAATATGGCAAAGTGCTTTTCACTAAAGATGCAAGGAACATGTTAAAATATGCTAGTAATCCTACCAAATTACAACTTTCTAAAGTAACAATTTGCTAAGGGTTTGCACTAACATGCTAAGGGTTTGCACTAAACATGCAAAATGTCTATCTGTCTATCTGTCTATCTATCTATCTATCTATCTATCTATCTATCTATCTATCTATCTATCTATCTATCTATCTATCTATCTATCTATCTATCTATCTATCTATCTATCTATCTATCTATCTATCTATCTATCTATCTATCTATCTATCTATCTATGACATCGCCCGTAGTCCTATTTAGCAACTTGATAGCAACTGTCTTTTTAAAGAAGTGTAACAGATTTAAAAAATAAAGAGTGTGGTGTAACTGATGTGTTTTACGTATGTTGTAAAAAAAAAAGTGAAACTAACTTGAGTTTAGCTATTATGTTAGCTATTATCAAAGCAATTTAACCAAAATCCCATTCAAAAACAATTGACTCTGGGTCAATGGAACCGGAGAAGCTAATATGCTAACTCGTTTCTGGGTTTCTGCAAACAAACTGTTGTCATAGTTCCTCCGCTTTATTGGGTAATGACTAGGCACTACCCCCTAAAACTACCCCTGAACCAAACCTTATATAACACAGTGTTTCTTAGGCATTATAGTGTAAGTACTGCATTAATAAATTGCAACCCTAAAGTGTGTCTGATATATTTGAAACATTTGAACCTTAAAAAGGCTAAATTAGTCTATTAACATCTTTTAATAAAAGTATATAAAGGTATGAAAAGCCTTCACAACATTTTCAAAGAAGTTTTATGTGACCTTATTCTTTTTTTTTTTACAACAAAAATCTGTCAGCTGTAATAAAAATCAGCCCACAGTACAAAAAAGCCGCTGTGGTGAAAGGCACACACACATACACACACTCACACACACACACACACACACATATTTGCTATATTGTTGTGTTGGCCTCAGTTTGGCCATTTATTCTCAGACATTGTGCTCCTGCTGTTCTTCTTACACAGCCTCTGCTTCTCTCTCTCTCATCTCTGTCTCTTCTTGTCTCTCTGGTTGTCTATTTTCCTCTCTCTCCAGGTGCTTGTTGCATTCATCAGTTTTTCAGAGACCATGTTGCTGGTTTACCTCAGCTACAAGGTGAGTCAAACAACCCATGATGAAATGAGGTTTTATCACTAGTGCACTGTAATACATGGAGAGAGTTGAAAGCCCGCTTTAGCTTTTATGGGCTCTGCTTGATAAAAATGATTTAGTAAGAACACATGTCTGCTTTTCAGTCACCTTCAAAGGAGAAACTTTTGTTTATTGATATTTGGTTGGTTGTCTCACACAGGACGCCAATTATATGATCATTTTGTTCTCAAATATTAACATTAATTTTGGAATTATTATTAATAGTGAGAACTTGGACACTTCATTTATGGTGGTTTCTATTGAAATATATATATCTTTACAATCATAATCTGACCTAAACAAATCTGGTTTATCTTCTGGTTCCATGGTGTAGATATTCAAAAATGATAACTGGCATTAATTATCTGATTAATAATCAAATCTCACCAAAATGACTTTCAAATGCAGGTCTGACCTGGTCTAAATGGTTTATCAGCTGTTTTCTTGTGGTTTATTGATGTTCAAATATGGGTTATGACCAAATGCTGGTCCAAACACGTGTACATGATTCATCAGATGTTTCCATGTGGTTTCTATATGACCAACATGATAAATTGTGGTCATAATCCAGTCCAAATTTCTATACATGGTTCATTAGCTGGTGTAGTGTGAAGTCTAGATGTGTCATGATGGTAAGTTAGGGTGATAAGCTGTGCCAAAGTGATTTAAATGGTTCCATGTGGTTTCTAGATGTTTAAGAAAACTTATTGATGCTCATAAATGGTTCAGACTGCTCAGATGGCTTATCATCAGGTTCAGAATAGCTTCTACAAGTTTAGAGGTGGTCATTTACACTCATAAACTAGTTGAAACTGGTCACCATTATTATGAAGCTGATCGCCTCTGCTGGTCTTATGTGGTTTTAATTTGTTCAATTATAGACATTTTTGGCCATAATCTGGTCGAAGTCAGTCTTTATGTGTCAAGTTGGTCCAAAGTGATCTAGATGATTCTGTGGGGTTTCTTGATGTTCAGAGATGGTCATTTATGCTCATAAATTGATCAAACTGGTCTAGATTGTTACAGAGCTGGTTCTATGAAGTTTCTAGACGTTCATGTATGGCCATGTATGCTCATAAACTTATAGAACTCTTTCTGATGGGTTCTTCTGGTTCATATGGTTTCTAGGTGTTCTGAGATTGTAATTTATGCTCTTAATCTGATCAGATGGGTCACCGTGGTTCATCTGTTGGTTTCATGTGATTTCAAGTTGTTCAAGGATAGTCATTTATGGTCATAATGTGGAACAAATCTTTCTAGATGGCTTTTAAATGTTCCATGTGGTTTCTAGATGATTTTCAGTTGTGGTAGTAAACTGGTCCAAATTGTTATACATGGTTCATTAGCTGGTGTGGTTCATTAGCTTCATTAGTGTGGTTTTTATGGTGATTAGCTGGTCCAAAGCAATCTAGATGGTTCCAAGTGGCTTCTAGATGTTTAGGGATAGTCTTTTATTGCAGCTCTTCAAAATGGTCTACATGGTTTGTCATCAGGTTCCATGTGGCTTGAGATGGTTGATTATGCTCATAAACTAGTTAACGTTTGCTGGTTTCATGTGGTTACTAATTGTTCAAGGATAGTCATTTATGGCCATAATCTGGTCCAATTTGGTCTAGAGGGTTTATTGGCATGTTACATGTGGTTTCTAGATGACCTGGGTGGCTATTTGTGGCCATAAGTTGAACCAAAGTTATCAAGATGATTGTGTGTGGTTTCTAGATTATCAGAGATGGTCGTTTATGCTCATGAATTGATCAAACTGGTCTGAATGGTTACTCAGCTGGTTTCTAAATGTTCATTTACTAGATTGTCACTTACAGTATGCTCATAAACTTATAGAACTGGTCTAGATGGTTCATAT
This sequence comes from Danio aesculapii, assembly GCF_903798145.1. NCBI lineage: Eukaryota > Metazoa > Chordata > Actinopteri > Cypriniformes > Danionidae > Danio > Danio aesculapii. Next base: position 50,411,766 of record NC_079437.1, on the reverse strand, counting down.
TCTGGTTCCATATGGTTTCTAGATGTTTTAAGATGGTCGTGTATGCTCTTAATCTGATCAAAGTGGTCACCATGGTTCATCTGCTGGTTTAATGTGATTTCAAGTTTTTCCAAGAATAGTCCTTTATGGTCATAATCTGGAACAAATCTTTCTATGTGTTTTATAAGTATGTTCCATGTGGTTTCTAGATGACCAAGATGGTCAGTTGTGGTAGTAAGCTAGTCCAAATAGTTATACATGGTTCAAGTGTGGTTTTTATGGTGATAAGCTGGCTCAGAGATAGTCTTTTATTGTAACTCTTCAAACTGGTCTACATGGTTTGTCATTAGGTTCCATGTGGCTTTTGGATATACAGACATACTCATTTATGCTCATAATTTGTTCCAACTCGTTGCCATGATTTGTCTATTTGTTTCATGTGGTTCCAAGTTGTTTAGGAATAGTCATTTATGACCATGATCTGGTCCAAATCGGTCCATATGGTTCATCAGCGTGTTGTTTATAGTTGAACAGGTTGGCCGTGTGTGGGCAAAAGTTAATCCAAATTGGTTCATTAGCTGGTTGACTAAAGTTTCTAGATGTGTCAAGATGGTCTTTTACAGTGATTAGATGGTCCAACAGGATCTAGATCAGTCGCACCTGCAGCCGTACGGCTGTACGCACTGTGCTTACCTACCATGAGAGGGCGAGAATTAAAGCCGCTTTTTTATTTATTTTATTTATTTATTTATTACATAATTTAAATTGATTATTACACAGTATACACTACGATATATTGACAAATCAATAAAGAATGACAACAAATAAAGGTGTGCGTTTGTGTGTTTTAAAGCGTGTATGTACTTGCATGGTGGGAGATGGGTAAATAAATCTATTGGCTTTAGTTTTGCAGGAGGTTTTTTCACACACTAAAAATTACAATTCAGATAGCTATATTGTTTAAAAAAAGGTTCAAAATGAGTAAATGCTCTTTAAAACAGATAAACTTAATTGAGACATTTGCCAAAAGGGCAAATTCTAATGAGACAAATACTGTTCCCCCACATGGAGACCGCAGTCTCATCAGCACCTGAGCCAGAGAAACTGTCTCTTTCATCAGACAGATCAGATCGAAATAAACGTTCAGTAAACGAAATATTAAAATTGAAAAGGAAAGAAATTATGTCGTAACGAATGCCCTTAATTAATAATGTAGCCTTTGACAGTAAGCATTAGTGTTTCTTGAAATGATTGGGGGAAGGGGGTGGGGTGGTGCTGGATTTGTGCGTACCTTGGAATAAAATCCTGCAGGCGCCCCTGATCTAGATGATTCAATGTGGTTTCTAGATGGTCAGAGATGGTCATTTACGCTCATAAACTCTCAAACTGGACAACATTTTATCCATAATTTGGTCCAAATTGGTGTAGATGGTTTATCAGCTTGTTCCATGTTTGTTTCTAGATGACTTGGATGGCCATTTAGGCTATAAGTTGGTCCAAATTGCTCTAAATGCTTTATTAGCTGGTCAAAATGGATCAGGATTATTCTGTGTGGTTTCTAGATCAGTTTCTTGTTCAAGTATAGTCATTTATAGTTGTAAAATATTAAAACTGGTTGAGATGGTTCCTTATATGGATCCATGTTGCTTATGTTGAATACACATTTTGATCATAATCTTGACCAGGTTGGCTATTTGAGGTCAAAATTTGGTCCAAATTTCTCTAAATGGTTCATTAGCTCGTGAATTGTGGTTTCTGGATGTGACGGTAATTAGCTGGTCCAAAATGGTCTAGATGGTTCCATGTGATTGCTAGAGGACCCGGATGGCCATTTGTGTTCGAAAGGTGGTCCAAATTGCTAGAAGGTTCAAAAGCCTGTCCAAAGTGATCTATATGGTTCTGTGTGGTTTCTAGATGCACAGAGATGGTCATTAATGCTCATAAAATTATCAAGTACAGTCATTTATGACCATAATCTGGCCCAAATACTTTATGACTAGACTGAATGTCTAGATGAGGGATCACCAAACTTGTTCCTGGAGGGCCGGTGTCCAGCAAATTTTGGCTCCAACCCTAATCAAACACACCTGAACAAGCTAATCAAGGTCTTACTACACTTTCAGAAATAAAGGCTGTTTCTCAATATGCGTTCTTCAGTGGTCTTGTGTCCTCGTGTTCTCGTGTAACGCCATCATCAGCTGCCAAAGTTTAGTTCCAATACTCAAGACCACTAAAACAGAGGACGCGTGAAATATACCGGATGTGTTTTTAATATCTAGGACGTCCCGATGCAGACTTGAGCACTTAACTCGCTCTGGAAGTCCTAGAAGTCATTGCGACTGGAGGTGGGAAGCGCAGCAATTTATTTTGATTTATTATTAAAGTTCAGAGATATCATTTATTTATCTCAGGAGTTTCCCTAAATGAAACGGTGAAAGTAAAAATGGCCATGAACATCTTAATAAAGGAATAAACACATTAATGGTGTTTGTTTGCTGAAATTCGTATTAAAATGTGTTTTATTTATAATGTGCAATGTATATTTATAATGTTTTTATGCATAGTATATATTTTGAAAAGGGGAAAAACAATAAATTGTTGTATGAATGCTTTAATGTTTAAATAGTTTACAATTTAAAACGCGTGAAGGTCATGTGACCATCAGGAGGAACGCAGCATCTCATTTCTCAGAGGACGTGTTCTCTGCCCTCGCGGTCTCCCGAGTTCGTTCTTCCGAGGACACCTGCCAAGACCGGTCTCCACAAGAGCGCAAGTCCGTTCTCTACATTCTTGGAATTGACAAACAGCCAAAGATACGCAAGCTGTCACTGGGGTGGTACCTTTTCAAAAGGTTCAAATTTGTACCTTAAAGGTTCATATTAATACCTCAAGGATACATATTAGTACCTAAAAAGTACAAAAGTGTTCCTTATAAAATTTTTAGGTACTAATATATACTTTTGAGGTACCAATATGGACCCTTTAAGGACAAATGTGTACCTTTTGAAAAGGTACCACCCCAGTGACAGCTTGCGTACCTTTATTTCTGAGAGTGTAGGTATACTTGAAACATCCAGGCAGGTGTGTTGAGGCAAGTTGGAGCTAAATCCTGCAGGGACACTGGCCCTCCAGAACCGAGATTGGTGACCCCTGGTCTAGATGGATTATCAGCATATGTTCCATAGGATTTCTAGCTCTCCAAGGATAGTCCTTTATTGTGGTTAGCTGTATGAAAATGGTTTATCATCTTGTCTTGGTTAGGTCTTGTAGATGATCTTAGTCTAGCTAAAAGCGAGCAACAGTGTTCCAAAAACACCAAACCACCTTAAGCTGTTTTAATTTGTTTATTTCAGCAGTGATAGCGAGTGAGGAACAGTTTGCTGGTGGCAATCAATGGTTTGCTTTGAGCTGTTTTGAAAGGATTAAGTGATGAGATAAAGCACAAGACATGTTTGCCCACCAGACGCTAACAGACAAAGAGATCTATTAAAATCTCCTACACTTTATTTGATATCTATGCAATGAGTATAACCTGAATTAACACATCTCCTTTACTCTTTATTCTGCATTGATTTCCTTTGAAACCAACAAGGCCTCTTCACCCACGCAGAGTGCACACGGGCAAGACCATACAGCCAGCGTATAAAATATGGCAGAAGTTTAACACCTTAATAGAGCCACAGGTTCAACTGCATTCAATAAATGAAATGTGTTTCTGAGGGGGCGTAAAGAGTGACCTTTAACCCTGCAGTTTATCAATGGTTCAGATGCAATCAAGCATCGTTTTATCCTTTAATCCAAGAGGTCACACCGACAATAGTGTTTCTTGACCCTCACGCGAGTGTCCTTGTTTCCAGGGCAACGTTTGGGAACAAGTGTTGCGCATTCCCTTCATTCTGGAGATGATCAGTGCCGTCCCTTTTGTGATCACTGTGAGTAAAACAAGTCAATGGCATTTTTAATGATGAAATAATGTTTATTATTATTACTATTAGTATTAGTAGTATTTCATGAGCATCACTAGTTTTAATAAAATTAAACAATTTTACTAACAATTAGATAAAGATATTGTTTAAAATTATTTTTTCTGACATTAATGACATCATTCTTATTATTCTGATTCTTATTATTATTAATAATAAGCCATATTTTTACTATTATTACAATAAATTTTGACAGATTTATTGGTTTTTAAAGAAAACATCAAAATTACTGCTAAAATTGACAGACCCCCTAGTTTTTTGCAATTCCCCTATCACTGAATCTAACGCAAAATCAACAAAAAGTTGCATATTTTGGCAATCCTGCAAAATTCTTATGTACATACAAAATTATCGCAAAAAATGTAAATAATCTCATAAAACAACGAATTCCAAACCATATAATCAAAATGTATTTATTTCAGTTTGCAATTAATTTTTTACATGACTTAAAGACGTTGCATACGCAGCACACTTGATGTATTTGAGTGTCTCTCGAAAAATGATGTCACCTGCGCCCTCATAATCATTACATGACAGTGGAGGGAGGGGTGGGGGGGAGTTGTTTTGCAGCCTGTGCAGTAAGCAGATGCGGATGAAGCGCAAGAGATTTACATGTGAAGTCAATGCAAAAATGCGATTAGACATCCTGTGGCGCAAATTGGCTGTTTTGTGCATTTGACGAGCAATGGAATGGACAGAAAAGCAAGCAGCTTACAATGATGTGGATTGGTTCCAGGATGATGGCAGCTGGGCCTCTGAATTGAAGGACATTATTTGTTCTTTACATGTATGGCTGGTATTACAGTTGAAGTCAGAATTATTAGACACCCCTTTGAATTTTTTTTCTTTATTAAATATTTCCCAAATTATGTTTAACAGAGCAAGAAAATTTTCACACCATGTCCGATAATCTTTTTTCTTATGGAGAAAGTCTTATTTGTTTTATTTCGGCTAGAATAAAAGCAGTTTTTTAAAAAAACATTTTAAGGTCAAAATTATTAGCCTAAGTCTACAGAACAAACCATCATTATACAATAACTTGCCTAATTACCCTAACCTGCCTAGTTAACCTAATTAACCTAGTTAAGCCTTAAAATGTAACTTTTAGCTGTATAGAAGTGCCTTAAAAATACCTAGTAAAATATTATTCACTGTCATCATGGAAAAGATAAAATAAATCAGTTATTAGAAATGAGTGTGGGGGCTAATAATTCTGACTTCAACTGACTTCATCTATATAATTTATATATATATATATATATATATATATATATATATATATATTAATCGCAAAATTGTCCACAAATTTCTGGCAATTACCACCAGAAAATCTGTAATTTTTATCGCAAAATATCACAAAAAATAAACTAGTGGGTCTGAATTGAGCATTTCAGTCATGAATTGAACTGCATGTTATGTTGTATGTTTGCTGGGTGTAGTCAGTGACAGCAAAGCAATAAAAGTTTTATCATGCCTATATATATATATATATATATATATATATATATATATATATATATATATATATATATATATATATATATATATATATATATATATATATATATATATATATATATATATATATATGCTAAGAATAACTAAAATATGTTTTGTGTGTATGTGAAAGATTCATCAGTGGCACATTGGCACTTCCAAATAGCGTAACTAGTAACTGCTAGAAACCACACTGCCTCAAAACCCTTTGATTTGAAACAAATTATGGCTTTTCTCTGTCTTTCCAAACAGGTGATTTTGCCCTCCCTCAGAAACTTGTTCATTCCTGTTTTCCTGAACTGCTGGCTGGCCAAACACGCTCTTGAGAACATGATTGTAAGCAATGGAGCCTATCTTCTGCCCTTTCTTCCAGAGCAATTGTGTCAGTGTGTATCCACTTTCATCACAAAGCTCTCATTTTCTCCTCCATCTGGATCTCACTTCCTCCACGTGTCGTATTTTCCTGATTGCATCTGTCCTCTGCTGCTGACTGCTTGCTGGTTATCACATTTGCCAGACTGTTTGATGATTGTTTTGGGGTTTTATCATAAGCACGAGCACAGTGGTACTGTGTTATTAAACGTCTCGCTGTCTCTCATCTCTGGCTTCTTTTATCTCTTTGTTTCTTCTTCATGTTGTTTTCAGAATGACCTGCACAGAGCGATTCAGCGCACACATTCAGCCATGTTCAACCAGGTGCTCATCCTCATCAGCACCCTCCTCTGCCTCATCTTTACCTGGTGAGAGAAAAACACAACACACATCACTTCTGTAAATCAGACTTCTGTTAAAATACAGGGTATCTGTCTGTCTGTCTGTTGTTTGGTTAGTTTTGTGGTTCTATCATTCTTTCTATCTTTTGAAGACAAAATTATTAGCATGTGAAATGAACAAATCACTGTTGTCCAATGACTTGCCTAATAAACCTAACCCCCCTAGTTAACGTAATTAACCTACACTGAAAAAAGTGTTGCATGCAAAACTGTTGCAAACAATTTATTTGTGTTGAATTTAAACAAACAAATTAAATTGAGCAATGTTCAACTTAATTTGTTTGTTTAAATTCAGCCCAAAAATTGTTTACAACCACTTAACGTAAAAAAAATTGAGTAAATCCAAGGAATCATCTTTGAACAATTTTTTTCAGTGTAGTTAAGCCTTTAACTTGCACTTTAAGCTGAATACTTGTAAAACAGTCATTATACAGTAGGCTCTTTCTGAAAATGTAGTCCTATATACGTTTCTAGAGATGTTGAATTATGTAGCCAGAAGTAAGTATGGCTGCATTTTGTCTTACAACCCTGTAGAGCTTGTTTTAATGACAGCGTTCCTTTTTGCACTTACCAGCTGCTTACTGTGTGGGGGTATGGTTTCCCGCTGTTACTAGTTTGTCCAGTTAACTCGCCATGTACGTTGGCGGACTTGAGACACAGTGAGGAGTTGATCACGGTGCATTTGAAAACACTAATGGTTGGGTTTAGGAATGGACTAGGGTGGGTCAGTCGATCCTTCAGTCAGTCAGTCATTCAGGCAGTCAGTCAGTCAACAGCGGCCTCTGGTGGAACAGCAGACGCGAATAGCAATCGAGAGAGAAATTTGAGATCTTCAAAATTGTACACAGCTGCCTCTGGTGGATTCGCGAAAACAAAAACTGCAAAAAGCGTAGCTCCTGGCATGTATTTGGTGCTCTCCAGAAATATATATAGCAGTACATTTTCAGAATGAGCCTAATTTTAAAATATTATGTACTTTAATCATAGCAAATCAGGTTTTTTCTAATGGTCTGTTGCATTTATTTTATCCAAACATTCAGTAAAAACTATAAATTGTTACTACAGTTTCAAGTAACCTATTTCTATTTTTAATATATTTAAAAATGTTATTTATTGCTGTGATTAAAAAGTGAATTTTCAGCATCAGTCCCATCTTTAGTGTTACATAATCCTTCAATATGATAAAAACATTTGTAATTACTATTATCAGTGTTCACAAGAGTTGTGCTGCTCCATAATAGCAATGTCACAATTCCTTCACATTGTTGGTTGTATTTTATACATAAAAAAAAAAACTGAAACATTTTCTTTACAAAACATCTGGATGTATAAACCGAACTCATAAAATATATATAAAATGCATTATTGAGACAAATTAAATAAGTTCTTTAATTTGTATTAATTTTGATATTCCACTGCATATTATATGGTTAGTTCACCCCAAAAAATGAAAAAATATATGTTTTAAGTACGCACTCTTGTGTCACTTCAGTCCCCTCAGACATTCGTTCATCTGAAATTCAAAGCTCCATGGAGATGTTTATGTGTATGCACACACACACACACACACACGCACACACACACACACACACATATATATATATATATATATATATATATATATATATATATACATATATATATATATATATATATATACATAATAGTTTTAATAACTCATCTCTAATAACTGATTTCTTTTATCTTTGCCATGATGACAGTAAATAATATTTTACTAGATATTTTTCAAGACACTTCTATACAGCTTACAGTGACATTTAATAGCTTAACTAGGTTAATTAGCTTAACTAGGCAAGTTAGAGTAACTAGGCAAGTTATTGTATGATGATGGTTTGTTCTGTAGACTATTGAAAAAAAAACATAGCTTAAAAGGGCTAATAATTTTGACCTTAAAATTTTTTTTAAACAATTAAAAACTTATTTCATTCTAGCCAAAATAAAACAAATAACACTTTCTGCAGAAGAAAAAAAATATATTATCAGACATACTGTGAATTTTTTTTTGCTCTGTTAACCATCATTTGGGAAATATTTAAAAATTCAAAGGGGGGCTAATAATTCTGACTTCAACTGCATGTGTTATATATATATATACACACAGTATACTATTTTGTCTATGTCAGGTCAGATGTGTTTACTACAGCTAATATGCAACTTGGTTTTTGTACTGCAGATGTGATTATGTGATTTTTACAGTTTTCTGTGTAAGTTTCATTTGAACTTTGGATGGTAACATAACTGCTGTTTGTCATAGCTTGTTTATTAATAGAATGTGCCTTTACTATGTGTGTGTGTATTAAATATATTAGCAATCTTAAAGCATACAGCCATAATTTAAAATTTAGGCAAAAATTCTGGAAAATCTGTAGAAAACACAACAATAAATTGTAATCATGCTGTTCCGTTTATTTGCTTTACTACAAAAAAGTACCAAAGATAGATATCAGCTCATTTGGAGGTCCAAATATAGTTTTTCTTTTGCATATTTGCATCTCATTTTGTTTTTCATACAATTTACATAGGGATCGACCATCATACATACTCTGTCATGTTTTCATATTAATATAATTATACAAAATTCATAGAATTTGCATGTTAATTCAGTAATAGTAATGCATAGCATTCAGAGCGCTTGTAGAATTAATGCAAAGAATAATCTAATTAGAGGTAAGAGTCTCAATAAAGTTTTTCTGAGATGCATTTAAACGCAATACCAGGAGAAAACAAGACTAAAAAGATGTTTTAGTGGGGTTAAAATGTCAAATGCTACAAAATATAAAAGGTATACAACCATTTTAAGTAGGAGATTGCAAGATGCAGTGTTTGTGCCTCTGGTCAGGTTTTGACAGGATGATGTTCCCGAAGTGCTGATTAATTAAACACCATGTTGTGTGTGTGTTCTCTTGTTCTGAAGTAAATAGCAGGAAGGTGCTGAATGTGCAGGGTAGCGGCGCGTTTGTAAACCAGAAGGGAGAGAAATGAATGACCTTTTCACCACTGACAGCTGCATGTTGACTCAACCGGCCTTTCAACACTGAGCAAACACACACCATACACACACACACACTGAGACTGCCAACACACAGCACACAAACAGGGTTCGCATCTAGCTGTCTTGCGCATGGCTCACCACACAGTTATTGTGTTTTGGCTCGCGTTTATCACACTTTGCTCCAAACCATCCGGTGATCATATAAACCCTCTGGCTTTCCATACACACGCAAATCCCTGCAAAGATGTCCACCTAAAAAAGCCTTTCAAGGAATTGTTTTTTCAGAGATTTTATTTAATTACTGTCATATCCAAACCAATATGCTGATAATTTTCCCCTATGAAACACAAGTAGACATATTGTTTAATGTCACACGTTTCTGTACCAAAAGATGTGTTAATTAAAGCACAATTTATTACAAAAAGAAGCAATATAATGTTTGATTTCCTCTATATTGTAAAACACTTCAAACTTGATTCCAGACTGTTGTTCATTAATATCTGTTCATCAGTATCTGTGCATTGTACAGTGGGTAGCTTGATCACCTCACAGCAAGAAGGTTGCTGGTTCGAGCCTTAACTGGGTCAGTTGGTGTTTCTGTGTAGAGTTTGCATGTTCTCTCTGTGTTGGCGTGGGTTTCCTCCACAAGTCCAGGCGGGGAGGTGGGGGGGGGGTCACTTGGTGATTTCGAAAAATCTAATTCAATTAAACTATTAAAATTACCATATGTTATCCATAACCTACAAAAGAAAAAAAAGTAGTTAATAGTTACAGTAAAAACCAACAAGGCATCACCCTTTCAGTTTTTTTGTGACCCCTGGGATGATTACGTTGTATTAAATACACAGTACATTGATTTTATAGCACCAGGTTAAACTTTCGGACACCTTTACGGCACTCATGTACATTTAGTGAATGTACTGAACATGGAGGATGGTCTCAGAGTGGCGTTCTTCAAAATTAAATAATGAATAGACTTGGGCCTATTGGTATGTGTGCACCGTTGTGTGCAAGGTTTATATATTTATGACCACCTCAGAGGATATTGGGGGTTGAGAGTCACTGGCATTGTTATTTTTGGGGTCGCGGACTGAAACGCTTGGGAACCCCTGAACTCGAAGACAAAAGTAGACTGTACTGGCAAGGCAGGAATGGAGCAGGACAGGAACAAACCACACAAAGAAACATTGCTGACAAACTGGCACAGGACTGCAGACATGAGGCGGCTATAAGGAGCACAAATCAAGAAGTTGACAAGTGAACAGGATAAACTAATAATGAGAGAACAAGATGGGTGGGACTAGACAATAGACAGAATAAAGAGCACATGGCACAAATAGAAGTCTTTGCATTGATCGCATGAGCCAGCCTGATCACCTGCCGTTGACCTACTCACACCTGCAGGACGATGGACGTCCAGTGTTTAGATTAGATTAGATTAGATTCAACTTTATTGTCATTACACATGTACAAGTACAAGGCAACGAAATGCAGTTTAGGTCTAACCAGCAGTGCAATAGCAGCAAGTGCAGAATACAGGTATAAGTTATAAAGTGCAGTTATAGAAAAACTATGGTGATATTTACAGATGGATGTACTATGAACATTATATACAGGTTGTATTAGCTATGAACAGATTTACAATAAATGAATATATGTACAGGTTGCTATTAGTAATCAGAAGTTTGCAGATAGATCAACATAATTACAAATATATATGTACAGTGGGTGTGTACATAATTATAAATTTTAAATGCAGTGGGTATGTACAGTTCAAATAAATGAATCAGTGCAATGTAGTGCAATGAATATGTGCAATTTTAAATGTGTAAATGTTAAACAGTGCAGTGATTGTGAGAAGTATAAGTTAGAGGAGAGTGGGGGGTGTATTGGGGGGCAAACGAGTCAGTGAGGGGCAGAGTTCAAAAGGGAGACGTTGGGCAGTTTTCACGGCCCGCTGCAGTGCCTTACGCTCAGCAAAAGAGCAGCTTCCATACCAGACAGTGACGCAGTTGGTCAGGATGCTTTCTATTGTGCAGTGGTAGAAGTTCACCAAGACAGCTGATGAAAGCCGGTTCTTCCTAAGTTGCCTCAAGAAAAATAGGCGCTGGTGAGCCTTCTTGACCAGGCTGGAGGTGTTGGTGGTCCAGGAAAGGTCCTTTGAGATGTGGGTCCCCAGGAACTTGAAGGATGAGACAGGCTCAACGGCCATCCCATTAATGTGGATGGGATCATGTGAGCCTGTTCGTCCCTTCCTAAAGTCCACAATGAGCTCCTTGGTCTTGTTGGTGTTAAGGAGCAGATTATTGCCGGTGCACCAAGTGGCCAGATGCTGTATCTCCTCCCTGTAGGCAGTCTCATCATTATTGCTGATTAGACCAATCACTGTGGTGTCATCTGCAAATTTGATGATGGTGTTGGATCTGTTCACAGGCCTACAGTCAGTGGTAAAAAGGGAGTAGAGGAAGGGGCTCAGCACACAGCCCTTTGGTACACCAGTGTTGAGTGTGATGGTGGTGGAACAGATGTGACCTGATCTAACATTCTGAGGTCTGTTAGTCAGAAAGTCCATAACAAAGTTGCAGAGAGACGTGTCGATATCCAGGTCTCTAAGTTTGATTAGTAACTTAGAGGGTATGACACTGTTGAATGCTGAGCTGAAGTCAACAAATAGCATTCGTGCATAAGTGTTTTTATTGTCCAGATGTGTGAGGACAGAGTGCAGTGCTATGGTTCTCCAACCTGTGGCACCTAGACTGCTACACACAACAGCAACACAAGACACAAACACATGATAAATGAAACAACACTTACCGTGCACTCACATATGCAACAAAGTTGTTCAAGTCCTGATGCCAATCCAAAACTGAAACCAACTTGACAGGAGTGCTGAGGCTGAACAGCAGACAAACTACAAGAACACCAGGACAAGTCAGTATGGTGTTACAAATACAAGAGAACACAAGCCTCATGTTCAAAAGCGCACATTCAGAACAAAGACATGACAAGTCCCCGGACACTATGACTAGTGTCAAGTCCTGACACTCTGTTTCAGCCTTCATAAAAAGCTTTAAAAATAACATAAAATGATACAGGTTTGTACCACCTTGAATTGCGTGAACTGAACTATGCCTTTATTTGAGCTGTTCTTGCACCCTTTTCTCTCTGTTTTCCAGTATTTGTGGTATTCAGCACTTGGAACGAGCTGGAAACAACCTGACGCTTTTTGACTCTCTGTATTTCTGTGTCGTCACCTTCTCCACGGTGGGCTTTGGAGACGTCACACCTCAGATCTGGCCTTCTCAGCTGCTGGTGGTCATCATGATCTGTGTGGCTCTTATAGTTCTGCCAATACAGGTGAAAAAAACAAACACTTTGACCATTACAACTCTCTTTCGATATATAAAAACATAATATGTTGGTACATTTCATGATGTTTCAGGTGACACATCTTCTAGAGGGCGCTGCATACATTTTTGCAAATCTGAAATAGGTTATCTAGGTTTTTTTTTTATTATATGTGTCAATACACATAGTTTTGTTCATGTCCACAAGAAATCAGGGATTGTCGTAAAAAATACACAGACCAGCGTAAACCTTGACTAAACCCAACCAATATTTTTTTCAAAAGCAATTGCAAGGGGACGTCCATCACAGCCACATAGCTTTACATTGATTTTACATTGCTTTTATCTCTTTTGTGGAACCGTGCTTCACTAGACTCCTGAACACTGTAGACATTGAGCTGCCAAGCAAACTGACTACATCACAAAAGTTGTTTATATCCATCATAGACACTGACTACATGTACATGGACATCAGTAATTGAATTGTTTGCCTTAATCTGAATAAGACAATAATATGATTAAGGTGTTTACATGAGTTGCTTTTTGAATGTTCTTTTTTTATGATCCCGTTTTACAAGTTATAGCACATAATTCGATTAATGTCATTGCATCACCACACTATCCGCATTTCCTCTGGAGTTTCATGTAATTTTAGATGTTTCATTTTTAATTTGTTGTCTTTAACTGCAGTTTGGCACTTTCATTTTCACTCAGGAAGATTTCATGAATGCCCCCCATGACAAACGAAATATTGGATGCGAGTATTAACTGCTGGAAGAGTGTTGTTTTAATGGAATTTGATACCGCATATGGGGGGAAAAAACTCCATATTTTGTGATTCAAGTGTCTGTGGTGCATCACAGACTTGGTAGATGCAGAGAATAGTGTCATACAACCGTGTGTGTATAGACTATTCTGTCGCAAAATCCGAAAAAAAAAAGGTAATAGTTTGATTAAGTTGTTTAAATGTCTTTACTGCACTTCAATAATAAAATCGGCATACTCCACATGTCTTAATTCAATTTCTGTTTAGTTCAACTATGACTTTAGTCAGATTAAGGTCATCAAAAATCACAGTTTACATGGTAGACTCTTGGTGCTCATGTAAAAGTACTCACTGTTAAGTTGTTTTGTGGTATATTTTGCGTTGCACAAAGAATTACACAACAATAACCATTTATTTGTTGATAGTATGACCCTGTTACTATAACTAGTGTGAAAAGCAAAGTTTTCACCTTCATACATCCCGTGGCATTTATTTTACTTTTGGCCAGATTCTTCGAAGTCGTACAGTAGGGTACAGCATGGTTCGGTACGGGTCACCTTTATCAGGCTTGTGTCTCCACAGTCAAAGAGTACCAATGGTACTTTTGGTGGGCATGGTGTTTGGCAGAAAGCTGCAGTCGACGACATTCTTGCTTGAAGTTCATATATCGTATTGGAAGCACTTTATACTAAACAAATGCTTTACATACATAAATACTTGTATATATAAATAATAAATATAACATCTGTGGTTTATATATATATATATATATATATATATATATATATATATATATATATATATATATATATATATATATATATATATATATATATATATATACATATACAGTTGAAGTCAGAATTATTAGCCCCCCTTTGAATTTTTATTTTTTTAATATTTCCTAAATGATGTTTAACAGAGCAGGAAAATATTTACAGTATGTCTGATAGTATTTTTTCTTGTGGAAAGAAATTTTGATCACATAAGAAAGTCTTATTTATTTTATTTTGGCTAGAATAAAAGCAGTTTTTTATTTTTTTTTTATTTGGGTTCGAAAACAATACGAAACACAGTCAGTACAAATGTCTCTCATCTTTATTCTTCACCAGAATGTAACATTAACATCTTTTTAAAAAGTAATCCTGTCATTGATTGTTCATTGAGAGTTCATGATAGTCTTAAAGGCAATGACAATAATTAAACATGGCAGTTTGTTCATGTTTAAGGTTGCTAAAAGAATCATTTGCTCCTTTGTTTTTTGAGGCTATTCCTTTGTTCTTTTGTGCTTCACACTCGTGTTTGATGACAAAATCACTTCACATGCACATTATTATCTTCAGGTCAAGAAATTTGTTATTTCAAATATAGAAGTGCAGCGAGCGATCGCGAGCTCTTTTGGAAAAATGAAACCTCATAAACAACAACAGCTTTATCTTCTTGGATTTGTGGCTGTTCATCAAGATGACGGCAAGGTTTGTTTGAGCTTGGGTCAAACATGGCTTGTTATTTTATGCATACTGTATATTATTATGGTGTAATTTCTCGGCTGTGTATTTAAAAATGGCGCTTTCTTTGTTTTCATTCTCCTGGCTTGTGCACGCACTAGTGACGTTTCTCTGTAAACCAATAGCGTTCAACTGCGTGTCAAGCTCCGCCTTTTGGTACCCTTTTGTTGTGCTAGGTACCCTTTGGAACGGGTATCCAAAAACTGTTACTGAATGGTACGGTTTGACCCTAACCAAATCGTACCACTCAGTGGAAACAGGCCATTAGAAGCTACAAAAGTAGAAGTATGTTTTTGTAGTTGTACAAAAAATGTAGGCTGAAGCACAAATTTCCAATGTCCCTCTGTTGCTTTTATAGCTTTCAGAAATAAGAAAAAAGAAGCGATCACAACTGGTGGGATTAAGCAAAAATCACTTGATATTCACATCAAACTTTTGTTCAGTTTTCATGAACAACTTTAAAGTACAAGTTCAAATATCTTGCATTACAATGGAAGATTCACAGTGAATGAAAGTAAGTGAATGAAAGAAAGTTTTTATCTTGACTTTCTCATTTTCCTCAGCAGCAAATCTGCATTGCTCTTTCATGCAAGGTTTTCAGCTTTTACTTTCGAGATTCTGACATTTTATGCAAATAATATGTGGCTGGGATGACAAAAGCACTGAGTCGAATCACTTTTGTGCTGAAGGCCCAGTGAGATGCGACACAGCTGGTGATTTTCACAGTCTGACACACACAAGCGCACGCACGTGTGCCCGAACGTACACAGAGAGGCGCTTCCATGTACACAGCGCTTTAATGAAACACGTTTCACATCCCACTTCAACATATACCTGGTAATACTGACACACACTCACCCAAACAATCTCACACACACACTGACTCACGAGCGGCAGCCTCCCGCGGGGCTGAGGAGAGAATGAGATGAGAGCGTGCTTGTCTTTCATGTGTGATGTGAGGGCTTCCCTGCCTGCGTCCTCTTTGGGAAGCTGGTATGTTTCCTCCACACAGGAAATGGCAGTGACTCCAGCGAGGCCCTCCTACTCTTTTCATCCACAAATACCAACTGACATTTACTGCTGCCCCCCACACACAGCTGGGGTGTGAGAGTTACGGCCGAGCCGTGTTTGTCTCTGGCCTGACTGGGGAAATCTCCAGTATGGCTCATGGCCCGCTGAGAGTCATCCCACCACACAGACTGACAGCAGCCGCAGGATCCTATCGCTCCCTGTGCACACATCGCAATGAGTTTTTCATTCATGCTGCAATTAAACAGTGCCAAATCTCAATCCCCAAATGCCCTTTGCCTGAAAGCTACTGAATAGCAGACATTACCACCAAGTCCCTCGAATCTTAGCAGTAATCTTTTTATGCACCAGGAGCAGAGCATTTTTTTCCAGACTTTTATGCCTGCTATCAAACATGCATCTGAGCTCTTTTATACAGGATCAGGATTTATAAAAGAACTTCACTGCCAATATCACCCACACAAAACACAACAACAGCCATATCTGCACAAGCAATACAAGCCCAGTGCACAAGGCAACCAGTATCTGAGAATCTGGGGTCCTTTCTTCGTTCCTTGCTTAAATGATCTAAGATGATTTGGCAGATCCTGGATCTTTTAATCTTGATAACTGATCTCTGGCTAATTTGGTTCTTCAAACAAATTCGCGACTCAGAATAAAATGACAGGATGGACTGATCTGAGATCGCTGCGTGTGTTGTGAAGAACAGATCTATCGATCCTCGAAATCATGATCAGCAATGCAGCGATTGGCTGACGGCACAGCAACATAATGACATCATCTGATTAATATTCAATTATCCATGTGAGCAAAATTACATAAAATTCGCAGTAAACGGTTTGTTAAATATGATTAATTTTGAGCTGCAAGCTTTACACTTTCATGTGTCAAGAGTATTTAGCAATTTATTTAGTTTTACGTTTTAGAGTGGATAATCTTTATTATAGTAGCCCAGGATATTTAAGTTTCTTAATCAGCTAATTTAAATTAATTTTGCATCAAAAAGCATTTTGATATCGGTAAAGGTGTTTGCAACTTCTGCAAAGCATCAAACCACCGTCATATTAGCTGTCAAAACGTGCATAACTGCATATATTATTATTCCTTTATAAAACAAACAAACAAAAAACGGTTGATGATTGTGCATGTCTATTATCTTATAGAAATTGTAAAGCTGGGTCGGTACCTTAAAATAGTATGCATTTATATATAAAAAGTGAATATTAATACATTTTCTCTTTGATCCGTTTTTTATTTTTATTTCAGAGTGCAAATTGCATAAGTTAATATATATATATATATATATATATATATATATATATATATATATATATATATATATATATATATATATATATATATATATATATTAAAAGTTATATGTTTATAAACATAAATATTAATTATTTTATATTAAATATTACTAATTATTAGAAATTATAAATGGATATATACATGTTTAAAACTATTTTATTATTTTCTCAAGTGTAAATAACCTATAGGTTACTACTGTAAGAAAATATCAGCATTTGGTACATTCTTTCAGAATTATCTTTGCTTGAAAAGACCTAATCTAATCCTGTTTACATGAAATGAGCCTGCTCTCGAGCAGGTTTGAGCTATCAGAACTGTTGCTCTGACAACAATTCTCGGATGAGTTTTGAGGAACGAAAGCTAACTGCTAATTGAGTAATCCACGTACGAAGAACAGACCCCTGGCCTTCACTTCTGTTTGTGTTCATCATGATCTGTGTGGCTTGTGTAGTGTAGTTCTGCCAATAGCATGCTTTGGCAATTACATATACAGTACAGTGCATCCAGAAAGTATTCATAGCGCTTCACTTGTTCCAGATTTTTTTTATTTTATTTTACAGCATTATTCCAATATGGATAGAATTCATTTATTTCCTCAAAATTCTACACACAATACCCCATAATGACAATGTGAAAAAAAAAAAAAAATTTAATTGTTGCAAATTTATTAAAAATAAAAAACCTGAAAAATCACATATACATAAGTATTCAAAGCCTTTGCCGTGAAGCTCTAAATTGAGCTCAGGTGCATTCAGTTTCCACTGATCATTCTTAAGATGTGTCAGCAGCTTAATTTGAGTTAACCTGTGGTCAATTCAGTTGATTGGACATGATTTGAAAAGGCACACACCTTTCTATATAAGGTCCCAGGGTTGACAGTGCATGTGAAAGCACAAACTAAGCATGAAGACAAAGGAATTGTCTGTAGATCTCCGAGACAGGATTGTCTCGAGGCACAAGGCTGGGGAAAATTCTACGCTGGCTAGTTATGAGATAGCTCAGCTAATCGCACAGCACGGGAAACCCTTCACTTAAGGAACATTTATAAAGGATGAGTGTTGCAACTGTAATTTGCGCAAAGATGATTCAAGATTTTAGTTGAACGATGAATTAAAATATCGTTATATAAAATATCGTACATACATACATACATACATACATACATACATACATACATACATACATACATACATACATACGTACATACGTACGTACGTACGTACATAATTGGACCATTTCAACTATAAAACATCTGAATCTTAGCTGAGAATCCCTTTATGTACTCAATACCAGGAGCAAAGCAGACATTTACACCCACTTTCAAACAAACATGCGTCTGAAGGGCATTTATAGAGGAACATATAAAAGAAGCTCACTGCCAATATCACCCACACAATCTACAACAACAGCCATTATGTATCTACACAAACAATTCAATATATTCACAAACACTCAGTTCAGTAAGTTTTAGGAGATGTCCTTCTGTGCAAACACTGTCTGCAAAATCATTGTCTGGTAGGGCAGTGAGGACACAAGCCAGGAGTCTTTAAACTTTCAGACTCTTTGTACAGGTTACAGTGTTACAACAATGTCTTCAACAGTTAGCCGTTGAATCATTCAAGCAATTGGTTTGTTCAAAAACAACTTTTTCAAAAATACTGAAATGATTTTGTGCTTGCATGGCCATTCATGTACAGTGTTTTGGAGCATGAAAATGCTAACGCTAATGTTAAGAATTGGGAAATAAAACTGTTACTATTTTATTGTAACCTACTGTGACATCTGTAGCATGATGTGCATGTGTATTCCAAGTTCAGTCTATAGGAATGTGCCATACTTACCAACCAAAGTAGTAATTTTGGATTAACAAACTGTTTGTATAGAGATGTGAAGTGTTTCTAAACAAAATGGCATTATCATCTACTGAGTACGATTACTTGGTAGGTGTGGTATAGGCTACCGCTGAAAGTAGCAACCAACGTCATTCCTGCGCAAAGAAGAAAGCCGTAAACAACAATGGAGGACATACAGCAAACCCTGTTCTTGTTTCTTGCCACGTGGCTGTTTGTGGCTTTTTGTTTTTAGCCATGCCATCAAGTTCCCTTTGCACTCTTTTTCACCATTGGTACCTAAGAATTCCTTCTCCTTCCAAGTCAACCATGGTTAATTTCCCTGGCTTGTTGTGTGTGCATGTGACAATTCTCTAGTCTACCTTCACCCTTAAGTACCGTACTGTTGTGCTACAATAGGTATCTTACAATAGTGCTCCTTCTTAAAAAAGGTTGCTATTTTGGTACAATTTCCAACTTTTTAGAGTGAAAACAGAAATAATTCCAAAAAGTACTGGAATGTAAGTGACTACAGATACCCAACACTGTTCAAAATAAAATGTTCAAATAAGCTTCTGTTGTTAAAAACAAAGCAAAACTAAACATTAAAATACGTTTGGAACAAGTGGACGATGAGTAAACAAGCACAGTTTGTTATTTTGTTTTTGTTGGTGCTATCCCTTTCGCCATATCAGGGTTTTTTTTTTTTTGTTTGTTTTTTTGTAGATTTTTTTATTTATTTTTAATTTTTGTAAAATATTGTGTGTTTGCAGGGATCAGTTTTAAAATAATTTTTTTTTGTTTTTTGTCTTTGTGCAAAAGACAAATCTATTTTTACTCTAAGTTTATTATCTGATGCAGAGGTGTCAGACTCACTTACTTACTTAGGGCTGCAGCCCTTCACAGTTTAGTTCCAACTCTGCTTTAACACACTTACCTGTGGGTTTCAAACAAGCCTGAGGGCTCAATTAGTTTGATTATGTGTGTTTAATTAGGGTTAAAGCTAAACTGTGCAGAGCTGTGGCTCTCCAGGAACTGAGTTTGTGTCAGGATCACCAGTGATCTAGCCTGTGCAGATTGCTGGAGAACTATACATATGGCAATTTAACAAACAAATGCCATTATGCACCTCACACACACCTGTTTCCGGATCACCAATGATTACACTCACACAGCTGGAAGCTGATTAAAGACTGAGCTTGACACGTGATCTAATGGAAACTAACACACAATAACACAGCTAAAGCCTCATTTTACAACTGTCTTAATGACTTTTTTTGCACTTTAACATCCCTTAGTTTGAGCAGCTGGCCTTCCTATGGATGGAGCGACAGAAGTCTGGAGGAAACTACAGCCGTTACCGTGCTCAGACTGAGAAGCATGTAGTGTTATGTGTCAGCTGTCTCAAGATAGACCTGCTCATGGACTTCCTCAACGAGTTCTTCGCTCACCCTAGACTGCAGGTAGGTTGATGTAAATGTGCGTATGTTCATGCTAATTTGATCCCAGGCTGCCTGCTGTGCACTGCTTAATCCTCTTCAGAAGTGCTAGAAGCTAAGGCTCTTGTCATAGGATTAACTGAACATCAATTTAATTTAACCAAGCTATTTATGTGTGAATGATCTGGGTTTCGTTGTCTTGCGGTGTCTGTCTGACCTAATTTTTTGCTAACTGGAGCTCCTCATGTGCAGGATTACTATGTGGTCATCTTGTGTCCCGCTGAAATGGATGTCCAGGTGCGGAGGGTTCTTCATATCCCACTGTGGGCACAGAGGGTCATTTACCTGCAGGGGTCTGCACTCAAAGACCAGGACCTAATGAGGGCAAAGTAAGACCCGCTGAGTAAACACTAATTACCTGAAGTGGTGAACAACTGTGCTTACTTGCAGGGTATGAATGTGCACTTCAAATCTTGATGAGTACTTCAGATGTCAAAAGTACACATATTTTTAAAAATGTACTTGAAGACAATGTAATAATGTTGAAAAAGACTAACTTAAGAGTACTTGAGAGTCTCTTAAAACAACATATTATGACTGTCAAAACAGTGTAATAATGCCAAATCATTAATATTTGTACGAACATTAATGTTAAGTATTTTTGTTATGTTTTAATTAGGTATACTTATTCGATGTGTATTTTTTTAAAATACATGAGATAGAAGTATCTATAGAAATGACTAGAAATGATAAAAAAAAGTTTATTTTTAGTTTATCATAATATCACAATATCACAATTCTCTTAAAGCACATTTCAAAGGGAAAAGAATTATGACATTACATAAAGATGTGCTTAAATCCTGCAAGTTGTAAAGAAAAATGTAATTTGTAGGTAATTTTGTTCTAAAGTTGGGATTATATAGTGAATATATTCTTAATAGTGTTTTATTATTTATATTTAATAATTATACATACATATTTAGAAACTTTTACATATATAAAGCCCATAAACTTGTTCAAAGATATTTCAAATACATATAAGGCAATACATAAATAAAGAAAAACAGTAAACAATGACGATTTCTATAATGTTTCAGTAATATTTTAATTTTTAATAAAAATAATAGTATGTGCTGATAGTATAGAATAATATGTTGAAAACTCAGAGCAGCAAATTATTTTTGTCATTTAACTAGTTCAAAATCATGTCCATGAAATTTAGTTAATCAAGACAATATGATAATTATTATTTTATTTATTTATCACATTACATTATCAAAGCTTAAAAGGTGAAATGAAACATTTCAGTTTCTTTAGGTTATCAGTTAGACTCCAGCTAGCAAGTTGACCGCTTAGCCTGCAATAGCTAGGGATGTCCCGATAAGGTTTATTTGCCCTCAAGTCTGAGTGATTTGATTTTGAGTATCTACCGATACCAAAACCATATCCGAAACTTCTATAATGCATAAAAAAGAATAAAGAGTGAAGAAACAGATTCAGGATGTTCCTTATTTTTTTATTTAATTCCCCTTATTTTAACATTCAACAACTCTGTTAACAAACAGATACTTCTGTGAGATAGCTTAAACAACCAAGTAATAAATAACATTTCTAATAAATAACACAATTCTTCACTTTTGGACTTTAGCGCAACAGTAAATAAAATAAAAAAATAAATATATAAACAAATATCACCAAGTTTACATATCTTACAGTTTGCTATGGCAATGTTGTAGTCATCAACTTTATAATACCTCCAGACCACAGATATAAGGTGTATCTCATTTCAGAGGCTGCATCCTTTGAAGAATACATTCGAAGTGTGCTGCATCATCATGGCCTTAAACGTCCCAAGATTCATTGCGCGCTGATAACGACCAGACGTTTTTAAAAGAAAACACCAGATTAAATGTTTGAATTAGGTTTTTTACTTGGATATCTCATTCATTCATTCATTCATTTTCTTTTTGGCTTAGTCCCTTTATTAATCTGGAGTCACCACAGCAGAATGAACCACCAACTTATCCAGCATATGTTTTATGCAGAGGATGCCCTTCTAGCCGCAACCCATCACTGGGAAACATCCATACACACTCATACACTTCGGTCAATTTTTTTTTTTTAGCATACCCAATTCCCCTGTACCACATGTCTTTGGACTTGTGAGGGAAACCTGAGCACCCAGAGGAAACCCATGCAAACAAGGAAACTCCACACAGACATGCCAACTGACACAGCCGAGGCTCGAACCAGTGACCTTCTTGCTGTGAGGCGAACGTGCTACCCACTGCGCCACAGCGTCGCCTTCTTGGATGTCTAAACACTTATGAATCAAAAAGAGTATGACACATCTTACTAAAAAGTGATTTTATAGACAGTTTACTTTTAATGTGTACATGTGTGGCTCATAGAAAATATATTTCCTGCATCTGTAACCCTGCATCCTTCGGAAGATGCAGCCTCTGAAATGAGACACAGCTATACTCGCACTTTCCGTTTCAAGCTGCTTCCATGTTCCATGTTCAACCAATAGCATCTCTGCAACAAAGTGATGTCATGCCACACGCGTTGCTGTTTCTGTGTGAAGGCAAGAAAGAAAGAGGTGTAACTCTGTGCCACCACAAAACTATAGATGTGTATAATAATAATATATATATAAATAAATAAATAAATAAATAAATATATATATATATATATATATATATATATATATATATATATATATATATATATATATATATATATATATATATATATATATATATATATATATATATATATATATATATATATATATGATTGGGAGGTAATGTGATTCCGATCGAGTCTGAAACTATATTGGATCTGGACATCCTTAGCAATAACCCATTAATGAATGCTAACTCTCAATTAAAAAAATATTTCACTGTGGGTCAAGTTGAAGTTATTTTTTGTGGTAATCAATATGTCAACAATGACAGAAAAGATCTTTAACATTCTCTGTTTCTCTCAACTGTTCAATTTCTCTTTCTCCCTCTCATTTTCCCTTATTATGGAACCTGGACGTGTTTTTCGGCTCTCTTTATCTTGATGCTGATTGGCTGCAGGATGGATGATGCCGAAGCCTGTTTCATTCTGAGCAACCGGTTTGAAGTGGACCGCTTTGCTGCTGTACGTTCCCCCTTTAACTTCTTTTTCTCACCTTTTTCCATTCCTGCTTTTCTACCCTCTAGAAAGCAGCCGTTTCTAACATCCCCTCTATTACCCTATTTCTCTTTCACTTTTTGATATTTTTCCCACTGATGTCACATTTTGACAGTTCAGCATGAAATGATTTAGTCTCAAGGCAATTGAAAGTGAGGTTTGCGGGTAGGATAATGTAGGCTAAGGCAGTTGCCTCTCACAAAACCTGTCAAGAACACAACAGGGTCATATTTCTAATCAAAATCAACAGAAACAATGTAGTAATGTAACTGTTTTACAAAACTTGTCACAGCTGTTCTAAACACAAACAACGAACAGAAACAAACATAGGGATTAAATACACTGGCAATAACAATAAATGTGCAGGTGAATATAGAATGTATAACCATAGAAACAGATGAGTGTTGGGACAAAGAGAACAAAGAAGATGTCAAAAATAACTGAATATAACCATTACAATACTCCCCCTCCAAGAAGGCCAGAATTAGTTAGAGATGGCAATTTTGGTGGTGGACAAGGAATTGACTAGGACTAAAGGCTGTTTTGTACTTCTGTGTCAAGCACATGTGTATGCTCCAGTGCAGCATTCGTACAGTCACATAGACCTTACCGTAGCCGATGCTGACGTGCACCTCTCAAAAAATGTAACTACACTTTGCAATGATGCAAAGCACAAGCTCTGTGATTGGTCGGCTTGGTAACTGTGACTGGTGTGGGTGGAACCGAGACCTGCATGAACTCGCTGGAGTGAGTGTTTACAAGCGCCGAGTCCCCTGAAGTAGCTCTAGATGGAAACTGTTGTTTTGTGTTTACTCTATGATTAAAGTTGTTGCACGTTCGCCAGTTCCAGCCTCTGAATGAGCGAGTTTGTTCAGTAAAAACAAAACACCTGAAAAAAAAACCTTGACACAAGCTGCCAGCTAGCCATTCGGAAGTGTTATTGCAGAGCAACACAAACAGCATGCAGAAGTATAAATGCACGACAATGCGCAAAGCAGGTGCCATGGGTCACGCTGATCACTCGACACAGAAGTATAAATCAGCCTTAAGGTCCATGGTGGAATTGAAGAATAGACCAAGAGGGAGCCAGAAATCTGATGGACAATTGTGGAACCAGGGAAAGCAGAGACCAATGTGTAAGTGAGGAACCACGATTCTGGTTGGCACCATTGATCTTGAGGAACAAGATATAGCTGTCAGCTTGTGGCACCAAAGGGGAGACCAGGACAAGAGTAGAACCAGAGAAAAGGTGAAACCAGAAAAAAGGCAGACCCTTTACTCTCAGAAATAAAGGTACAAAAACTGTCACTTTTTAGTAGGTACATGTCTTTACCTAACAGGTCTATATTTGTACTCATGGTACCTTGGACAGGTACAAAGGTAGAGTACCAATGTGTCCCTAGTTACATTGTTAGGTAAAATGTACATGTACCTGCCCCTAGTGACAGCTTTTGTACCTTTATTTCTGAGAGTGTTGTGGAGCCGAAGAGATATGAACAACTGAAGAGTGAAAATCATGCGGTGATGTCTTGGTGACTTTTGACCTAGGCAGAGCAAGAGAGATTAAGGAAGCCAGACGTGCCAATGGGATGACCTCCAGTTGTGTAGATAAAGGACCTAGGGCTGAGGTGGAGTCCAGAGTTCTAAGGCCAGAGGTGGAGCTAGGGAATGTGAAATCAGGGTGAAAATGAAGATAGAAACCTAAGCTGGAAGAGCAGCCAATGAATTAGATGGACACTACATGAAGAGAAAGATTCTGTGCAAAATGGAACAAATGGTTATGAAGGAGACTGGGAACTGGGAAGAACCAGCTCTGACTGGAGATTTTGAGATATGACATAACCCAACCATTTTTTATTTTTTTTATTTTTTTTTCAGACTGGGATCAGCACACAGTCAGTGACAAGAATATAAACAAGTCTCCACTTCATGGTTACAAAACAATAGAACAACCTTAAGGATGGATGATAGAGTGTGCACCTTGCCACACATAATTACAGTATGGTGAACAATTATCATCAACGTTTAATCCTTCGTGACTAAACACAGTCATGTGACTTTTGACCAGGTGTTTGTGTGTTGTAGTACAAGTTTTTGCAATAAGTACACAAGGAAATCCATGAGGGTGATGACATCTGTACAACAAGCAAGTGTCAGAAGCATATAGTTGCACAACATCAGCTTGTGTACAGGGCATTTCTGTTTTTCATTTAGCACCATCTAATGTTAGGAAGGGTATTTGCACATTAGTGAAAATCACTTGGGCATGAATGTCAAAAAATATTGGCGATAAACACAAGCAATAAACTGTGTTTCGGATAATCTTTGGTGTTTACAGTAACATGTATTCATTTAGCTGTTGCTTTTAGCCAAATCGACTTATGATTGAGGATAAAGGAAGCACTTCAAATCATCAGAGAGCACCAATGTATAAATTCTATGACAAATCTAAGTTAATTTAAATTTTTTTTTTTCTTTTCTCTTAGCATTTCAAGAGTTTACACTTAGCTGATGATTGATTATAAAACGTGTTTGGCATAAACTGTCCCGGGAGAGAGCTCCATCCCATTTGATGGTAGAGAGGGGAGTTTGAGCTCAGGTAGGACTCGAGAACTCCCTTGCTTGTGAATGTGTTTGGAATAACCATGAGATATAGCTGACTAACAGTTGTCTATGATGCCATTTTGGATTAGTCAATTTACTTATATTGCATGTCTTTGGACGGTGGGAGGAAACCGGGGAACCTGGGGAAAACCCATGCTAGCATGGGGAGAACATGCCGATAAGAGCTAGAACCAGTGGCATTCTTGCTGTGAGGTGACAGTGCTAACAATTGGGCCGCTGTGCTGCCCTATCAGGAAAAGGGGAAGGAGTAGGCATGGATTCTTCAAAATGAAGATGACTTGGAGTGAAAAACTCTGGCTATTTATAGTGAGTTAGAATTTGTCTGATTGGCGTGATATGAGTAGCTGATGTGGGACTCTTACAGGTGGTTTGTCAAGCCCACTCACTTGTGTGGAGCAAACTTAGAATTGCACAATGTTCCCATGAAGTAGTGAGTGCTTATAAAAAGGTGTCTGGTGCATATGGTAAGGAAAAAAAAATGAGTTCCCTCATTTGTTAAGCATGCTCACCTGCATGAAGCACATTAATAATCACACAGTATGGAGGATGGCTGAAGGATAAGAGA
Organism: Danio aesculapii; assembly: GCF_903798145.1. Lineage (NCBI taxonomy): Eukaryota > Metazoa > Chordata > Actinopteri > Cypriniformes > Danionidae > Danio > Danio aesculapii. The sequence goes on along the minus strand of NC_079437.1, from coordinate 50,384,916 downwards.
ATGGCTTGCGTTACCCTCTCCTGCAGGTCAAAACATGAGGAGGAACCACATTGTGCAAGAACCAAATCCACATAGTAAAGCAAAACGTCCCGAAGGACCTTCTAGAGACAACTTAGCTTTTATCAAGTGAGATTTATGCAACTTTTCATCTAGTGGTAGTGTAAATCAGATCTAAAGTATTTACTGTGTGGTCTTTGTGGAAGTAATCATTTTGGTTTAAGCAGTGTAGTTGTACTGCTGGTCTGGTGTTCAGTCACATCCAGGTAAGGCACTGCTGAAAAAAAGCAGCCCTGTTTTTACAATATACTGGCCAGGATGTAGTTGACTTCACTACTAAAAACCTGTCATAATGCTTTATGATACTGAAGTGGCGGTTTTAGATTTGTGACAACAAGTAATTTGTTTATGTTTTGTAATAATATTTAGAATTATATAAATGTTTTATAGCTTGCAGTTGCTGCTGATGCTGTACATGATGGTTACTGAATCAAAGGCTGAATCTGCAACTTGAATAAATTATAAAGCTTTGGATTACAATGCACTACAACAATAATAATATTTCAATAATACATTCATACATTTTCTTTTCCGATTAGTCCCTTTATTAATCTGGGGTCACCACAGCGGAATGAACTGCCAACATATCCAAACAGCGGATACCCTTCCAGCTGTATGCCAAAAAAAAAAAAATAAATAATAAATAAATAAATAAATATATATATATATATATATATATATATATATATATATATATATATATATATATATATATATATATATATATACATATATACATATATACACACACATACAAGAGCTAAATGATTACAAAAAAATTTATTAATTTGAAGGTTTTGAAGTGCAGCCATTTTTAACCTTATGTAATATTCCAATCGTTCAGAACAGAATGAAATGCAATCATTTCATATTAATAAGACCACTGCATTTAATAAATGAAAACATAATCCCTTCCACATGAGAACAGAATACAGTGTAATCAAAATGTTAATGCCACGATTTCTGTATTCATAAGGGTTCATTCGTAAATCTGTAAGCCGGTTTAATTTAAATACTTATTTTTTTATTAAGATGTTTCCGCTGCATCAGTAGACTAAAGGTTGGTTTCAAAATATGAAAATATAAGTATAGTATATGAATGTTCATGCAAAATAAGAAGAAAATATGAATACTCATGAGATCATTGTCGTCACATCTCAGCTCTGCTAAACATACTTTTCCTCCACTTGTTTCAAATGTAATCGAGTATCTTTGTTTTATATGAAAATGGTGGAATTCGGTAGACATTCTATATTATTTTTCTTTCTATCGAAGTCTATTGGCTAGCAGTTTTAAAAATCTATATTTTTGTGGTCAACAGAATAAAGGGTCACACTTTATTTTGATGGTCCGTTTGTTGAATTTACAGTAAGTTACATTTTATCTACATGCCAACTAATTGTCTTTAGATTATAAGTAGACTGTTAGGTTGGGGTTAAGCTTAGGGTTAGTTTAAATTGACATGTACTTGCTAAGTTTCTTATAGTCAGTAAATGTCTGTTGAAGGAGCAGTATCAACAGATATTAAACAGATGGTCTACTAATACTCAAATGGACCATTAAAATAAAGTGTTACCGAATAAAGAAGCCCATAAAGTTTCAAAAACACTAAAGACTGTGTAAATGTTGAGTAAATTTTCAGTTTTGTCTTAAATTCATTGGAGATCAAAAAGGAGATGCAGATGATCATAATCTGTCAACAAAGAAACAAATGAGTGGCAGGAAAACAGGAATGATCAAAACCAGACAAGCAAGGACTAAACCAGAAAATGTAAACTAAGGCCCTGTCCACATGAACACAAGCATCTATTTTCAAAAAACACAGCTTTGGCTGTTTGTCCACATGCAAATACAGTATTGGATCACTGAAACTGAAAATGCCTGTCAGGGTAAAGATTTTTTTTAAACAGTGGGGTCTGTGTAGTCAATTTTTAGGCTTGTCTTTTGTGTGACATCACATTCAGTTGTGGGATCACTGTTGTTCGAATCGCCACCAATTGCTTTGGCATGTTCTTGATAGCACTCATTTGCCATTTTTTGCGTTTTCTTGTGGACAAAGATTTTTTTTACAACTCCAGTAAAACAAAAAAAATAACTTTTACAGTCGCATTGCATATAGCATATAAAGAGTATAACATAAAACATATAACAAATATGTTTTTATTTGCATTCTATATTTAAATTTGCTGTACATTTCAGTTTAGTTTGTTACATTAATTGTTCTGTAAGTTTTAGTTTAGTTTTTATTTTGCGAACACATTTCTATTTATTCATTCATTCATTTATTCATTCATTTTCTTTTCGCCTTAGTCCCTTTAATAATCTGGGGTTGCCACAGTGGAATGAACCCCCAACTTATCCAGCACATGTTTTACGCAGCGGATGCCCGTCCAGCCGCAACCCATCACTAGGAAACATCAATACACACTAATTCACACACATACAGGTACACCACGGACAATTTAGCTTACCCAATTCACCTATAGTGCATGTCTTTGGACTGTGGGGGAAACCGAAGCACCCAGAGGAAACCCACGCCAATACGGGGAGAACATGCAAATTCCACTCAGAAATGCCAACTGACCCAGCCGGGGCTTAAACCAGCGACCTTCTTGCTGTGAGGCGATTATGCTACTCTCTGCACTGCCATGCTGCACATCTCTTATTTTATTTTTATATGTTTAGTTTCAGCTGTAGTTTTTAGAAATTCTAGTTTGGCAGAGTTCAGAGAATACGTCAAGAGCCAAGTTTAGTGTTTGCACAGCTCACATTAACTTTTATGCAGACCTATTTGTAATAAAAATTAAATATTTGAACAAACACCAAAACTATACAAATGCAACAAATAAAAGGAAAAGATAATTTCCGTCTTATTAAAGATCATAATGAACATATAATTAAACATGCCTATTTAACTTATTTTTTTTCCCCAAATGAAGAAAAGTTAGAACATGTTTTATAGAAAAGATGTTTTTGTATATAATGTTGGCTTGACTGATGTGTTTGGCTGTAAAAGCACCATCTACAGGTAAAAGAGAATATGTGCCCAGGGCTACATTTTTGAGAGCCGAAAATATATGCTTGTGGGTACATATGGCTACATTTTGTGCGTAAAATGAATGCTACGGGCAGTACAACTGACTGCTTAGCTCCGTTTTTTTTTTTTTTTCTTCAGCATTATTGATTTGCTCTGTAGCTCACCACAAACAGCATCAGATTTTGTGTTTGGTGAATGACTGTTCTGGAAACCAGGAAAAACAAAACCTAAAAATAGCAGTGTGAAATCAAAGTAAAAGCATGTGGTTGCTATGCCTCTCGCTATGTGTGAAAAGGACATTGAGATTGGCAGAATTGTACACAGTAGTATCTGATGGATTTACAAAAAATGGCACGTATGATAAAAACCATACTGAACTACTGAAATGTATTTAATCCTTTATATAGAACACTTTTTTTGGTGCCGGCAACTTAAAGATGACTCTCATATAGAGAATGAAGTTACATAAATTGTTCAGTTGTTTAACAGAGTGTAAAAATCTTGATGGTTCTGGGGGATTTGTCTATCCCAACTAATCTTTATTTTGTATTTTCAATTGAATTCGAGTCAGGTGATTAGCTGGGCCATTCTTCAGCTTGATTTTCTTTTTCTAAAACCATTTGAGACTTTCCTTGGCTGTGATTGGAATCATTGTCTTGCTGGGATGTCCACTCTGGTTTAATTTTTATCATCCTGGTAATGTAGATGTTGGACTGAAGCAGCTGATATTAATTAACAATGAGGAAGGGCAGAGGGTTGCTGAATAACTACTGAGAGATTTCAGCTGCTGTCCGGGCTTTAACTGCTCCCTTTCTTCATGTTTTCAATACTTTTTTCCTGTGTCATTTCATTTTATTATGCAACTTAATTTGTAAATTAATTTATATTGTTTTCTTTATTTCTTTGTTTTCCATCACATAATTAGTGGTTGTTAATTCTAAAAAAGGATTATTTATTTTTGCTAATTATTATTATTTGGAGTTTTTCAGTGACTGTTGACAGTTTAGATCAGTTTTTGTTTTACATTTTGTAGTAAAGTTGATAGAAGGAGGCAGAGAACTGACAACTTTTAAATCATTTTAATGAGCAAAATAAAACAAACAGGCGGCAGCTCCTCACGGATGCTACGACCAAATTGAAACTAAAAGTAAAACATAAAATGTATAGGCCTGGTCATCTCTCATCTGCCACCTCTCCTCCTTTTATCACAGGTGACGGGTCCAGGTGTCAGTAGTTAGCACTCATGCCACCAGCCTCGCACACTCACGGCTCTCGGCCCTCAACTCTGTACATATTTATTGTGCAGTTTTACATTTATTTCAGTTTAAAAAAAATGCTTGATCCATTTTGACTTAAAGATTTCGAGCCCTATCATACACTCGTCGCAATAAGGTGCAAGACGTGTTTCCATGACATGTTGCTATTTTCAGACCAACGCAACAGCAATTTTCCCGTTTTCCGTCATGTTGTTTAAATAGCAAATTCATTTGCACCACTCTGTGGACTCATGGGTGTTTCGTTCTAGAAAAGAGGTATGTTGATGTGCATTGTTGGCGTGTTGCTATTTTGAGGAACTAAAATAGACTGTTCAATAAACCAGCTGAAAGCAGATCTAAAGTCCTCACTTACACATTTCTTAAAACATGCAGAATGTACAGCAATACACAAATATATTTACAAAGGAAAAAGAATTAAGGATTAAAAAAGATCAAAATATTTTTTTAAATATTACTTTCTACATACATATAAAAACCACTGACTCTATGCCTCTTCATCTCGGGGGGCTTTTTTTTTAGTTTATTCATGACAATTTGCTTTTGTATAATGTTATTGTTATTAGTATTAGTATTCATTAAATGCATATTTATATTTGTTTTATTAAAAACAAGCTCATATTTGTCCACCTGTCAGGTTTTGGACTGCATGGCATAGCATGTGTGTTTGGATATAACTCTGTTTTTTGACCACACTTCGTTATTATTGTTCATTTATTTGTTTGCTGGAGATTAGAACTGAATTTAGAAATAGTTTTGAAACAAATCTTTGCGGTTAACAAACAAAATTAATTATGTAGGCTAACCGATGTCAACACTGCGTACAACACGGTTTCCTTATCCACGAAAGAGAGAAAGTAAAAGTGAAAGAAAAGGCATTTGGTCTTAGGAGGTCATTCTCTCATTCTCACGCTGCAGATGCTCTGTTTAACTGTTTTCTCGCTAGTAAAGCGTTCAGTTTTTCCACTTAAAGTCAGCCATGTAAATAGCAAATGCGCCATGGCGCGACACAACTGACTCTTAAAGGAAATGGGAAATGAGACTTTGGTTTATTCTCAAAACACACCCATAATTTATTAAGAGAATAAGCACAACCCTGTTAGACTATGTGCCGCAGAGCTCATTTTTCCATCCTTAAAATAGCAGAAGTAGAGTCGGATACTCCTTAATGCTTTTGCGCCATGCGCTTCAGATTTTGCACCTAGATTGTTAAAATAGAGCCTTTAGTTTTAGTTTTCATTTAGTAAAATAACCGTGAATGGAATGCATTATTGTGGTAGAAAATGTGCTTAACGGTCCTTAAAATGGGCTTTTTTTCTTTATGCGCAACATACTTTTGTTTCTTTTATAATTTATGATGAAATGTGACCTGCACATGTTATAATGAGACTCGCCTACATAGTTGCCAGGTACTTTATATGTTAATGTGTCTGTAAAAGGCTAATGTCTGGTACATAAGAGCACTAATGGTACACTTCTGTATGCGTTTGTCTTTTTTTTCTGCAGGACCATCAGACCATTCTTAGGGCCTGGGCCGTGAAGGACTTTGCTCCAAACTGCCCTCTTTATGTGCAGATCCTCAAACCTGAGAATAAGTTCCACATCAAGTTCGCAGGTCAGTGTGGAAAATGTGTTTCTCTGAGGGATGCAGGTGTGAGATTTGATGCATTTAGTACATGTGTGAGTGTGAGTGTGTGTGTGTGTGTGTGTGTGTGTGTGGAGGAGCAGGAGATCAGCCAATCTGCTTCTGAAGCTGTGTGTCCTTCAGAACTTCATCTGAGGAAATCTCAATAATGCTTTTTCCTCACCTAGTCTTTTTATTCTGCTTTGTTGTGATGGACTAAGTGTGTATGTGTGAAGGACAGTATTATTATCATTAATGAAAGTTATTACAGTAGATGGCTAGAAAGTGGCAGAGAAATCTTTTGGCCTACAAATAGAAGTATGTTTACAAGCTAACTAGAAGTTTGCATTGCATTTCATACTTCCGTCGTTGATGAATAATCTGAGTTTTGTATCAAACATGCATTCTGGATTATTTTATCACATAAATACATTGCAAATTGCAAGTTTGGGGTTAGAATTAATTTAAGAGATTACATAATTATATGGATGCATCAAATACATTAACGTTACAAATAATTTCTATTTCAGTTTTTTTGGGGGCCAATTACTGTATATTTATTAACATTTTCTGTACAACTCAAATAGCAGACTCACAAAAGAATGTTTCATATTACTTACACATGCTTATTTTGAATATATGTCAAAGATACTTGTTAGATTTTATTTTAGAGAGCAGGCGTGAGGTTCAGCTATGTTATTTTCTGTTTAGTTCAGGCACAAACTGATACGACTAACAGCTACTCTTACTGGACTATTTACAGAGTGCAAAAGCACATGATTGTAGGGGCATGACGCTTTTCCTGGTGAAATGGAGCTGATCCGAGAATCACAGCACATTATGTAAACTGACCAATCAGAGCCTCTTGAGGGCGGGCCTTTTTAGAGGAACTAGGAAATATGACAGTCGTTTTCATGTTAGCCGAGTAGCATATATGATCAAAGTAAGATATATGAAAAAAATAACGTTATTTTCTACAAGTGAAGCATGATCACACTGTGCTTTGCATCATATAAACACAACCAAGCCTTAAAAATACATTCTGGACTGCCCCTTTAAATAATATGGTAAATATACAAAAAATATAGGGTTTAACTCGCTTCTGCTTCAAGATCAATAGTATCATTATAGTCCAACAAAGGTTTTCATGATTTATAAAGTTTTTAAAGACCCTCTTAATGAAATCAAATAAATGTTCTATTCAAAGAATCATGATCCATAAGGGATTTCACATTTTGACATCAATAATAATAATAATAATAATAATAATAATAATAATAATATAACAAAAATCAACAAACATGAACAAATAAATATTTCTGCACTATTAAAACAATCAAAATAAAATAATGAAGAGCTATTAAAATGCTAAGGAAATGCTTATGCATCAGTAAACAGAAAGCTATAATAATAATTATAAATATTTCTGCTCTGTTGAAATGAGCTAAAGAAATAATAATTACAAAAACAGCAACATGTATAATTATACACCAATTAAATCAAATATATGCAAAACTAAACGTTGTAAAAAACAAAATGTACAAAAAATATGTATGCACCTTTAAAATGAACAAAATAATGAACCAAAAATGAATGCAATACTGAACTGTGAATCATTGTATGCAATCAAACACACAATTTTTTTTTATTTAAAATTACAAACAAATGATTTGCTTATGCATTATAAATACAAATTTCAAATAAAATACATATTTATGCACTCTGAAACAAACTGAATATATCATAAAAGTTACAGAATAAATTCCATTAAAAAGACCTAAAAGACTAAACTGAAATAATTCTAAAGAAATATTCAAAAGCATAATAAAAGTGATGCTGGCTGTTTTTGGCAGTGCGAGCTGCTCTCATGTTCAACAGCCCAGCCAATCAAGCCTCTCTTGTTGGGCAGAGGAGCGAGTTCAGCTCTCAAATCTCCAACTCTGTCAGGCTCTGCTTCACACTGCTGCTTCTGTCACAGAAACTGGAGCATCTGCCTTCACGTCAGCTGCCTCAATCAGCCTCTGAGCTTTTGATTGTGCCTGAAAAGTGAAGAAAATTCATTCTCTTCACCCTCCACCTGCTTCTGCTGCTCTGCATCCTCTGGCTTCACATCTCCTTTCCATTTGGAAAAGCAGCAGGAGCAGCATTCAATCCACTGACCTCCCTGTGGATTCTAAATTACTAAATAAAAACACCACTGAGAGAAGTTTCCTTAGGTAAATGCCACTGATATGAGTTAACATACTATCTAAAACATGCTAGTGGTCCAAGTTAACTGACTGATTAAAATACCATTAATCAAAAACGTCACTGGTCCAAGTTAGTTAAGTTAGCTTACTAAAAATAACACTTACATGAGTTAACTTAACTTTACATACCATTGATATTTTTCAAGTAATAATAGTAGTAGTAGTAATAATAATAATAATAATAATAATAATAACCAGGGCTTTTTCGGGCCACTCGCCATTTTCCCTAGCCACGATTTTGTTGTTGGGAAAATATATTTTATTTGCATAAATTTGACTTTGACATGCTAAAATTACTTGATATGTCCACATGCCTCCTCATTCATTTCACTTTTTTGTGTATGCACTTGCTTAATGTGCATGAGCAAATGGGTCATGGTTTCATAGTGTTGCATTGCAATTTGTTTTTATTTCACAGGACTTTTCAGGGCTCAACACTAAGGATTTACCAAATTTATCTCAGACCACACCAAAAATAAATAAATAATTATTTCTTAGCCACAAATGTTAAATAATATGTCAAAACATGCAAAAAAAAAATAGCTGCATACATGCACTTTTTAAATCAACAAAACCTTTCTTAAAAAAAAAGATTACATTTAAAAATAATTATTGCCATGTACAGTGTTTCCTCCAGGATTTTTTACAGCTGTGGCATCACTCCTTTTTTACACAGATCTACCAACTACCTGTGGCGTTATTTCAATGACAAATGTCGTGAGCGCAGTATTAGAAGTCGAGATCGCATTTATGTAATTGCCTACGAGCATGCGGATCTCTTTGCTTGCGCTCCGATTTCCTCTGCTCGTGCACAAAACTTTTTGCACGCCCCCTCAAATATAAGCCGCTTCAAGAGCCCGCAGATCTTCTTGTGCGCCCTCAAATAAATGCTGCTGAAGTGCGATTTAGTGCGTTTATGTAACGAGTACAACATTTATAAGATTTGCTTGGAATATTTATGAATGTCTCCAATAGACCTACAGAGCAGTATTAATGTGTCCTGAAGTAAAGTGAAACAGCTATATGTCGTGTTTGCTGGCCTCACGCATCCCGCACCTGTCAAGTCAGCCAGTCAGTCAGTCAGCACGTAACCTTAAAGTTAAACAAATGACGCACAACACTACTACGGTTACAGAAAAGTTTGCGCTGTTATAATTTACTTACCCTTTCAATACGTTTTGGTGCGATTATCACCCGCTATTAAAAAAATAAATGTTTTGAATGAGAAGCAGTAATGTAGCCGTGGCAGGATGAATTTGCATTGGCGTGGTGCCCCGCCATGGAAGAATGAATGTAGCAGAAACCATGCATGTATATAAAACTATGTAGAGTAGCATAGCCTGTCCAGGCAAAAGGTCTCTCAGATCACCAGTTAACTAGACATAAGTGGGGAGTAAATCTCGTATTAAAGCAATATTTTTGTAAAAATTATAATTAAACCATATTAACAAAAAGGATGATTAACGTTAGGCCCATAATCTGTTCTGTTAAAAGAATAGTTAAAACAAAACCGCTACTGCTTACAAAAAGACTTATTTTAAAAACATCTGGAGATTTTGGAAGCAGCAGGATTATGGGTGCACGAGCATCACTTTTTGTCCGGTCTATTTCAAAGAGAACCAATCGCAGCAGTTGCGTTTCCAGGCACAGTTGCTTTGCGCCAGGAAACAGGAGCGCGCTTACTTTTTAAACAGTTGAGCGCATCACATCACCTGTGCATGCGGGTGATCATCCTCTTTTTCGGTATTCACCTGCTTTCTTTTGCTCGCGCAAACGCTATTTTTGCCGGTCATGCTGCTTCTCAATTCTACGATGACATTTGCACGCAAATTGGGGCCATCATTATTGTTGAACTGCTTTTAAGATAACTATTATTTAAAAATGATCTTCAACCAGCCAAAGGTGGTTGATTAGATGATACAACCCCAGATTGGAATTGTCTTGTTTAGGCAAGGCAAGTTTATTTATATAGCACATTTCATACACAGTGGCAATTCAAAGTGCTTTACATAAACAGGAATAAAAGAAACAAGTATAAGAGAAATAAAAACAAATAATACAAATGGTAAAAATAGAAATAAAATAAAATAAAAACAGATAAAATGTGTTATAAAAGAATTAAAAAGAAGAGAAAAACATAGTAGTTCGATCTGTCGGACGTAGCACAGTGCTCATTCAGTAAAGGCACAGCTAAACAGATTTGTTTTCAGTCTTGATGTGAACGTGCCCAATGTTGGAGCACATCTGATCATTTCTGGAAGCTGATTCCAGCAGCGAGGGGCGTAGTAGCTGAAAGCCGATTCACCCTGCTTTGACTGAACTCTTGGGATTTCTAATCTATTTGATCCTAAAGATCTGAGTGATCTGTTAGGTTTGTATTCAGTGAGCATATCTATAATGTATTGAGGTCCTAGGCCATTTAGTGATTTATAGACCAGTAATAATACTTTAAAATCTATTCTGAATGTAACTGGGAGCCAGTGTAAAGACCTGAGGACAGGTGTGATGTGCTCTGATTTCCTGGTTCTGGTCAGAATTCTGGCCGCAGCGTTCTGGATGAGCTGCAACTGTCTGACTGTCTTTTTGGGAAGGCCAGTGAGGAGGCCGTTACAGTAATCCACCCTGCTGCTGATAAAAGCATCAACAAGTTTCTCTAAGTCCTCACTGGAGACAAAGCATCTAATTCTTGCAATGTTTTTGAGATGATAGTATGCTGATTTACTGACTGCTTTGATATGACTTTTGAAACTCAGATCTGACTCCAGAGTCACACCAAGATTTTTGACCTTATTTTTAGTTGTTTGACCCTTAGAGCCAAGGTACGCATTCACCTTGAAAACCTCATCTCTGTTCCCAAACGCAATCACTTCAGTTTTCTCTTTGTTTAACTGAAGAAAGTTTTGGCACATCCAATTGTTAATTTCATCAATGCATTGGCAGAGGGTGTCAATGGGGCTGTAGTCATTAGGCAGTAAGGCTAGGTAGATCTGAGTGTCATCAGCATAGCTGTTGGTAGGAGATTTGGTTTTTTCTCATTATTTGGCTCAGAGGGAGCATATAAAGGTTGAACAGGAGAGGTGCCAGAATCGAGCCTTGTGGGACTCCACATGTCATGGGTGTCCACCTCGACCTATGGTCACCTATACTGACATAGTAACCTCTTCCTTCAAGGTAAGATCTGAACCATTTGAGGACCGTCCCAGACAGCCCAATCCAGTTTTCCAGCCTATCCAGAAGTATGCTGTGATTGACAGTGTCAAATGCGGCACTGAGATCGAGCAGTACCAGCACTGTTAGTTTGCCTGAATCTGTATTTAGGCGGATGTCATTGATTATCTTTATAAGGGCGCTCTCTGTACTGTTATGTGGTCTGAAACCAGATTGAAAATTGTCCAAACACCCCTTGAAGTTTAAGAACTCGTTAACCTGGTTAAAAACAACTTTTTCAATGATTTTGCCAATAAAAGGGAGATTTGAGATGGGCCTGTAATTGCTCAATAGGGTGTTATCCAGGTTGCTCTTCTTCAAGAGGGGTTTAACAACTGCAGTTTTAAGTGAGTTAGGAAAAATCCCTGAGAGAAGTGAAGCATTTACCACTTTTAGAAGATCCATTTCTAAACAGGTAAACACCGTTTTAAAGAATGATGTGGGGAGCGTGTCAAGACTGCAGGTTGATGTTTTCATAATTTGCACGATCTCTTCTAAGATTTTGCCATTAATTGCCATGAAATCGGACATAATGTCTGATTTCTTAAGTTGTGGTTGAGCTAGTCTGACTTCGACACAACTTGGCTGATTGGATGAGCTGATTGCCTTTCTGATATTATTGATCTTGTCAGTAAAGAAATGAGCAAACTCATTACATTTGCTTTCAGAGAGTAGCTCACTGGGAATCCGACTGGGGGGGGGTTGTGAGTTTCTCTATTGTTGCAAAGAGTTTACGAGCATTGTTTACGTTGCTGTTTATAAGGCTTGAGAAGAAAGTCTGCCTAGCAGTTCTTAGTTCCATATTAAAAGCACGAAGACTGTCTATATAGATATTATAATGGACTACTAGTTTCGTCTTTCTCCACATACGCTCAGTTTTTCAAGTCTTTCACGCTCAAGTCTTTTCGTCATTTGTATTCTTGGGGACATAGTCCAAGATCCCCTTTGCCTGCTAGTTATCTTCTTGGTTTTAACAGGAGCAATGTCATCTATGACATTCTTAACTTTAGAATTAAACAAATCAAGGAGAGAATCAACAGAGTCTGCAGATATACTTGGTGCTAGCGATATGGCCTTCATAAACTGCTCATTAGTGTTCTCATTTATGCATCTCTTTCTGACAGAGACAGATCTGTCTTTAATAGCTGGAGTGATCAATATATCAAAGAAAATACAGAAATGATCAGGTGCAACATCCTTAACAACAGTTGATGAAATGTGTAAACCCTTAGTTATAAGTAGATCAAGAGTGTGTCCACGATTGTGTGTGGGTCCTTGAACATGCTGAGTCAGATCAAAAGTGTTCAAAACAGTCATCAGTTCTTTTACAGCATTGATTTCTGGATTATTCTGGATTATATTAGAGACCACTCTTAACTGTTTCTTTTTCATTAAAGATATTAACCGGTTTATTTTGGATGTTATGTTTCCAGACACTTAATTACACATAAATTGCAATTAAATTTAAATGTATTACAGTTCAAGTTTATTTATTTTTGTCTGACCCATTTTACATTGTTTTTACATTGTACATGACCAGATGGTGAATGGTGCAACATAGGCTCATTCTGAAAACGTAGCCCTATATACTTTTCTGAAAATGGCGAATTCTGTAGCCAGAGGTACGTGGCTGCATTTCGTCTTTTAAACGAACAGTACAGGGCGATATGACGCCATTTCTTTTTGAAAGGCTTGGGCTGCTTACCTGTTGATGGCTTTTCCGCTGTTACTTCGGCGGACTTGTGACATGGAGCAGAGTTGACCATGACAATGGGTTTCGAATCCAGTGATAAATGATTCCAGAAAGCACACAAAATAAACAAAAAATAAAGTACTGTAAATAACAGAGTGAGAATGTGGTAAAATCTGAAAACGTGGTAAAAATCAGGCTGCTGCGAATGCTTTTTTTTCTGGATTGCTTTTGAAAACACTTTTCATTTCGTTTTCGTTTGGTTATGGGCGTGTGGGTGGGTGGGTGGGCAGGTCAATCAGTGCTATTGGTTGGCTTTAGGGAAGGAGGAGGGTGGGTCAGTCAATCAGATGACATCGACCTCTGGTGGTTTTACGCAAGAAGAGTAGGCACGAATGGCACTCGCAAGAGAAATTTGAGATCTCAAAAAGTGTACACAGTGGCCTCTGGTGGATTTGTGAAAACAAAAAATGCAAAAAAAAACATTCCTTCTGGGACATATTTGGTGCTCTCCAGAAATGTATGTAGGGGTAAATTTTCAGAATTAGCCTGGGTTGGAATGGTGGCACCGTTGTGCGTACCCTCATCAAAATCAATGTTTACAATTTTATAAAATGTGGCATGGTGTAGTGCAGCATAAGTAAAAACTGCTTTTGTTGCCGAATATAGTTAAAGTGAGTTTCTGAATGTGATAACAAGCATGTACTCACTTACTCATCACATTTCTTCAGCTCAGTCCCTGCTTTATCAGGGTTCACCACAACGCAATGAACCTCCCAAGAATTTACTTTAATTTAATGCAAATTTTAAACAGTTTTTGTCATGCATTTAACTCGGCTGTTGATTAATCGGCCAAAAGAAAAAATTAAATAAATCACCCGAGAACATTGTGTTTTTGTATCTTGAAGTTTTGTTACTTTTTCTAAAATCATTTTCTACATTCATATTTTCATTACAATGGTTGTTTTGACCCGCCAGCTATAAAACTATTTTTTTAACACAACAAAAACTACTGGCATACACATGTACATGCCAACAATGTCCTGCAAGTACATCAAAATAAAGATGTCGACATTTGAAATGGATATTGTTTAATTGTTGGGTAGGTGTTGTTTAATTGTTTTAAATCAACTTTGATGATGTAACCAGGGGTCTGTTCTTCATACGTGAATTACTCAATTAGCTGGATTTAGTTGTTGACGATTTGACACGATCCAGGATCGTTTCGTTCTTCAAAACTCATCCGAGAGTTGTTGTCATCGCAACAGTTCTGATAGCTCAAACAGGTTTATTTCATGTAAACAGGATTAGATGGGGTCTGTTCAAGCAAAAGTAATACTGAAAGTATGTACCAAATGCTGATATTTTATTACTGTAGTAATATAGATTATATACACTTTGGAAAAAAGTAAAAAAGAAAAAAAGTTTATTTATACACATTTTATTATTAAATTATTCATAATATTTATGTTTATTTACATAAGTTATATATATATATATATATATATATATATATATATATATATATATATATATATATATATATATATATATATATATATATATATATATATATATATATATATATATATAAAACTTAGTAAACAAAAGTACAAAAATGGGGTGGTTCTCCCCAAGGGGATCAAAGAAAACATTTATTAATATGGATTTGTTTAGATACAAATGCGCACTATTTAAATATACCGATCCAGCTTCAGTACAATTTCTGTAAGATAATAGACATGCACAATATTCAATTGTTTCTGTTTGTTTGTTTTTATAAAAGGAATAATAATTTATGCAGGTTTTGACCGCTTATATGACGGTGATTTGATGCTTCTCAAAACTTGCAGATGCCTTTACCAATATCAAAACGCTTTTTTGATGCAAAATTAATTTGAATTCCTTACGCCGATTAAGAAACTAAAATAGGCCTATAGGCTATGGTAAAGAAAATCTGATCTTAAATGTAAAACTAAATAAATTGCTTAATACTCTTGACACATGAAAGTGTAAAGCCTGCAGCCCACAAATAATGTGGAAAGTTATTGCATATCATATTTAACAAACCGTTTACTGCGAATTTTATATAATTTTGCTCACATGGATAATTGAATATTAATCAGATGATGTCATTATGTTGCTGTGCCTTCAGCCAATTGCTGCATTGCTGATCATGATTTTCGAGGATCGATAGATCTGTTCTTCACAACACACGCATCGATCTCCGATCAGTCCATTCTGTCATTTTAATCTGATACACAAACTTTTTTTAAGAACCAAATTAGCCAGAGATCAGTTATCAAGATAAAAAGATCCAGGATCTGTCAAATCATCTTAGATCATTTAAGCGAGGTACGAAGAACGGACCCCAGGAGTCTGAGGCTGTGCTAAAATCCATGACAGAGACATCAAGGGATAAACAAGCAGAGAGTCTGCAACATGTAAGCAGTCCAAACCAAACAACAAACACAGGGGCAATTCCACGAGACGTAGTAGTAATACAGGCAGAGGATCAGTGCAACAATAATCAGTCCAAAACAGATCAAGATACACTGGGGCAAATCCAGAAGATGTGGTGAGAAGGCAGGCAAAAGTTAAAGGCAACAATAAGCAGTCCAAAATGGAGCAAGAGGGCAAAGACAGATAACGCACTTGATCAAGGCAGGCAAGGTCATACACAGGCAGGCAGTCATGAAAGTCTCTTGGAAAACTCTTGGTAAGGCAGGTAAACTGGCAACACTTCGCCAAGAAGCATGGCCAGAGCTCTTGCTGAAATACAGCACAAACAGGAAGTGACTGCAGAGGGAGCGGAGCTGAGTCAGTAGTCAGGCGAGGGCTCCCTCTGCTGGCGTGGCGTTACAGATGAAAGAATTTTATCCACTTTGAATGTTGACTACTGTATATTTTTATATATTTTTAAATAAATATTTTAATATATTTTATATATTTTTAGGAGTTTGGGGAGTTATGAAGTAAAAGTAGCCCTATGCTGCTAAATAGATTAATCAATAAATGAATTATCAAAAAAACTATTTAAAAAAATCCTGTTTTAAAGAATAAATATTTAAAATCAAGCAGCAAAACAAAAAGGTACTTTTGATTTTGGGAAAACGGAAAACGGAAAAAAATAGAATTGCATTATAAAATAAAACCTCTGGTGGAGTTTTTCACAGACCCACTTATATGTCCCATGTAAGAGATTGTGCACTTATAAATATTGTATGATTGCACCTGAATAATTCCTTGGCTATAATCAAATACTGGAATTTGATCAACACCATTGGTTATATCCGTGAATGTAAACAGTTAAAATGTATATTTGCCAGCATTATAGATCTGTGAAACAGCTTACTGAACATGAAGGCAATGCTCTCAGCCAGCCGCTGTCTGCTTGGACTGTAATTATTTAGAATTTGGAATACTCTAACGCTTTTTGTTCCTGGAATAAACTCAGGACTACAATCGAGGTGTTTGAGGGAGTTAAAAAAACAGTGCTCGCTGATATAGAGAAATCAGTCTCTTTAGAGTGACTTTGTGCTTTTTTACTTCACAGACCTTTTTTGATGCTCAAAACAACAACAATACACACTAAAGGAAGCTGAAAATGCTTAAAAAGCACAAGAGGTCACAAAAAGGGTGATTGTGCTTCTCAAATAAATGTTTTTTGATTTAAAAGGATAGTTCACCCAAAATAAAATCTCACTATTTAGTCACCTTAAAGTGGTTTAAAACCTTAATGAGTTGCAGTATTCTGTTAAAGAGCTCCTTTTATGAATTAAAAAGGGTCAAATTTTGGTTTTGGGGGTCTCCAACAACAGTCTGATATGCTTACAAGGTCAAAAACGCTTTCATTGTCTTATAATATGCATTTATTTTTACCAAATTATTTTACCTAAGTATTAGGGCTATAATGCTGAGGTATTTTTGCAAAATTAAACTCAACCACAGACTCTTCACAGCCAGGGGTTTTAAATTTCCCGGGTCTGCACTTGCAAGAAATGGGCGGGGCTTGAGTTCCGTAGAGACATCACGTTGACACGGCTAAAGACTCATTACAGCAGCAATTCATTCAAACCACTATGGGTCGACTCTTTTATTGATGAATCAATAGTTTTAAACACAGTGCACTTTCAGATTTAAGACTTAGCTGGATATTTCACTTCACTTTGTGCTGTTACACACTGCATGAAAGGTCGTTTTCAAAAATCCATAATAGGAGATCTTTAAACACAAAAGAAGATATTTTGAATAAAGACAAAAGCCATTAACTTCTATATTAGGAAAAACATACACTATAGAAGTCATTAGTTACAGGTTTTCAGTTTTCTTCAAAATATATTTTATGTTTTCCAGAAAAAATATGGTTGAGTAAACTATCCCTTTAAAATGTTTTTATTATTATTATTATTATTATTATTATTATTATTATTATTATTATTATTAATGTATATTAAATAGCTTAGTAGTTAACTGAATAATTGATTTTTTGAGTACTTTCAAGTTCAGATGGTCTGGGTAGTTTGTAAAATGCATGAAACATTCCCATCACTTTAAAGTGTGGTGTTTTGCATATCTCATGTTTATGGGACTGCCATGGTGTGTGTGTATATATGTGAGGGTTATTTTCGAGTGTTTACCGGCAAATGATATGGAGGATTTCATGCTGCAGTAGGATGTGAGGTGAGGCAATGATTAGAGAGGCAGATCACAGCAGCTTCTGTCGCTCCGGTGAGCAGCAAATCAAAGATGCCGAGAAGTGAAGGCTGACATGTGAAGTTTGACTTTGGTTTGGGCTGCAGTCACGTCTGCCTGTGGTTCTGATATCATGATGTGATGTGATGTGTGTGTGTGTGTGTGTGTGTGTGTGTGTGTGTGTGTGTGTGTGTGTGTGTGTGGTGACGCCATTGGTTTTAAGGTTCATTGAGAAGCAGGAGGAGGAAGGGACTCAATGAGTCAGTGCTCCAGCAGCTGAGCTTTACCCAGAGATCAAGCACAGATTACACACTATCACACAATCTGTCAGTCTAAAAAGAGCTGCTGGTCACTCACCGGAGGTGAATGAGGAAGGAGTCTGGTGTTTGTTAATTTCCTTATCTGAAACTTGAAGAGTGTAACTTGTCCATCCGTGACAGGGCTGCATGATATTGGAAAAATCGAACACTGCGATGTTTTATTTTTCTATTCAGTTATTGCAGAATATCGCATGGCTATCAGCCAATCAGAGAACCAGACAGAACTGTTGTAAAAAAATAAATAATAAACAAGATTGAGTGAAAAGCAGTACTTTATGGTTTTCCCGAGAGTCAAACAGTAGTCAGATTTGCAGTTACAGTTATTGAATAATTAAATGCATTGTAAATTAACACTCTACAGTTGTCATTGCTGATCAACTATAATCCCAACTCATCATTGCAGATACTGCAATATGACTATGGATACACACATTCCGATATCGATGCTGAAACAACATTTTGCAGCTTTAGTCTGTGACTTAAAGTTATTGTGAAATCAACATTTACAATGTAAATGTAGTTATTTTAGTAAAAAAAGTTATTTTGCTAGCTTTCATTGTTATTCTTTAGGTGACCAATTAATCCATCCAAATTAATCTACTGAAAAAAAGTTTGTTTAGGTATTCTTCAATCAAAGTCTGATAATTTGCTTCTATGTTTTGAGTGGTGGCCCTTCTGTTGATGTCAGT
Organism: Danio aesculapii; assembly: GCF_903798145.1. Classification (NCBI taxonomy): domain Eukaryota; kingdom Metazoa; phylum Chordata; class Actinopteri; order Cypriniformes; family Danionidae; genus Danio; species Danio aesculapii. The sequence goes on along the minus strand of NC_079437.1, from coordinate 50,366,074 downwards.
ATGACAGCTTCAGCCAGAATATTCTTAACCACACCTTTTTACCGTTAGTTTCAAAAGTTCATCAATGTACAGAAAGAAAAGTCTCAACAATTTCCAGCTCACACTTATATTAACGCTGAAATTCATGTTGCCTGAACTAAATATGAAGCACTAGATTTAGATATTTTAGTTTCTAAAGCTCATTTGAAACATTGAAGTTTTCGTTCATTCAAACATTTTCATCTGTTTTTTCGGGGCTGGGTCGCGGGGGCAGCAGGAGAGAACCCCAGACTTCCCTCTCTCGCCAAACACTTCCTCCAGCTCCTCTGGGGGGATCCCGAGGCATCCCCATGCCAGACGAGAGACATCGTCCCTCCTGGGTCTTCCCCAGTACATCCTCCTGGTGGGACATGTCTGGAAAACCTACCTAGGTAGGCGTCCAGGAGGCATCTAAAACAAATGGCCGAGCCACCTGAGCTGACTTCTCTCGATTTGGAGGAGCAGCAGTCCTGCTCCAAGCTCCTCCCGGATGACAGAGCTCTTCACCCTATCTGTAAGGGTATGACTTGCCTCCCTGCGAAGGAAACTAATTTCGGCCGCTTGTATCTAAGATCCTGTCCTTTCGATCATGACCCAAAGCTCGTGACCATAGGCGAGAGTAGGAATGTAGATTAACCGGTAAATCAAGAGCTTTGCCTTTCAGCTCAGCTCCTTCTTTACCACAACTGCCCCTTCAGAAACTTTAGTTGTAATCTTTTTGAATGTGTGTGTGTGTTGGGGGTGGGGGTGGGGGTGCTACAAGGATTGTTGACATATAATTTGGATCACTGTGACGCTGTCAATATGAAGTCTACAGAAAAGGACCGCCACTCAAAAGCAAATGGTCAGACATTAATTGACGATTACTAAAATGAGTAATTAACAAAAGTACCTCACAGCAAGAGAGTCGCTGATTTGAGTCCTGGCTCGGCCTGTTGGCATTTCTGTGTGGAGTTTGCATGTTCTCCCCATGTTTGCGTGGGTTTCCTCCGGGTGCTCTGATTTCCCCCACAGTCCAAAGAATTAGATACAGACATCAAATTAGAAGTTGGTGGAGTCATTGAATCTATTGTTAGAAGCTCCAGTTGCCATAGAAATGCTCAGGTTCTTCAAAATCAACCCCTATAGCCTTAAATATAGTACCTTTTTGAAGGGACAGCCATTTTTAGTGATGCTCTAAACCATAAGAGTATATGATCAAGTGCACTCATTCAGTCGCATAATGCGCTACAGTAATAAATGCACTGATGCACCTCAGTGGTAAGAGAATACCCACAATGCATTGCTACAATGAGTGTACAACTGATGTAAACTCAGTGGCTATAGAGAATGCCCATATTGCACTTTGAGGGTTGTGTTGAATTATTTTTCATGTCTCACCAGATGATCATGTTTACAGCTGAAACATCCATCTATACACTACCTGACAAAAGTCTTGTTGTCGATCCCAGTTGTAAGAGCAATAAATAATAGCTTGTCTTAGTTGATCATTTGGAAAAGTGGCAGGAGGTCGATTTTTCTGATGAATCATCTGTTGAACTATATCCCAATCCTCACAAATACTGCAGAAGACCTATTGGAACTTGCATGGTCCCAAGATTCTCACAGAAATCAACCAAGTTTGGTGAAGGAAAAATCATGATTTGGGGTTACATTCAGTATGGGGGTGTATGAGAGATCTGCAGAGTGGGTGGAAACATCAACACCCTGAGGTATCAAGACATTTGTGCTGCCCATTACAAACCACAGGAGAGGGCAAATTCTTCAGCAGGATGGCATTCCTTCTCATACTTTAGCCTCCACATCAAAGCTCCTAAAAGCAAAGAAGGTCAAGGTGCTCCAGGATTGGCCAGCACAGTCACTAGACATGAACATTATTGAGCATGTCTGGGGTAAAATGATGGAGGAGGCATTGAAGATGAATCCAAAAAATCTTGATGAACCCTGGAAGTCCTGCAAGGATGCTTTCTTTGCCTTTCCAGAGGGGCTGTTGCAGTAAAAAGTGAAAGTACCCACCCCCATTATTTCAGTAATGATTCACTCACTGTATTACGATGCCTGACTGCCTGTCGTTTCAACTTGGTCCGCTACTGACGTAATGGGGGCGGGTACTTTCACTTTTCACTGCCACAGCCCCTCACCTCTGCTCGTGTTCAAACAGGTCTATTGTTCAAACCAAACTAAGATCAGCACGGTTTTTCACATGGCAGGTTTTTACGTCCTTTATACATGTTAAGAAATCGAGTTGATCGACTTGATAAGGGAATATTTCTTGACATAATCCACAAAGACGTGACTTAGTAAAGCGTGAAGTCATGTATGATTTTAATTGCTGCATTAGTAGTTTAAATCTCCTCGTCAGGCAGCGCTGGAGCAGCGTGAGAGAGAGGACCACAGCGCATTAAACGAATAATATCAACAAAAGAAAAATACATAACTTAAGACACTTAAATTCTTGTATTTGTTGTATTTGCACCAGCTCTGTGATGCTCGTCCACAACTTCATGCATTGGGTTAAATTAGGCTGTCCAGTCTCAGTGTTCAGTTCGTTACAATCATTGTTGAAATCCAAACAGGCAGTCAGGCAGATTAATACAGAGAGGGGATCAAAGCGCATCAAATGATCGGTAATTAAAAGGGGAAAAAAAGAAAAACTGAATAAATATATATAATTTTATATTAGAACGGAACCAACCCCATGACGTCAGACACAGTGACAGTCCAAGATGGCGGCGCCCTAGGTCTAAAACCTATAGTAAAACATGCCGTTTTCTTCTAAATGGTTACATTAATCGAGTTTGTTTAATATATTTTCATTAAAGTGGAATCCAATGTACAAAATAAGGTAAATGGGTGCTTCTTTTCTCCTTTAATGAAAACACACCAATTATATTATGGTGACATGCTAATTAGCTAATCAACTCAAAACACCTGCAATGTTTTCCTTAAATATTCTCTCTCAGTTTGGTTCACTGGGCTAGTTAGCCATGGGGAAAACCGCCGATCTCACAGTTGTCCAGAAGACAATCATTGACAACCTTCACAAAGAAGGTAAGCCAGAAACATTCATTGTCAAAAAAGCTGGCTGTTCACAGAGCATCCATGTTAACAGAAAGTTAAGTGGAGGAAGAGATGCACAACCAACTGCAGCTGTATGAGGATGGTCAAGAAATATTTTTTCAACATTTTGGCAATGGACTTGTGAAGGCTGGTCAGTGCATCAATAGTCACCCCGCACAGATGCGTCAAGGAATTTGTTACAGTTGTTGTATTCCTCTTGTTAAGTTATTTCTGAACAACAGACAACAACAGAAACATCTTACCTGGGCTAATGAGAGGAACTGTACTGTTGCCCAGTGGTCCAAAGTCCTCTTTTCAGATGAGAGCAAGTTTTGTATTTCATTTGGAAACTGAGGTCCTAGAGTCTGGAGGATGGGTGGAGAAGCTCATAGCCCAAGCTGCATGAACTCCAGTGTTAAGTTTTCACAGTTTGTGATCGTTTGGTGTGCAAAGTCATCTGCAGTGTCAGTCCATTTAAAAAAAAAAAAAACAACATCACTGTATTTGTTTATCATGAAATTTTGGAGAACTTCATGCTTCCTACTGCTGACCAGCTTTTTAAAGCTGATATCATTTTCCAGCAAGATTTGGCACCTGCCCACACTTTCACTAGCAGGCCTAAACCACACAGAGAATGTATGGGGTATTTTCTAGAGAAAAAATTTGAAACAAGATGAGCAGATGAGCTGAAGGCCACTGTCAAAGAAACCTAGGGTTTCATACAACATCAGCAGTGCCATAAACTGATCACCTTCATGCCAAATCACACTGAGGCAGTAATTAAAGCAAAAGGGAGCCCCTACCAAGTATTGAGTACAGTAAATGAACATACTTCCCAGAAAGCCAGCAATTCACCTTTTTTTCAATTGGTCTTTTGTTGAGGTAGTGAATTGGTGCTTCTTTAGTTAAATGTGATCCTAAATCATCACACTTAAAAGGACTAAAGACTTAATCTGCTTCAGGGTATGTGCTTTTAATTTTTTAATACACAAGTTTAACTATTTGATTTGAATTACTGAAATAAATGAACTTTTCCATGACATTCTAATTTATTGAGATGCAGCTATAGGGGCCTTATTATAAACAGTTTCAATGAGCTGCTATACCTAAGCTCTCTGCCATATATAGACCTCTCACTCACATTCCTTAGTGGAATGAACTGCCAATTATTCTGGCATATGTTTTATGCAGCAGATTCCCTTCTAGCTACAACCAATCACTGAGAGCACACTAGTGCAAGGAAATACACATACACTCTCTCACTCAAACACTACGTCTAATTTAGATTATCCATTTTACCCATACTGCGTATCATTGGACTGTGGGGGAAACCATCACGAACACAGGGAGAACATACAAACTCCAAACAGAAAGGCCTCCTGGTCCATCCAGGACTCGAACAAGCAAACATGCCTCAAGTTGACCATATGTCTGCAAATGTAGTTTTATGCATGTATGAATATCTCCAGTAGACTTCAGTATATGATTTTAATAAATTATTAAAATGAGGGTCACTGTCCAGCAGAATTTAGGTCTAATCCTAATTAAACACACCAGAACCAGCTAATCAAAGTCGAAGTTGGAGAAGGTTGCTTGTAATCTCTTCAGGATCTTGGTCTGCCAGGAGTAGGATTGGACATCACTGTGCTAACCTGAACAAAATTGTTTACAAACCTCTAAAATTAAGTTATTATATACAAAAAAACACACAAGCCTATGGTGTACATTTTAGGACAACCTCAAACTTCAGCCATAAATGAAATACTGTCATGTCTCAGACTAAAAGGCTTCAGTGTAAAGGCTTCAGGGCAAAATGGCAGGTCTCGTACAATAAGGCATCAGACTCAAAGCCATCAGATAAAATGGCCTCCGACTAAAAGACATCAGATGAAATGTCCTCAGGCTAAAAGGCATCAGACAAATATACACTGAACAAACCAGACTCTGGAGTGGATTGTGGTGGGTCATTTAAATGTGGTTGCAGTGCAGAACAACTGATATGGAACATTAGTGGCAAAAGGAGGAAAGCTGCACTAGATATATTTGCTTTCAATCATTTTAATCAAATGTTAGAAATTGTTTCCAAAGGAGAACATGCTTAGAATAGCTGCTCTGCAACCCACCCAAGAGCACACATACAACAGACACACAACAGCAGTTGACAGCCATTGTGGCGGCGCCTGGGTAGCAGTTGGAGTTTGTGCCTTGCTCAAGCATCTTACCTCAGCCATGGTATTGAGGGTAAGAGGGCTGGTTAGATTCACTAGTTATTATTCTAGTTATTATGGTAATTCTTGTGTGATGTGAAGAACTTCCTCTGTTGAGCTGAGATCCCACGTGGTAAGATGGTGGTCGGCTCTTTGTTCTGTGAGGCTTGGAGTGGGGTGGAGTCTGTTGTTTCAAGTTTGAGGCGGCAAAAGGACTAGTCGTGTTGACTTCTGGTTTGGTGCACTAAACCTAAATAGACTCTCAACGGAAAAGAAAGAAAGAAAGAAAGAAAGAAAGAAAGAAAGAAAGAAAAAAACTAATGGAGATGGGAATGTTTGTGCTGTTGTTCCATTTTTGCCAGGGTCCAAGCCTGTCCCTGGACCTGAAGACATCAGCTAGGAAGCTGAGCTGGAACGGAACAACTCACTCTCTCTCTCTCTCTGGGTCACTCCTTTTCGTCTGTGCTTGTTCTTCTTCTGGGCGGTTGACTCAGTCACCAGTTTTTATAGGGATGGTTTTTTTATCACCCTCAGGAGCTGAGTGAGAGCTGAGTTAACTCCCAAGGTTCTTTGTTGGGAAGCTTAGTGATTTGCATATGCATTTTGGGTGAATGCTAATGCAGAAATGTTGCAAGTTTGTTAAAATGTTTATATGTTGCACACGTATTAACAACAAGTTTAAACAATCATTCAGTACACCAGATTAGCTTCCCAGGGACATCAAACATGAACCATTTACATCTTGTTTAGATGTGGTAGTGGTAAAAAATTGATTGCAGGAGGATTAAAACCATAATATTAATACATAACCAAGAGACTTGTTGCAAAACACCTGATTACACACAAAGAGGGAAAAAAAGGTTTACATTAAAAGCATAAGTCTTGCAAAGTTTATAACAACTATGCAACAATACTGTTTTGAACAATGCCTTTCTCTTATCTTTATGATCAAAATGACAGAATATCTGAAGATTTTCACTGCCAATAGAAAACAAACAAAGGATATAAACTTACCTGCATGTTTGTCAACATCACAATATGCTTTTATACAGTGAGTATTGCATACTTTTAATAATCCAACGTTTAAGTCAAATTGGCAAATGTTCATTGTCCCAAAGTGATCCTCACAATAACAGTAAATCACTGATTCATGACTGTCTCAGAAAGTTCTACATTTATTAATGAGAATTTTAATCAATATCAACAATTACGGCTTTTTTATCCACTCAGATTTGTTTCCAGGCAGGCTGATAAATATTGCTGCACATTCAACTCGCCTGTATATTTAAACCAATTAAAGGACAATTGATGATCTGATAAAGTGTTGTGTGACCAGACAAAATGTGCCATATGCATCAGAAGTTTAGCCAAAGTTCCATGGGTGGAGCTTGGCGTGACATCTGAGGCTGAGACTACCCCTACACCTACAATATCTCTTCCTCTGGACCCTTGAAATGTGAAGGGTTAGGGATTAAGGAATATGCTGTCGAAATGTTGTCTGTGGTGTGGTAGTCATTCCAGAAGGTGCTAGCACAGTTACAGTTCACAGATTCACCAGCATGGGCAATGCCACACTTTGAGTTAGACTGTATTGTAGGGATGAAAGGGATGGTAAGAGAACAGTGGTATGAAGGGGAAGGGAAGTAAGAGGATAAACTGTGAACAGATAGGTAGGTTGATCAGGTGTACTACAATGATGCCCAGAGACTCAGAGTGGGGGTACCGTCTCTGCATTATTTTGGTAGAGTGATTGGACCCCCTGATTCAGCCTAGGAAGAGAGGGTTATAGGATTGTTAATGGGAAGCGAGGAAACAGAGAGAGGAAAGGTGGGTTTGAGAGAACGAGAAGAACAGTGCTAGAGGGCTGGTCTGTCTTAAATAAGTTTTTAGGGAGTAGGTGATTGATTAAGAAGACAAAGGGAGGTGTGGTTCAGCTGTCAAACCTTTGTTAACAAGTTACCTCAATTAAATCACTCTTGTTCTGTATTTGGATGTTAGACTTCAAGGTTTCCTCAGGCACCCATATTTAATACAGAACATTCTGTGCAACTGGTAGATCATGTTAAAATAAGCATTACACTGACGTGTATTTACATAGCGCTCACATTCATGGATGTAACAACAGGAAAACAGCATTCATTTAATGCCAGACATGCTGTAATAAGCAAATTCCTTGTTATTAGACTTATTTTTCCTTTTCCGACAAAAGATAATTGAGACAAGAAGTGGATGGCCTAATGAGTAGAATTGGGATTGGAACTTAACCACACAGACCTGGCAACCCAGGATTACATATACACATGGAAGTCTTTCAGTTAGAAGTGAAATGCTGTTTTGTCTTATGATGGAAGCCTTTTAGTCTTAGCCAGGACACCATTTCATTTTATGACTGAGGTTTGAGGGTGTCTTCAAATGTACACCATAAAAGCCAACACATATTCACCTGTGATTATCCCATTGTTTGGGAATTAAAATTTCAGTAGTAGACGAATTTGTGATAAGTTTGCTGTTGACTGTTCCAAGAGAATACAGTGTATCTGGGGTAGTGGAACAATACATATACACATTTGGTCTGATTTTATGCTGCTGATATTTCAAAAGCGAAAGCAAGGCTGTGGCGGGAAGAAATCCGGAAATATCACCTTGAGTCACACAGGAACGACACGTACCTGGCTGTATATCGTATCAGTGAAGAGAAGTGACACAAATTTATAATTTCACCCTTTTTCGAGTGACCTGAAGGTCAGTTCTGAAGAGAGTGAAAATAAAAAAGGATATCAGACCTAATTTTTTACATTTTCTTTCCCAAACACGTTTTAGATGTCATTTATGAAACTCAAGTTAATGAACCGATTCTTTCACAATATTAGACTTGAAATTTTTAAAAACGTCAATTTCCCGCTAACATTTAAACACTGTTGAGCGTGTACCTAAACACTGTTGATTTGGCATAGTATTCACTAGTGCTCAACAGAAATGACTGTGATTAGCCTTAAAGGTCATCAGTTAACTCCACTTCACCGATGTTTACTGAGTGCAAATACAGACGAGCCATCCGCTGATGAATTGACTGATTCTTAGCTTTAAAACACTCCAGTGTCTGTGTATCTGTCTTTACACTCGGTGAAGAGTGGTGAACTGATGACCTTTACAGCCAATCCAAGAAATTTCTGTTGAGCACTGGTGAATACTATGGCAAATCAGCAGTGTGTAGGAACATGCTCAACAGTGCCTAAATATTAGCAGAGAAAGGACGTTTTTAAGATTTCAATACTTGTCAACACTATTACAGACAAGAACTCTTGAAAATTGCGGCCGTGTGAAATAAGCGTATAGCTCTGAGTCCAAATCTCAAATGGAACACTTCATGTGCACTCTCTGACTTGTGATCTTATAGAGGCAGCTGTGTGCATGTGTCTCTAAGTCCAGAAAGCTTGATGTGCACTTTTTCTAAGTCCATGTTGAGGTGAGCTTTGAGGAGACTTCTACCCTGCAGTCAGTGGCAAATTACCTTGCAAAGGGTTTAGAAGCATTTAGACGGACATTTTGAACTGGGCTAATGGACATCCCATGCTCAGGGAATAGGGACCAAGTTACGGTATGTAAGAACCCTGTCAAACATGACACAGTTATTGATTTTTACTGTGAGTGGCAACTTGTTGACTCTCTCCAAGGTGCAGTTGAATATAGCATCTGTGTCAATGTTGCCAAGTCTGCAGTTTTCTCACAGAATTAAGCTACTTTTACACTCTTCTGTTTCCATGTTTGTTAAAATGGCCAAATTGGTTGTTTATATAGGCACATTACATTTTAGACTTACATGTAAGTACCCTCTAGCTGGTGTAATAAAAATGACACTTTTGTTTTGTATGTTGATATGAAATTATGTATATTGTAATTATGTGAATTACATAACCATCATCTGCTAAGAGTTTAGTGGCTATGTAAGAGGTGGACATGTAACCCAAAGGTACTAGGAGTGAGATGAGACTCTAGAGCAAGGCACCAAACCCCAACTCCTCCCCGTTCACTGCAGTAATGGCTGCCAACTTTGTGTTAATTGCTGTGTTCCACATAGGCTCATTCTGGCTCATTCAAATTATGTAACCAGAGCTATATATGGCTGCATTTCATCATTTAAACGAACAATACGGATCGATTGATATGGATCGATCGATTTGATCGATCAATAACTGTCTGGTTTAGCTTAGCTACTAAATACGACCTCCAAAGACTACGTCGAATAGTTCGGACTGCTGAGCGAATCACTGGTACAACCCTTCCTACTCCCCAAGAACTGTACTTATCCAGAGCGAGCAGAAGGGCTGCCAAAATCACTCTGGACCCCTCACACCCAGCACACTGCCTCTTTGAACTTTTACCTTCTGGTCGACGCTACAGAGCACTGCGCACCAGAACAGCCCGACACAGAAACAGTTTCTTCCCTCAGGCAATCCATCTCATGAACACTTGATGATAATATTTGTGGAACCAACATCACTACTAGCCATACACTTTTATACACATATACACTTATTTAACAACACACTTTACATGCCAATTTGCACATAACAGCTGCACATATAATGTTGTATATAGTAATAAACATGTACATACACTTGTCAATCTATATTTGCACTCACTACTTACTTCTATTTTTTAAAATATATTTATTATCTGTTTTTTGTCCTGTCTTTGTTATCCTGTTGCACTGTAAAAGCTCTGTCACGAAAACAAATTCCTAGTATGTGTGAACATACCTGGCAATAAAGCTCTTTCTGATTCTGATTCTGATATGACGTTCCTTTTCTTGCTTATCAGCTGACCGCTTACCTCAGTATTGACAGCTTTTCCACTGTTACCAGTTTGTTTAGTAGCTCGACATATACGTCGGCGGACTTGAGACGCAGCGCAGAGTTGACCACAACAACCGTGTTTGAGTCTAGTGAAGAACAGTTACAGAAAGCAGGTAAGACAAAAACAAAAGCTAAGAAAAAAACAAGTACATAACAGGATGAGAATGTGGTAAAAAAATTTACGTGGTAAAAATCAGGGGGCTTCTCTTTTTCTGGATTGCTTTTTAAAACCCTGCGTTTGGTTTTAGGGAAGGGGTGAACAGGTCAATCTGTGCTTTTCAAAAAACTATTGGTTGGGTTTAAGGAAGGGGGGATGGGAGGATAAGTCGGTTGGTCAGTCAGTAAATTAGTCAATCGAAAGCGGCTTCTGGTGGATTTATGTGAGAATAGCAGGTGCGAGAGAAATTTGAGATCTGAAACAGCGTACACCTCTGGTGCATTCGCGAAAACAAAAACGGCAAAAAAACTTAGCTCCTGGGAGGTATTTTGCTCTCTCCAGAAATGTATATAGGGGTACGTAATCAGAATGAGCCTGGGTTGGCTGTGTTTGTGCACTTGGATGAGTTGAATGCAGATGACAAATTTTGAGCACGGGTCACAATACTTGACCACACATCACCTCACTTTTTATGCATGACCAGCATTACCAATCAAAATTCAGGTCCATTTAAACTTAATGTGTAGTAGTCGATGTAGCTAGTCCCATATGTTTTTTTTTTTCAGAGGCTTTGGAATATGATTTACAGTGCATCTGGAAAGTATTCATAGCACTTCACTTTTTCCACATTTTTTATGTTACAGCCTTATTCCAAAATGGATTAAATTCATTTATTTCCTCAAAATTCTACACACAATACCCCATAATGACAATGCGAAAGTAGATTTTTTTTTAATTGTAGCAAATTTATAAAAAATAAAAAACCTTAAAAAAAACAGATGTACATGACCGAAAATCCCCCCACCATCCCCACCGCTCTTTACTTCGCGAACCGGTCAATTCCGTTTTAACTTTCGGATTGAGGGCGGTGTAATCATTGTTTACCTAAAGCGCCAGTTAAGCTTGCTCCAGCCCTGGATCCACCATGAATAGCTGGATGCTTTTATGTTTTTGATCTGACATCAACAACATTTCCTAACAGCCAAATACAGCGCAAAACAACTTTGTGAGTGAGTATTCTGTAAATGTTTTTGTGATTGTGCCTTCTTGAATGTCTACCACGGGCAAGATCCTATATGATGTACAGTTTGATGTACGGTATTCCCTTTCCGTTTCTGTCAAGGGGAAGGTGTAGGCATAGAGGTAGGTGTAGGAATATAAAATAGAATTGTAATTGGACCTTAATTCCACAGACCTGGCAACCATGATTTACATATGCATATATTTATTCCTCAGTGCTTAGCATTACATCTGCACAAGAAGTTTGCCTATAGGAGAAATTTTTATCCCCAACTGAGCCTGGTTTCTCTCTAGGTTTCTTTTCCTTCTCTTTTGTCAATTGGTGATGTTTGTTCCTTACCAAAGTTGCCACTGGCTTGCTTGGTTTGGGAATGGGGAGCTGCTCATTGATGGATTTGTCTCCTTAAATGACTACCACAGACAAGGTCTTGTATGATGTGCAGTTTGATGTATGGTATTCCCTTTCTGTTTCAATCAAGGGGAAAGTGTAGGCATAGAGGTAGGTGTAGGAATATAAACTAGAATTTGAATTGGGCCTTAATTACACAGACCGGGCAACCCTGATTTACATATACAAATCTTCATACATCAGTGCTTAGCATTGCATCTGCACAAGTAGTTTGGCCAGAGGAGAAATGGTCATCCCCAGCTGAGCTTGGTTTCTCTCTAGGTTTCTTTTCCTTCTCTTTTGTCAATTGGTGAAGTTTGTTCCTTACCACAGTTGCCACTGGCTTGCTTGGTTTGGGACTTGTGGAGCTGCTCATTGATGGATTTGTCTCCTTAAATGACTACCACAGACAAGATCTTGTATGATGTGCAGTTTGATGTATGGTATTCCCTTTCTGTTTCTGTCAAGGGGAAGGTGTAGGCATACAGGTATATGTAGGAATATAAAATAGAATTGGAATTGGGCCTTAATTACACAGACTGGGCAACCCTGATTTACACATACATATCTTTATCCCTCAGTGCTTAGCATTGCATCTGCACAAGAAGTTTGCCCAGAGGAGAAATTGTCATTCCCAACTAAGCCTGGTTTCTCTTAAGGTTTCTTTTCCTTCTCTTTCGTCAATTGGTGAAGTTTGTTCCACTGTTGCCTCTGGCTTGCTTGGTTTGGGACTTGTGGAGCTGTGGAGCTGTGCATCGATGGATTTGCTTTTCAGTGTTTGGATTTTCAGTAGTGAAAATTAAACCACACAGAACTGAACTGAACTTCAAGTCTGAAAACTGGACTGACACAGTTTCAATTTACTAGAACCTCTTTGTTAAGTCACAATCTGCTTTGTAAACGCACTACAGAAACAAAGATAAATTGAATTAGCATTGGCCTAAAATATATGCCATTTGTATACGAAACATAAGAAACAATTTGTGTCAGATTTTGTTTTAAAATCAAGATTTAACTGCCCTGAATTGCTGCAGATATTGCCTCCAAGTGAACAGGTTTTGTGTAAAAGCAACTTGTTGGGGTTATCCACTTCTACAGTATGTGAAACGTGTCACCGCCCTGTTAGATTATGAATAAGGATGTGCTCCTTGTATCGAGAGTTATGGTTAAACTGCACTTGTGGTATATTTATGTATGTTTCATATCATCAGGAGGTTATTCTGGGCGGCATGGTGTCTCGCTGCTTTACAGTTTGCTTGATTCTTGACAGTTCGGCGGAACGCATCAATATGCCGTTTTTCTGTGCGTGGCAGACGTGTTGTGACACTGCCTGCAATATAAGCACTAAGTGGCCGAGTGGGTGGCATAAATGAGTATGACTGTAGACTTGACTTCAGCTCTGCAAATAGCTTAATCGCACCTTAATGTTCACATCAATGTAGAAGAAGCTCTCTGAGTTGTTTGTCTGCCGTTTCGTTCATTCCACGCTTGGTTATTCCGGGACTTCTGGACAAATGCTTGTTTTCTATAACTTAATTGATTTTCTTATGCTCTCCGTGGGCATGTTTGGAAATAGTAACTGGCTGCTTTTGATTCATCCAGTTCTCCACAGCGTTATTCTCAGCTATATTAGCAGCCGGGTCATTCATAAACGAAACCGGCATGCTGCTTTAATTAATGCTAATGGCATAGAAGTGGCAGTGTAGTTAAAGTCTTGCTGAGGTTCACAGAATGAGCACAATCTCTCACTGCTACAGTCTCGATCAGGGACAAAAAAAACATAAGCTTTAGAGGGGGAAAAAAGACATCTAGAAACACAATTACGGCAGTGCTGTAGCCTGCTGTGCTGCGCCGGCGCTTCAGACGAGGTCAGTGTGTGCTTTCTGAGGTCGCTGGAAATGAGGGAGTTGGTGGAGGAGGAGATGAAGTGGTCGAACAGAAAAAAGGAACAGAGGTCTTTAATTCACTGTTTGATCTTTATGAGTGAATGTGCATCTTCAAATGCTGCCTCCTGTATTCAGTCTGACATAGAGAATAATCCATCCAGCAAGCTTCACTTATTTATTTATTTACTTACACAAAACTAGACTGAGAAAAGGATATTGTTAAAATGATAACATTTGATGGTTTAGAGTGTGTGGCATGAATAAGTATTGTGCATATTGGTGAATATTATTACTCTGAATAAGTGTGCTGGATGAATGTCTTAGACTGAAATATTGTCTTTTTTGTCAGTGCTTTTTTTTATTTATTGTCAACACTTTGGATGTGCAATCTTTTTTGAGTTAATGAGATTAGCCAACAAGAAAATTACCAACAGATTGATAAAAAGAAGGTCTTGCTGTAAAATATTATATGAAAATGACAAATAAAATTTACTTTAACACTCAAAAATTACTAAAAAACAATATATAATATATAAAAACAATGCTTATCAAAATAATAATAGACCTTTTTTCATGGACAATCGAACGCACATCCGGTACAGCGATCGATACTTGTGTATCGATACGTCCGGCTGGATCAATGGAGATACGCTAGTATCTGTCAGATACGTCAGATACAGATGCGCTAGTTTTCACTACCTCTTGATTTACCTCAGCGGATGTTTATCGTCTTGTGGACCAACATTCTATTGCTCCACACTCTAAACTTAATAAAGGATATAAGTTTTTTCCACAGAAATGACATTTTTCAATTATGAAGATGGGTGACAATCCATGCGATAGCATGGTTTAGGAAAGGCTATTTACATTTGTGCAAAATGTACCTGATTATAGCGTAGGCTCAAGAGTAGTTTTACAGTTTTTTTTATGATTTCTTAAGCACAATTTTGAAATTAAGGCTCATTTTGTCAAAACACCACACAGTTTACACATCCACACACACAAACAGCAGAACACATCAGAACTTTTGCAAAATGAAACACTTTATTCAAAACTATTGAACAATATAGCAAAACCCAATTTTGACATCGTACAGAACATACACTCTTCATTCAAGATAAATCTGTTTGCTTCATTTACACTCTGCTGTAATCAATTTTAAACTTGTTTCATTTCAAATTGACTAATACTGATATTATATAGGTTTGATTTGTTTCAGAGGTATTGCTATAAAGTACATGAGCATACTGTATTCACCAAACACTGATAGACTGATATTGCCCTATCCTAACAAACCATACAACAATGTAAAGCTTATTTATTCAGCGTTCTGGTGATTTAAACATTTCAATAGCAAAAAAAAATCTCCCCCATCCCTTGTCTCCTGTTTACCAATCTTCCTCCCTTTCGTGCTTTCTCTTCCTCTTACTAGGACATTACCCTCTATATTTATTGTATACTACTATTTATAGCTATACTGCTGTAAACATATTCATTGAAGACTAATATTTATAGCTATACTGTTGTAAACACATTTATTGAAGACTAATATTTAGAACTATACTGCTGTAAACATATTTACTGAAGACTAATATTTAGAGCTATACTGCTGTAAACATATTCATTGAAGACTAATATTTAGAGTTATACTACTGTAAACATATTTATTGAAGACTAATATTTAGAGCTATACTGCTGTAAACATATTCATTGAAGACTAATATTTAGAGCTATACTACTGTAAACATATTTATTGAAGACTAATATTTATAGCTTTACTACTGTAAACATATTCATTGAAGACTAATATTTATAGCTTTACTACTGTAAACATATTTATTGGAGACTAATATTTAGAGCTATACTGCTGAAAACATATTCATTGAAGACTAATATTTATAGCTCTACTACTGTAAACATATTCATTGAATACTAATATTTATAGCTTTACTACTGTAAACATATTTATTGAAGACTAATATTTATAGCTATACTGCTGTAAACATATTTATTGAATACTAATATTTATAGCTTTACTACTGTAAACATATTTATTGAAGACTAATATTTAGAGCTATACTGCTGTAATCATATTCATTGAAGACTAATATTTATAGCTATACTACTGTAAACATATTCATTGAAGACTAATATTTAGAGCTATACTGCTGTAAACATATTTATTGAAGACTAATATTTAGAGCTATACTGCTGTAAACATATTCATTGAAGACTAATATTTATAGCTATACTGCTGTAAACTTATTTATTGAAGACTAATATTTAGAGCTATACTGCTGTAAACATATTTATTGAAGACTAATATTTAGAGCTATACTGCTGTAAACATATTCATTGAAGACAAGTGAAGTTTATACCTATTGCTTTTTATTGTGGTTTCAGCTGATTCGTGTGTCTACAGTTTTGTAGATGGCTGTTTTGCTAGTTGTGGGAAAAGTTTCTTTTTAGTGTGTAAGCAATCATAAAAAACTGTAAACCATTAAGAGATATAAGGGAGGTAGCGTATATAATAATAAATGTTTAAATACATAATACATAATATGTAAATGTATGATAAATATGTGATGTAATAAATATGTGATGAAAGGGAACCTGGACCTTTACTATTTCTGTAACTACATGGATGCCAGCCACTGAAAAAAATATTAGTAGTTATTAAACAGAAAAGGAGTGTCCATAGGATATATATATATATATATATATATATATATATATATATATATATATATATATATATATATATATATATATATATATATATATATATATATATATATAGCTGGTTTGTGGGGGTTAACTTGACCAACGTGATGAACAGAAACTTTATCAGCATTTTTCAGATATGCTGAATATTTAACAATCGAAATGATACCAAAATCTTGGAATTATGACATCAACATCATATAAAAACATGGAAAAATAATAATAATTCTATAAATAATTAATAAAAAAGAAGGGTATAGGCTACAATAACATTTACAATCGAAAAGAGGAGTTTAGTTGTTTGAGTATTTATAGTTCTGGTTGCTTTTCAACTTAAACGTCCTTTAAGGGTTCTGTCTGTCCATTTATTTTTGTGTTGGTAATTACCTAATTAAATTAAAAAATATATATTTCTTATATATTTTATATATAGTCCATTTATACAGACTAATATTTCATATTATTTTATAAAACATATTTCGAAAATTTAAAATATTTAATACCTCTATTAATCACATTCTTTCTATTTCATAGCTATAACCCGATTTGTGATAAATATGTTTGTGAATTTTATTTTGTATGTTTGTGCGAGTGTTATTTGGGGGTTTATACATCCATTGAGTTTAGGCATTGTGGATATATGCCAGTATAGATGTGTTTGCATGCAGTGAGTTTGTGTGTACTTACACTTACACTTACAAAGTCCGCCATGTAAATAGCAAATACGCCATGGTGCGACACAACTGACTCTTAAAGGGAATGTGAGATGAGACTCTGAATGGTTTAATGAACGTTATGCTTAAAACACATCCATAACTCATTAAAAGGCACCTAGTTTACCCATTTTTCCAGATTTAGTCTTTTGTGTCTAAAGAATGTGTCTGTAAAGTTTCAGCTCAAAACACTCAACAGATTATTTATTATACCTTTTTAAAAAGTCTGTGATTTTAGCTCTTAGCATCTTGTTGTTTCTTTTATGCACTGTGCCTTTAATGCTAGTCCTCCCTGCCCACCGTTCCCACGTGCCTGTCAGTGTCAGACAGACATGAAGGAAGCAGATCTCACGTTACATTCGAGATAAATATTCAATTCAATTCACCTTTATTTGTATAGCGCTTATACAATGTAGATTGTGTCAAAGCAGCTTCACATAAAAGGTCACAGTAAATAGGAACAGTGTAGTTCAGTTTGTAGTGTTTAAGTTCAGTTCAGTTTAGTTCAGTTCAGTGTGGTTTAATAATCACTACTGAGAGTCCAAATACTGAAGAGCAAATCCAACGATGCGCAGCTCTACAGATCCTGAACCATGCAAGCCAGTGGCGACAGCGGAGAGGGAAAAAAAACTTCACTAAAGGCGGAAGTGAAGAAAAAAAACCTTGAGAGAAACCAGGCTCAGTTGGGCACGACCATTTTAATTTCTCCGCTGGCCAAACGTCTTGTGCAGAGCTGCAGTCTCAGTGGCGGAGGCTGGAAGCTGGCCTCAGCGAAGACTCGTCTGTCTCTGGAGCGTCACAGGAAACAGTCTCATGTTCTCCACTTTTCCATGACCATCGCAGTAGTTGTTCAGGATTCGGCCAGGTCCAGGATATGGAAACCTTGGGATCATCTCGTCGTTGGTCTTGGGTCGAATCAGTGACTCTGCATAGTCTGAGGGCCTCGGGAAGAGTATCCCCAGGTGGAAATGGAGAATAAAGAAAATAATTAGCGTAGCTGATGTTCACAGTGTATATCAGCAAGATGCATAACCTGTGTGGAAGCCCCCTAAGTGGTGCACTAAGTGTATGCTTTACTGAACAGATAGGTCTTTAATCTAGTTTTGAATTGGGAGAGTGTGTCTGAGCCTCGGACGTTATCAGGAAGGCTATTCCAGAGTTTAGGAGCTATAAATGAGAAGGCTCGACCTCCTTTACTCGACTTTGCTATTCTAGGTACTACCAGAAGCCCTGAGTTTTGAGATCTTAAAGAGCGAGTTGGGTTGTAGCGAGACAGAAGATTGGTTAGATAAACAGGAGCTAGATTATTTAAAGCTTTATATGCAAGAAGCAATATTTTAAATTCAATACGAAACTTAACAGGCAGCCAGTGTAAGGAGGATAAAATTGGGGTGATGTGATCAAATTTTCTAGACCTGGTTAGAACTCTGGCAGCTGCATTTTGTACTAATTGAAGTTTGTTAATAGAGGATGCTGGGCAGCCAGCAAACAGAGCATTACAGTAGTCCAGCCTAGAAGTCATAAAAGCATGGACTAGCTTTTCTGCATCTGAGATGGATAGCATACTTCGTAACTTAGCTATATTTCTCAGATGAAAGAAAGCAGTTTTTGTGACATGGGAAATATGATTTTTAAAAGTTAAATTGCTGTCTAATATGACACCCAGATCTTTTATAGTAGAGCTAACGCTAACTTTGTATCCCTCTAATTGTAGGTCGAGTTGTGAGATCTGCTGTGTACAGGATTTAGGCCCAATAAGTAATAATTCTGTTTTGTCTGAGTTTAAGAGAAGATAATTGTTGGTCATCCAGTCTTTAACATCTTTAATACACTCAGTTAGCTTGGACAGATTAGACGTCTCGTCAGGTTTAGTTGAAATATATAATTGAGTATCATCTGCATAGCAGTGAAAGCTGATCCCATGACTTCTAATAATGTCTCCCAGGGGTAGCATGTATATTGTAAACAGTAAAGGGCCTAAAACTGATCCTTGAGGCACCCCGTATTTTACTGGGCTGATTTGTGAAGGCTGTCCATTTATATTTACAAACTGGTAACGGTCAGATAAGTATGACTTAACCATTGTAGGGCATGTCCCTGGACACCTGTAGACTTTAAGCGATTAATAAGGATACCATGGTCAATGGTGTCAAATGCCGCACTAAGATCGAGTAGAACTAATAGCGAGATGCACCCTTGGTCAGCAGCTAAGAGTAAATCGTTGGTTATTTTCACTAATGCAGTTTCTGTACTGTGATGAGCTCTGAAACCTGACTGAAACACTTCAAAAACATTGTTGGTCTGCAGAAAGGAGCATAATTGAGCAGAAACAACTTTTTCTAGTATTTTAGATATAAATGGAAGGTTTGAAATAGGCCTATAATTAGCTAAGTTGCTGGGTTCCAGTTGTGGTTTCTTAATAATAGGTTTAATAACAGCTAACTTGTAAGGATTTGGAACGTGGCCTAAAGATAAAGAAGAGTTGATAATGTTAAGAAGAGGTTCTCCTATAACAGGTAGCAATTCTTTCAGTAACTTTAACTTTTAAAAAATACTACAGTAAGAACTTTGCCAATGATTATCTGATGTATTTGTTGTGGAGTTAAAACAATGAGTCACACACAATGTCGTTACAAAGTTCACGCACACACACACACAGCAGACACACGCACACAGACAGCATGCACGTTTAGCTTTACATTGTTTTTGCACTGCTGTATGGACATCCGTTATGTTAATACACAAAATAAACCTGATTTAGCACAAACCGGGATTGAAGCGTCTTCTTTTATAATTGTACTGACACGTGGCTGTGGTCATGAAGTAAAAGCTGAAGTGAATCGCTGTAATTCATTACAAACATGCACTGTTTTAAACATGTGTTAAACTTGTAAAACTCACTCTTGATCACATTTGATGTTGATTGATGATCCTAGCAAACTGAACAGACCTTTTATTCCGAGTGGCTTTGCGCACATCCTGTCTTGTTGATATGATTATACGTGTTACTATGGAGACATCTTAATACGCAGCTGTGAATCAATTCGATGGGCAGGAAAATCGCACTCCTATGTCAAGTTGCGGTCAGCCTCAAAATGGGAGGGATTTGGATGCTATTTTAACGTTAGGAAATTTAAAAAAAAAGAGATTTATTGTCTTTATATCAGCCCAATATGACCGTGGACACACTATACCTACACACAGTTCTGTCCAAATAGCTTACAAAAGATGATTTTCACCATAGGTGCCCTTTAAGAGAATAAGCACAACCCTGTTAGACAATGTGCCATGGCGCTGACAGTATTTTTCCATCCTTAAAACAGCAAATTGTATCCGGACATGCCCCTAATGCTTTTGCGCCATGCGCTTTAGACTTTGCGCTTAGTTCGTTAAAATAGAGCCTGATATAACGAAAACACCACAAATTACTGAAATGATAACTAAAATGAAAATATAAAAGCAAAAGCTTATTCAAACTGTTAATAATAGTTTGTGAATAAAAGCAAAAAAAAAAGGAGGCGACATTCAAAAATGGGCTTTGCTAGGCCTATTTTACTTTTTATTTTACTTTCTACTCAGCCTCCTTAAAACTTTTGCGATTAGCTCATAAACTGTACACTAAATTATCGCCTCAGTCCCCTTTAAATTTGATATGAAAACAGTGGCAGAATTCAGCTCCCCCCCGTCTTTTGTTTTTCATTTGATCAGCAAACCACAGCCGTGGACAGCGAGAGAACGAGGTGTGTGTTTATCGATTGTATCACCTGTATCCCAATGGGTTCTTAATTATTATTATTATTTTTAAACATATATATATATATATTAATATGTATGCCATTTAATTAGAAAAGTGGCAGTTTATTTACTTGAATATGGAAAGTGGTTTTTACTACAGTAAACAGGTGGGTTGAGCCTATTTGGCTTACTCAGAACTCAAATGGCTAGCCTATGCCTGTCTGTGTAATACAGTGGAATACTAGTATACAACCCTACCATATTAAACAAGCATTTTTATTTTTTCCTTATAGGAAGCTGAGCCCCCCAAAATAAAAACCCTAAAATCGCCCCTGCATTCAAATAACCCTTTATTTCAGCTTCAAAGTTGAAATGATGTTAAATTATTCCACAGAGAACAATGGGTCCCACTTTCCTCCTGAATTCCCTCATTTCACAATTTTACCTTCAGTCCTTCTTCATGCCTTTGCCTACGCTTTTTTCTAAATTGACTCGGGTTATTCAAACAAACTGAGCATTCTTCTATCCTTGGACGGGTAGCGCATTTGAATAGATGTCAGTAAAATCCAGCAATGCTTGTTCCTAGCTTGTTGTGTATGAAAGACTATTCTTCAAAAATAAATAAAAAATAAGCACAATTTGTGCAGCACTTAAAATGGCTAGTAATTTCTCAAATCCACAACATGGGACAATAAATTACAACCGTGGTTAACTCATCCCCACAAATAAAGCAATAATGACTCTACTACTTCCCTCTCAATTAGACAAAGCAAAGTGAGGCAGAAAGCAACAGGATGAGGAAACGCGGCAGTCCTATCAATTATTTCCAATCACAAGCCTGTCGTGAGAGGAACACCGCTTTTTTAATAAGCTACCCACTCTAGATGTGATGTCTGTGTCCTCTGATGAACAAAAAAAAGGAAGGAAAAACAACCAAAAATAGACCAAAGCAAAAGTGCTGGTAAGGTCCAAAGAGTACAAAACAGAGGAGTGACCGGGTTGAACGGTTTACCGCAGATTCAGACTGCCTTTTATGTCCCTTTTTTTGTTGTTTTGAGAGTGTTTTGTGTCCATTATGTTTTGACTCTGTTCCAAGGCTGCATTAAATTGAATTAAATCGAAGTAAATGCTAGCCGAAATGCACGAGTGGAGTCAGTGTTTTTCTCAATGCTAATGCGATTTTATTGGCTCATTTTCCTAATTAGCGAAATTAGTAAATGTGTTTTCACTCACCGCTAACAAGCCTCGTGAAAATTGCGCTCCATCCGTGAGACAGTCATTAGTGGCTTACCTGCAATTTGTGCTCTGGATGAACACATTATTTAGTTTCAGCAGTTGTGGATGTATGCTTAAAGTGATAGTTCATCTTCAGGTCATTCATGATGTAGGTGACACTTTTTCTTCAGCAAAAGCTTTTTAGCTGAATCCTTGATTTTTTTATATGGTAAAATGAGACTGGAAAACTGTATTACAGACAACTCATGTTGAATTCCAGGTTTTCTGAAACAATACAATATCTTAAATTAGTTCTAGAATCTGACTGACTGAGACACATCTGTTGTTATAGTGATAACAGCATGTTGAATGACTCCACCAGTATTGTTCCTCACAGCAAGTGACATGGTACTGAACTCACTATAGGGGAGAATGGGGTAATGTCAGGCATCGGGTAAGTCAATTTAATTTATGTTTATTTCTATAGCGCTTTTACAATGTAGATTGTGTTAAAGCAGCTTAACATAGTTCTAGTTAAGTCCAGTTTACAGAGTTGAAGTTCAGTTCAGTCCATCTTTATTTGTATAGCACTTTTACAATGTAGATTATGTCAAAGCAGCTCAAGATTATAGTAAATTGAAACCGTGTCCATTCAATTTTCAGAGTTTAAGTTCAGTTCAGTTCAATTTAGTTCAGTTCAGTTCAATGTTGTTTAATATTCACTGCTGAGAGTCTAAACACTGAAGAGTAAATCCATTGATGCGCAGCTCTACAAGTCCCGAACTATGCGAACCAGTGGCGACAGCAGTGAGGAAAAAAAATCACCAATTGCTCACTTTAAAGTGGTTCACTTTACAAAAAAATTACGATACTGCCGTTTTAGTTAACTTCTGAAAAGTGCAGTTTTTTTTTAAACGGTATTATTTAAATATATTGCAGTATTACTGCAATACAACTAAAGTATTACAATACAACCAACTACAGTACATCTACTGCAATACAACTAAAGTACTAATACAGTGCAAATGCAGCACAACTACTGCAATTTAACTGAATTACTACTACAGTACAAGTGCAGTACAACTACAGCAATAGTACTGAAATAATACTACTTATATATTGCAGTACAGCTACTGCAATAGTAATGAAATAATACTACTTATATATTGCAGTACAACTACTGCAATAGTACTAAAGTACTACAATTACTATAATGCAGTACTGGTACTGCAATACATGTTAAATAATTTATTGCACATAGGTACATAAGTATTAAAAGTGCACTTTAGTTTTATTATGTATTGCAGTATTTTAGATGTAGATATTGTAGATTTCTGTAGTTAGTTATACTTCTGAAAAGTGCAATACAATATAAAGAGTTTAGATGCAAAAACCCAGTAGTGCCATCTCCAATTTCCAACGAAAATAAACATTTTTCTCTGCCTCCTTTGTTTATGTTGAGATATTTCACTTTAAATACCAGCAAAAGGACTTATTTTTTGCCTTAAAAGTGATATTACTGAAAATACACACAGGAGCCGGATGAAAATGCTCCTTTTAGAGGAAAATTTCAGACGGCATTTAGAGGTTTTTGCATCTAAACTCTTCAAATACTGTGGTAGTACTTCAGCAATACAACTGAAGTACTGAAACCTCATTTGGAAACCGTTGTGCACCGAGCAGGAAAAAGTTGTAGCTGTACTGTTGTACTAATTCAGTTGTATTGCGGTAGTTGTACTGCATTATAGTAGTTGTAGTACTATTGCAGTAGTTGGACTGCATCATAGTTGTCAGGATTCTGCCACTCTGGTCTTGTAAATTCTTGTATTGGTGGCCAAGTCCAGACACTAGTTCTGTCTTGTCCTGTATGTCGTGCTCGGCTCGAGTTTTCTCGGGTCGAGCACTCCTTTTCTGTCATTGTGTCTCTGTATGGGTGACGTCGTGAGACAGCTCAGATCATGCATGCTCCCGCTTGATGCATGCGCGCTTGGAATGCGCTCTTGTACTCGTGTTTATGTTTTGTTCTGTCAGCATCCTGCTGTTTCATTCTCAGCATCTCAGTCTGGTTGGTTTTGGTTGGTGCTGAGATGAAACATGGCCGTTGCATATGTGTGAGAGCACGGTAAGGGGTTTTTATCTATCGTGTGCTCGTGTCTTGCTTCTGTTTATGTTTGTGTTGTCTAAGCACATGGCTCAGTGTTTACATTGTGGCCGTGTGTTTCAGTTTTGTGCTTTAGTGTTCTCTTGTGAACACGCTGTTAATGGCTGCGTGTTCTTGTCCCATTTTACGTGAGCACATGGCTTGTGGTGTTTTCTTGTGTCATGTGCTTTCCCTTCTATTGTCTAGTCCCAGCCTCCTTGTTAACCCATTATTAGTTTATTATGTCCACCTGTCTGTGTGGTAATTATTTCTGCTTATATTCTTCTCATGTCTGCGGTCCTGTGCCAGTTCGTCTTCGTTTATACTCTGATCCTGTCGTGTTCTTCAGTCCTGATTCCTGCCAGCCTGCCCAGTCAAGTTTGTTTGTGTATTTATTTGTTTTGTTAATGTTTTCCCCCTCGGGGTAGTTTGTTTTGAATTTTATTGTATTTTATTATATTATAAATAAATACATTTTTGGCGGTTCCTTCCGCTTTGGTGACCCCGGATTAATAAAGAGACTAAGCCGAAAAGAAAATGAATGAATGAATAAATACCTTTTTCCCCTACACTTAGGTCCTCGCTCCTTTTCCCCTGCTCCAACCATGACAATAGTAGTAGTATCACTCCAGTACTATTGCAGTAGTTGTACTGCATTTGAACTGTAGTAATACGTCAGTTGTATTGCAGTAGATGTACTGTAGTTGGTTGTATTGAAGTACTTCAGCTGCATTGCAGTAATACTGCAATATACTTAAATAATGCAGTTTTTTCGTGTCCAAAAAACTGCACTTTTTAGAAGTTGATTAAAATGACAGTATTCCTTTAAAAAACTGCAGTATTCTTTAAAAAAAAACTGCAGTATTTTTTGTAAGGAACCCCTTTGATTTCGCTGGTCTATCTCAGTTTACCACTAAACTGGTGTAAAGCGAGACACAAGATGACATTTTTTTAAAACAATCATATTTTCACAGACCTTTATCCTAAATACATTCTGATAAAATCCATTGCTAGGAAACATTGTAAATTGATGAGAAATGTGTACATTTTACTGATATATAATTTTAGCTCGTTTAGAGGGAGGCAAATGTAAAAACATGTCTCGCTTTACCCCACTCTCCCTACTAAATTCACTATAGACAGGCGCATACTGCTGCTGTTTTGCCACATCATGTATTTGTAAACTTTTATCTTGGAATATATTGTCTAAAATGTGCTTTCTGAGAAGTGAGTTTCAGTGCATCGGTGGCCGTTCATCACTCGCATACGAGAGCAGCTTTACCATGGACAGTTATTTTAGAATCTGATGTAGAGTTTAAACGTAAAATAATTAATGTTAGGTATATCTAACAGCAGTATTTGGTCTCCATTAGAATTTATGAATGTATATACATTTGTTTTAAATCAAAATTAATCCATTGTTCTCTTGACTGATTTGCTTAGCAATTGATTTGTAATAAATTTGTAATAAATTGTTCTTCAATAAATTATATTTTGCATAATATGGGTAGAAACTTATGGGAATTTTTTTTTTTTAATAATAGTTCTGGGATATTCAGGACCGTCTTTATCACATATACAGTGCTCAGCATAAGTGAGTACACCACATTTTTAAAAATGAGTATTTTTTTCCATTTCTCAGTAAATATAGGTATATTTTTTTGGTCCATTTGAACAACAGATTTATTAATAAATTTAATAAAGCACTATCCCACTCGTATTCATGAAATATGGCTGTTTTACAACACACTGTGATTACTTAAAGTACTGTTGATATACAGCTATATCCCACTAATGCTTGTGTGTAATATTGAAAATAAAAGGAACAGAGTGAAACCTAGTGTATTAATCACTGAAAATGATTCCACACTGGTAACATAGTGATTTCAGTCATAAAATACACTAACTAAAAAAAAAGTTTAAGTCTCTTGCTATTTGAAAAGAGTCCGTTGATGCTCCAGTTGATCTTTGTTGAAGTTGGTTGATGAGAGAGAACCAGTTTGCACCTGGAGATCTTTGATGAATGGAAAGACAAGACCAGAGCCTGGCACAGCTTGGGGTGCGGTTGGAGAAAACTTGGGTCTACATCGTCTCCTGTGTTTTCTGGTTGTCAGATCGGAAGAACTCTCTGAGCAGCAGCCTTGGTCACTAGCTATTATAAGGATGGTGTTCTACCACTCTTAGGAGCTGAGACGACCAATGAGAAAGTTACTTTGCCAAAGAAGTTTTATGTTTTTTTTGTTCCTAAGTTTAGTGATTTGCATATGCATTCTGGTTGACTACTGATGAAGAAACATTTAAAGTGTCTTAAAATGCTAGTATGTTGCACACATATTAACACAAAAGGTAAACGATCATTCAGTACACCAAATTAGCTCTACAGGGACATCAAAGATGAACTATCTATGATCTAGTTTAACTTTGGTAGTGTTAAACATTAATTCCGAGAGTATTAAAACACAGAAGATTAATACACAAGCAAGAGACTTGTTGCAAATGCTTGATTACACATAAAGAGGGAATAAAGGATTACATGGAAAGAAGCATAAGTATTAAGTTGGGTTGTATAGACACATGACCATGTCTCTGTTCAACAGAACAGCACATTCCTTTCCGTGTCATAAATACAACCCGTCTATACGGAGGTAAGCGTTCAGCTGGTAAGCGCGTAAAGAAAAGGCGTCACACTACGCCATAGCATTCGTTTAAAAAATAATTTTAATGCAGCCATACGTACATCCGGTTACGTAATTTGCGGTCTACAGAAACGTCTTTAGTGCTACGTTTTCAGAATGAGCCTGTGTTGCATAAATACCTTTGGAATCGGAATACACACGAACAATTGCTCTTGCTGGTTAAGGGAAGTTGATTGTGCAATATTTGTTGAAAAAAGCTAAATAATTATGTGTCTGATCGTCCACATTTGTTACACAAAATACATGAAAGTAATTGGGAAACTAATAGAGTAAACATTTTATTAAGTCTACATAGTCAGTGTTTTAAAAACCATAAATGCTGTGTTTTGCTAATACTTTTGTGTATTTAAATGTCCTAAAATAAATTTTATACGTTTGAAAACACTGATAAATAGTTATTTATCACGAGCCTCATGCATATCTTTCTTTGGCTCATTGCGACCCATCATTGGAAAGCAGATTTGAATTAAGCAGCTGATCAGATTATGGACTGAATGCTCATAATAGACTGCTGTGATCGTACACATCAAAGAGCTAATGGAAAAAAGAAAGCTATCCCTTTAAATGTTATAAAGATCCTCTCAGCTTCACTTTTCCTCCTTTTTTCTCTTTCATTGTGAGTTTCTTGCCATCGTTTAAAAAGCAGTGGAGGTCTTAACCTGATGTGTGTTCACTCGGCTGTGTGGAGGACATTTAAGAGGGCAGCTGTTTCGAGCGTGAGAGTTAAAGGAGCATGAGATCTCAGACGTCCCCTTATTTCACACTCTGTTAATGGCGTCTAGAGACTCTGACCTCTCTGATATGTGTCTTAGGAATGAAATGCAAGGAACCGAGATGTACAAATGGGTTAGCAATATTAATCAGGAAGGATGAGGGTTTCAATTAATGTTCTGCTGGGATTGCCTGTATTAACAGGGGTCCCATTGTCAAATATCAGGATGGTTGAGTTGGTTTTCAAGCTTCAAATAAAAAATTAGACTGGAGAAGTGATGTTGAAAAGGAATTAATGGAGTATAATTTCTATACTCTCAGAAATAAAGGTACAAAATGTGTCACCGGGGCATGTACCTTTTCAAACAGGTACAACTTTGTACTTTACAGCTGCACATTATTACCTTTGGGATACTCTTTTGTACCTTTAAGGTACTATGAGGTACAGATTTGTACTTTTTCTAGGTGTTAAAGGGCACCTATGATAAAAATCAACTTTTGTAAGCTGTTTGGCTAGTATAGTGTATATAACTGTGTGTATTTACTGTATGATGTGTCCACTGTCATATTGGAGTGATATAAACCCAACAAGTCTCTTTTTTTTAATTAAGTTAAAATAGGACCCAAATCCCTGCAATTTTAAAGCCCACCGCAACGTGACGTAGGAGTGTTTCCCCACCTACTGAATTGATTGACAGTCACCATGTTTCTGTCATAACATGTATACAAATGTCAAAAGAATATTTTTTGCAAATAAATTCTGTGATTTTTTTCAGTTTTGTTTTATAAGTTTAGAACATTTTAAAACAGAGCATATTTGTAAAAACGACAGTAAATTCACTATTAATTCTTAACGCTATAATCACCATGGCCGCATGGTGTCAGTAAACATGCATTTGTGTGTGTGTGCATGCGTGCGTGTGTGATGCAAATGGCATTTATGTGAGACTTATCATTTCAGAAAGGCTTGAATAAATTCCACCACAAATACATGAAATAAACTTGAGCTGTATTTCAGCTTCAGTCTGTCTCTGTCACTGTGCTGTTTATCTGACATAACGCATGATGAGAAGCACACATGAATGTGGGAACTGTGGGTGGGGAGAAGTAGCTCATTTGCATTTAAAGCCACAGGTGGTATTTGGGTCCGGGGGAACTCAGAATTGTTTGGATCTTGGTGTGTTAAATCCTTTTGTGAAACCTAATGTAAAAAACAAAGGTGTTATTAAGGATAGTGACTTCAAACTGGATAAACAGATTAATTCTGTAATTAAAGCTAGCTTTTTCCAGTTGAGGCAATTATCCAAATTAATGTCTTTTTGGTACTTTAACGACTTTGAAAGGGCAATGCATATTTTTATCTCGACTCGGCTAGATTATTGTAATGCCCTCTATGTGGGTATCAGCCATACCTCCATTACTCGTCTGCAGAGGGTGCAGAATGCTGCTGCACGTTTGCTGACGGGGACACTCAAACGGGGGCACATTACACCCATACTGGCCTCTCTTCATTGGCTTCCTGTACAGTTTAGGATATATTTTAAGATTTTAGTTTTGGTGTTTAAATGCCTAAATGGATTAGCACCAAGATACTTGTCCTCATTAATCCAGTTGTACACTCCATCAAGGGCACTTAGATGTACTGATCAGCTACTTTTGGCTGTTCCATGCGCAAGGTTAAAAACCAGGGGGGAACGTGCCTTTGCAGTGGTGGCCCCCAAACTTTGAAATAATTTGTCTCCCCACGTTAGGCAGGCCCCAACCCTTTCTGTTTTTAAATCAAGTCTTAAAACCCATTTTTACTTTTTGTCTTTTAATACCATATGAGAGTCATGTGTCTGTTGTATTTGTCCTTTGTTTTAGATGGTGTATGTATGCACAGCACTTTGGTAAGCACTTGTTGTTTTTAAAAAGCGCTTTATAAATAAACTTTGACTTTGACAGGCTACAAAAACAGCTACACTGTATTCAAACACCAAAATGGGCCGATTCTGGACGCTTTGATAATTATTTTGATGGGTATTTTGAGCTGAAACTTTAAAGACACATTCTGGAATGATGCCAAAGGCTTATCTTACATCTTGTAAATGGGGTCAAATATGTGCCCTTTAATGTGTACTTTTATGGCCTATTTCCACTGACTGGTACAGTACGGTATGGGTCACCTTTATCGGGCTTGTGTTTCCACTGCCTAAAGGTTACCAAGGGTATCCTTTTGATGGGCGTGGTGTACAACAGAAACTTGCAGTTGATGTCATTCTCGCTCGAGGAAACGTCAAACTAAAGCTGTACGGGTCGCTCACATATCATACGAGAAGCACTTCTCACAAAACAGATGCCTTATACACATAAATGCTTGAGAATAAATGTTCATTACTAACCTTTCTATTTACATAATTTGATTATAACTGCAGATCAATGATATAGCCTACTGTAACGTCTGCAATTATATAAAATAAATAAATAAATGCAACATATGAACACATACAGACCCTTACAGTCACCGGTATGTTGGCAATTACAGAAAAACTACACACAGCATACTTTTAGTCCTTAATTGGGTTCAAAAACAAGACTCAACATAGCTCACAGTCAGAACAAACCTCTCATCTGTATCTTTAATATACACCAATAATATACACTGCTTCACTCTCGCGTTTGTCCCTTTCTGAATTGATCGGGTGTCGGAAACACTTCTATAATCATGTGCACGTTACCATAATCAGCTCAAGAAGTTCATTATTTGAAATAAAGACGCACGCACAAGCGATTGCAAGCTCCCTGGAGAAAGTGAAACTGCTAGCACTTTTAGACGGGCTCGTAAAACAACAGCAGGACACTGCAGATTTTTTTCTTCTTGGCTTTGTGGCTGTTCATCAAAACACCACCAGCTTGATTGAGCTCAGGTCAACCATGGCTTGTTATTATGTATATATTACAATGGTGAAATGTCTCGGCTGTGTTTTTAAAAATGGCAGTTTCTTTGTTTTCATTCTCCTGCTTCTGCGAGTGACATATCTTTGTAAACCGATAGCGTTCAGCTGCGTGTCTAGCTCCACCTTTTGGTACCCTTTGTCCTGCTTGGCACCCCTTGCAAAGGGTGACCAAAAAGTGGTACGGTGTGGTTTGCTTTTGGGTACCCTTTGACAGTGGAAACGGCCATAAAAGCATACCAAACCGTACCATACCACTCAGTGGAAACAGGCCTTTAAAGACATGTTATGACCCAAAAGAGTACCTTTTGAAATTGTACCACCCGAGTGACAGATTAATACCTCTATTTCTGAATGTGTATATATAAATTATAATTGTAATAATATTTCACAATATTGCATTTTTTACTCGATTTTTGATCAAATAAATGCTGTCATGGTGAACTAAGTAAACCCATCTGTTTTTTAGCATAAAAGATAGTTAGAGTTTTATTATTGTTCAGCCAAAAAAAAGACAAAATATTTGTAATAACTGTAAGAAAAAAGGCAAATGTGTAAGTTATAAACTCAAGCTTCATCTTACAATTCTGAATTGTTATTCTTAATAAACGTGACCTGCAGAGTTCTCAGAATTGCAAGACATTTTTTTCCCATAAACGTTTGGCAAGTTTATATCTTGCAAATTAAATCAATAAGTGATTTTTTTTTTTTTAGTTAGTCATAGAATTATTGAAAGATTACTGCCTTGCAATTCTAAGAAAAACATCAATATTTTAAGGAAAAAGTGCAGAAATTTTACAATAAAAATTACATTGTTTACACTTTTTTTAAGGGGCACCTATTTGACCCCTTTTTCAAGATTTACGATAAGTCTTTTGGGACTTATCTCCAGAATGTGTCTGTAAAATTTCAGCTCAAAACACCCATCCGATTATTCTCCCCGCCCACCATTCCCACACGTCAGAGTGTGCCTAAATCTCCACCTCAGCTGCTTCAGATAAACAGCACAGTCACAGACACGAAGGAAGCAGATCTCACGTGATATTAATGAGAAATACTACAGTAAGCACTGTCCCAATGATTATTTGATGTATTTGTTTTGGAGTTGCAATGATGAGTCACACACAATGTCGTTAACAGAGTACACGCACGCACACACACCCACACAGCGCACGCATTTAACTTTGCACTGTTTTTGCAAGGCAAATGTGACAGGATACACGGTAATATCCACTGCTGTATGGATATTCGTTATGTTGATGTACAAAATAAACCTGATTTAATATCCACAAACCGGGATTGAAGCGTCTTCTTTTATAATTGTACTGACATGCGGCTGTGGTGATGAAGTAAAGACGGTAAAATCATTGAAATTCATTACATTTTAAACTTGTAAAACTCACTCTTGATCACATTTGATGATGATTGATGATCACAGAGCACTGAACAGACCTTTTATTCCCAGTTGCTTTGCGCACGTCCTGTCTTGTTGATATGATTATATGTGTTACTTCGGAGACGTGTTAATACGCGGCTGTCAATCAACTCTGGGTGGGGAAACTGCACTTCTACGTCACATTGTGGTGGGCCTCAAAATGGGAGGGAGTTGGAACCTATTTTAATGTCAGGAAATTAAAAAAGAGAGACTTATTGTCTTTATATTGCTCCAATATGACTGTGGACACACTATAGCTACACACAGTTCTGTCCAAACAGCTTACAAAAGATGATTTTCATCATAGGTTCCCTTTAAAATAATTGTTTTTATAATCCATGGGAGAAACAAGCTTCCATACATAAGTGGCTTCTTTTAAAAACATGAAAAAAACAATTTTACATTTTACTGGGCCAAAACTTTTGAAAGGTACTATATTTTATGGCTGACTTAAAAATCTGCAATAAAAATGTAATCTAGATATCCCTCTTCGTGAGTGCATACATAAATCCTTCAGTTTGGAACAAAACTAAAAAGATCAAGTTTTTTTTAAGATATGGCACATGATGAAACTTTAATACAGGTGCTGATCTTATAGTTTACCTGCAAAACATATTATTCTACACCATGAGAATGGAGTAATACAACTGTGCCTTCTCTGTTGAAAGCTTTATCCTTTTTTCCATCCAAAATACAGTACAAGAACAGTGTGTGAGGTTATTACCCACCAGATTTGAAATCTTACAGCTAAAATACAACTTAGAACACATAACCTACACTCACTGTCCACTTTATTAGGTACACCTGTCCAACTGCTTGTTAATGCAAATTTCTAATTAGCTAATCACATGGCAGCAACCTAGTCCATTTAGGCATGTAGACATTTTGAAGACAATCTGCTGCAGTTCAAACTGAGCATCAAAATGGGGAAAAAAGGTGATTTAAGTGACTTGGAACGTGACATGGTTGTTGGTGCCAGACGGGCTGGTCTGAGTATTTCATAAACTGCTAATCTACTGGAATTTACACGTACAAATATCTCTAGGGTTTACAGAGAATGGTCTAAAAAAGAGAAAATATGCAGTGAGTGGCAGTTCTGTAGGCGCAAATGTCTTGTTTATGCTAGATGCCACAGCCTACTCGAGTATTGTTGCTGACCATGTCCATCCCTTTATGACCACAGTGATCTTCTGGTGGCTGCTTCTAACAGGATAATGCGCCATGTCATAAAGCTTGAATCATCTCAGACTGGGTTCTTGAACATGACAATGAGTTCCCTGTAATCAAAGGGCCTCCCTTGGGATGTGGTGGAATGGGAGATTCACATCATGGATGTGCAGCCGACAAATCTGCAGCAAATGCATAAGGCTATGTCAATATGGACCAAAATCTCTGAGGAATATTTCCAGTATCTTGTTGAATCTATGCCATGAAGGATTAAGGCTGTTCTAAAGGCAAAATGGGGTTCCAACCTGGAACCAGTAATGTGTACTTAATAAAGTGGCCAGTGAGTGTATTTTCACACACACAAAAATAAGCTCTTGAGCAAAAATCTTGTGCTTTTATGTCCATTTGCTCCGCAGACACCAATAAAGCATTATGTGATTTCTGCTTGTTTATGCAAACTGAAAAAAAAGTGTAATTAATTTCTCTCCAAATAACTGTCTTTTCTTCTTGTGTTTTGCAGATCATGTGGTTTGTGAGGAAGAGTTTAAGTATGCTATGTTGGCCCTGAACTGTGTGTGTCCTGCCACCTCCACCCTGATCACACTGTTGATTCACTCCTCTAGAGGACAGTGAGTATATACACTCTCAAACTTCTAATATCCACAGGTCAGGCTACAGCAATACATCCAGGCTGACTGAAGCACTCAAACCTCCTATTTAGACTGAAAGTGACTGTGTGTAAATTTTCATCTGCACTGTGTATTTTTGAGGGACATTACTCAAGCATTCTCTGTCTCTGTTAAAAGACATTTATCATGCAGATGGGATGTGAAGTGTTAGTGCTCATCCTTTTTTTCAAAACTCTTTTTCAGTTTCTTTTTTCAGTTTTTCAGCAAAGTCACACAATTCTGGGCTTTGTTTTAATGATCTAGATGCAGAGTCTAAAGCGCATGGCGGAAAAGCTTTAAGGGCGTGTCTGAATGCCCTTTGTGTAGTTTATTTATAAACTAATTTCGAGAGGATCACATGCTTATGATTGCCTGCAGCGGCCCTGCATTATTTAATTTATGATTCACCAATCCGACAATTCCTAAGCCAATATAAATACCCTAAGTTCAATTTAACAGCCATCTTCGCTTTGAAGAATCCCCTCTTCCACCCCTACTCCTCCTTCTTTCCTAGATGGTTGGCACGGTGGCCCAGGGGTACTGTTGCCTCACAGCAAGAACGTGACTTGTTTTAGTCCTTACTAAGCCAGCCGACGTTTCTGTGCGGAGTTTACAAGTTCTCCACGTGCTCACGTGGGTTTCCCCCGGGTTCTCTAGTTTCCTCCCACCATCCAAAAACAAAACAAACTTAAGTTAATTGTCTAATTTAAATCGGCACCATAGACATGCTCCTAGTAAGTAGTTATCTCTTAAGATAGTTGAGGACAGAATTATTAGCCCCCATGTTTATTTTTTTCCCCAATTTCTGTTTAACAGAGAGAAAAAAAATTTCAACACATTTCTAATCATAATAGTTTTATTAACTCATTTCTAATAGCTGATTTATTTTATCTTTGCCATGATGACAGTAAATAATATTTGACTAGATATTTTTCAAGACACTTCTATACAGCTTAAAGTGACATTTAAAGGCTTTACTAGGTTAATTAGGTTAACTAGGCAGGTTAGGGTAATCAGGCAAGTTATTGTATAATGATGGTTTGTTCTGTAGACTATCGAAAAAAATATATTTTAAAGGTTCTAATAATTTTGACCTTATATTTATTTATTTATTTATTTCTTTATTTCTTTATTTAATTTATTTATTGTATTATTTTTTAACATTATTCAATTCAACATCACATTTTTAAAGTTTTATTTTTAAGAAAATAATTATTTCGGCTGGAATAATCAAAAATATTTTATGTATTTTAAAATATAAGAACTGCTTGATTCAATGTTAATAGCACCCTTATTCATTCATTCATTCATTCGTCCATTTATTTATTTATTTATTTATTTATTTGTTCACTTATTTATCTCATTGGGTACAGAACAAACCACTGTAACTGTTACACACTTGCCTAGTTAATCTAATTCACTTAAAAAATAGCTAGTATAATATAATGCACTGTTATCATAACAAAGGCAAAAGAAATTAGTTATTAGGAATTTGTTTATAATTTTTTATTTTATTTCTATGTTTAAGGAGGATTAATCAACTGTAAATTATCATTGTCAAACCATGATTATGACCAAAAGCATTCTTGATGACAGATAAGAGAATTTTTGACTACATTTTTTAATTTTTAACCCTAACCCTAAATCTAATTTACAAATGCATTATGTTAAGTAGCCTGTATACATATTTTTTGGGTCTGTTAATTTATCTCTCTATTTCTTTACACTTTCTTTTAGTATCTTAAATGTATGTTAATGTCACTATTCATGTTTTAGTGTAGTAAATTTTCGTTCATATGATGGATAAAAAAGAAGTACATATTAATACTCTGACCCATCAGCATGAGTTTAATTGTTGTTGTTTTTTTTCTCTCTATCAGAACAGCATCTTCAGAGGCCTTCAGACAGCGAGCGGGAGCCTTCCAGCCTCTCAACAGGTCAGAGCCAATGACTGTAAAATATTGATGCATACACATCGATACACACAGCGGCAAAGATCCCATAAACTGTGAATGTATCTGTGTACTTGTTTCTTCACCTCCTCCATCTTAGCACTCCTCCACTCCCTCTGCTTCTCACCTCCTCTACATGCACATGGATGTCAGACAAATATCAGACACTTTACATTTTCTCTGCCCATCTGCAAGATATAGTGTTTTCCCAAGCTGTGAAAACACTTGAAAGATTTCAAAGGACGAGTTCACCCAAAATATTACATTCTGTCATTATTTTTCCACACTTTTATGTAGTATAAAAAGCATGAAGCTCCAAGAAGCTGTGGTTTACACTGAATTTAAAACAGTGAAGGGGCATTCTTAAGCATGACAAGGAATGGAATAAGTAAATCCCCTTACTTGTTTGAAATTCAACTTAAACCAAATATTCACAGGACTAATTGCTTTTATAAAAGGTTTCACAAAAATAAAACTAAACAAATAAAAATGTCTATGCGAGTGTTTTTGGCTCACTACCGAGAGTGTAACAGTCACAGGTGTATGTTTGTAGAGTATTTTATAACAACCTTGAACATGGCTCAACCAATCAGAATCAAGGACCAAAACTATTCATATCATAATACTTATTTTATAACATTAAAACACAGTCAGAACTGACTGGCTTTTAAAAGCCTAAGCATTCCACGGAAAATGACAAAAATACCACACATTTATAATAAACAGAAGGTTATTTTTACATTGGAGTGAGTGTTAATGTAGTTATTATTTATATTGAAATGTAATGTAGTAATTACTATATTATTATATGTAAGCAACAAGCCCTGAAAAGTCAGTGGATTACAATGAAGTTAACAACTATTGGATGTTGTTAGACAATGATGTCAAATGGTTTGCCTAAAACCCCTTGGATGTTTTAAATTACTAAAAAACAGCGCTTCATGGGGATATATATATTTTTTTTTTTTTGGGGGGGGGGGGGGACTTCCCTCTTCCCTCTTCCTAGACACTTCCTCAAGCTCCTCTGAGGGGATCCCGAGGCGTTCTCAGGTAAGCCGAGAGACATAGTCCCACCAACGTGTCCTGGCTCTTCCCGGTGGGACATGCTTGGAACACCTCCCTAGATAGGCGTCCAGGGGGCATCCGAAACAGATGCCCGAACTACCTCAGCTGACTTCTCTCAATGTGGAGGAACAGCAGCTCTACTTCATAGTGACAGAGCTCCTCACTCTATCAATAAGGCTGTGCCCTGCCACCCTGTGAAGGAAACTCATTTCAACCGCTTGTATCCGAGATCTTGTCGTTTCGCAAATGACAAAAAGTTTATGACCATAGGTAAGAGTAGGAACGTAGATTGACCAGTAAATCAAGAGCTTTGCCTTTCGGCTCAGCTCCTTCTTTACTACAACGGACCGATACATCAACCTTATTACTGCTGCCGCTGCACCAATTCGCCTGTCAATCTCACGTTCCATCCTTCTCTCACTCATGAACAAAACCCCAAAATACTTGAACTCCTCCACCTGGGGTAAGGACTATCCTCCAAACTGGAGATGGCAAACCACCTTTTTCCAGTGGAGCACCATATCCTCTGACTTGGAGGTGCTGATTCTCATCCCAGCGACATCACACTCGGCAGCAAACCGCCCCAGTGCATGCTGACGGTCCATGTTCGATGAAGCCAACATAACAACATCATCTGCGAATAACAGAGATGAAATCCTGTGGTCCCCAAACCGGACCCTCGCCAGCCCAAAGCTGCGCTTTGGAATTCTGTCCATAAAATTATGAGCAGAATTGGTATCAAAGGGCAGCCCTGCCAGAGTCCAACATGCACTGGGAACAAGTCTGATTTATTGTTGGCAAAGAGAACCAGACTCCTACTCTGTTTAAACTGGGACGAGACGGCCCATAACAGATCACCTCTGACCCCATACTCCCACAGCGCCCTCCACAGAATACCACAAGGAACACGGTCAAATGCCTTCTTCAAGTCCACAAAACACATGTGGACTGGTTGGGCATACTCCCATGAACCCTCGAGCACGCTGGGGAGGGTATAGAGCTGGTCCAGTGTACCACGGCCTGGACAAAAATCGCATTGTTTCTCCTGGATCCTTTGTTCAACCATCGGCCGGATCCTCCTCTCTAGTACCCTGGCATAGACTTTCCCAGGGAGGCTGAGGAGTGTGATCCCCCTATAGCTGGAGCACACCCTCCAGTCCCCTTTCTTAAAAATGGGTACCACCAACCCAGTTGCCCAGTCCAGTTTTTGCATATTTACAAATTCTTTGCGAGTGTTTTGGGCTCATTATTGAGAGTGAAATGGTCATAGGTGTGTTTTTGTGGAATTTTTTTGTTTTGAACTCTTGATTTTCAATTCATTGAAAAAAAAAAAAAACCTACATACATACAGTACCATCTAAATTCGTACAAGAAAGAGGTGGACCATACAGATGTCACCACTTCAAAATGTTCCCTCTGGCGCCGTTGTTACTGCGGCTGTGGAGGTACACGGAGCTACGTGCACCAACTGCTTATGACCGCTACGTATTTAACTGAAATGCAATATTGAAGTGTTTTTATTGACTGACATATTTTGCACACTGGTGATATTTTTTCCTGAGACATGTTTATAACAGTTTTGTCCTAATTGAATTCATCATAGTTTAATATAAGCTCTGGACCCTGCATCTCAAATGTAAGGAACAGGGAAGGAGGCTGAAGGGACTAATATAGTTTGTGTTTGAGTATTAACATTAACAGTATTTGTTGCTTCTCTTTTTTTGCTTCTTGTTTTGTATGAATATTTTTCATATTTACTTAATATTTTTTGCTTATTGGTTTTATTATTTATATCAATTATTTATACCAATCTTTGCATTAATGTTAATTGTTTTGTTGTTGTTTTCTTGAGTTTTTCTTGAGTTCAGAATCTATATTTTATCACTAAGTAGTGCATTTTCACTTTTGGCTAATTATTGATCAATGTCTTTCATTGCAGGGTTTTTATTTTTGGAATTTATTAAAAAAAACAAAAAAAAAAAACAACCTAGAATCTTCAATCTGTCAAATAATAAAATATGTTTTAAACACTCCAGAAGGAAGCAGGAATCTCTGGTCTCTTTATTAAAGATATATTTTTGAAGCTGCTAGTTGACAAAAACAGTGTTGTTTTAAAATGTCCAAGTCATTTAAGTTTTTAAAGAGTTATTAATTAGAAGAAATCAGGCTTTACTTTTCTGTTTCATTGATTGTATTTAATAAGTAATAAAATCATTATGGGTCGGCAATACTCCACTATTTAGAGCAAGGTAGGGCCCCCAAATCATTCTGCTTAGGGCCTCCAAATGTACAGAGCCAGCCCTGAACAAGCTAATGAGCATTGTTAGCCGCCACATGGAAGAGAAAGCCTAAAACCTCTTAGTTGTTTTAAATTCATTATATACCACAGCTTCACGTGGTTTATTGCTATGTCTAATGTATTTATGTGTATTTCATCTAAGTAACAAGGTTTCACAAAATACAACAAAGCAAATAAACCGTTTGTTTGCCTCAGTACGCGTGATTTTTTCACAAACCAGTTAAGCGCAAACCATGCCCCCTACACGAAAACCCCACCCGCAGCTGTGACTCACCTCTGTGGCTCGATTTCGTTGGTCCAGCTATATCACAATGGCAACGATCACAAACTATTTTTAATACAAGACCCAAAATACGAAAGGTTAGCAAAGTGCATGTATGAAATAAAACGTAGTACAAACAATCTACAGCTTATATAAAATGGCTGGGTTGAATGAATAAAAATAGTGTCTAAAATACATGTAGTAAACACGCACACAACAGCATATTAACAATGAGAAAACTTTACTCTGTACAAAAACTGGCAAAAAAAACACACAAACATAATATTTATTTATTTAAAAACATTTTTATAAAAAAGTTCAATTGAATGACTAATTATGACAATATCTGGTATGAAAGTAAACGTATAATTTGTTGTCAAAATTCAGGTATTTTGTAAAATAACCCGACTTTTAAACTAAAGAGTTACATTTTGTCACCTTGGAATTATACGGTTCTATCTGCGTTCTGAATGATTTTGAGATATTGAGCTTCAAAGTTTTTGCAGTCCATAAAGCAAACAATATGTGTGTAACAGTTCTCTTTCACACATGAACATGACAGAGACCCTAAATGTACTCTAAATGTAAATTGTAAAATGCAGATAGAGCCTTCTAATTCTGAAAAGTCATTTTCCACTTGGAATTATAAGGTTCTATGTGGCAGATCATTTATTGAAGCATTACTTGTAAAGAAATACAAAACAAATTATATATATATATATATATATATATATATATATATATATATATATATATATATATATATATATATATATATATATATATATATATATAATTTTGTGTTGTAACAATCTGATGATTCTTGAGAAAGTTTATTTTTTGCTTTCTGTAACATTTATTTTATGTTTTAGGATGAAAATTTTTTCTTGTTCAAATTAAGCATACAAGGCTGTGCTAAATATTTTGTCCAGTGCAGATGTTAATTTTATCTAATTAATATGTTAATATTTATTGAATTGTATGCTTTATATAAATTATTGAATTATGTTTATTGAATTATATGCCCCATGAGTATTTGCCCTTCAAGGCTTAATATTAAATTTAAAGAAAACAGACAATGAGCAAGTGAGCGTAATAAACACTGACAATTTTTTCACTTACCATATATACACAAATTAAAAATATTTCACATTTAATATATACATTTTTTTAATATTCGTTTCTTTTTCGACAATGTAAAATTGAACATTTCATCCTAATGTCAAAAATGCTTCTAAATCACCACATTTACACACATCTCAATTTTGTGTGGTGCAGCATTATTTAGCTAACTTTGTTTGATTTTGTGATTCTTTCTGGTCTTTCCCACTCTTCATGGAGCAGTCCGGCGAAATGACAAAGAAAGCTGATTGGTCCTTATGCATGCTGATTTTTTCACAGAAAAAAAAAACTTAGAGCCAAGCTCAAGTTCGACTTTGTAGATAAACTGTTTTTGTTTTTTAAATAAAAAGTCTTAAAATGTAAACAACTTAAAAAAATGAAAACACAATGTAAATAAGTTGTCATTTAAAAGGAATATGTGAATAACACAATTTTGACAAAAATGTCAGATAGAACCTTATAATTCTAAGGTGACGGTTTGTCCAACAATTGCAC
The DNA here is from genome assembly GCF_903798145.1 of Danio aesculapii. Taxonomy (NCBI): domain Eukaryota; kingdom Metazoa; phylum Chordata; class Actinopteri; order Cypriniformes; family Danionidae; genus Danio; species Danio aesculapii. The sequence goes on along the minus strand of NC_079437.1, from coordinate 50,325,150 downwards.
ATGCTTAATGGTCTGTATGAAATATGGTGTCAAATTTAAAAATATTTGATGTATATAATGTTTTGGATATTTTAAGTAATAATTAAAAAAAGAAGTATGTTTGTAGAGTATTTTACAACAGCTTAGAATGTGGAATCAATCAGAATCAAGAACTGTAACTATCTGTTTTAAAATGTCCTGTGATCATTTTGCATTTACTCCCCCTCTTCCAAAAGACTTGTGTTCATCTTCCAAAAAACTATGAGAGTTTTAAAGAAAACTAAGACATTTCTGTCTCTCCATTGGTAGTACACAATGGTCCTGTTTATATGTGAATAAATACCTAAAATAAATCTGTCCATCATATAAAGCTGTCATGTCTCCTCAAAGGACTTGTATGAAACTGCTTGTTTCATATAGATTACTTTTATGATGAACTTTTTGAAGCTTCAAAGTAATGGTGCAATGGACTTTCAGTGGATGGACAGAAATCTGACACCTTTCAAAATATCCTCATTTGTATTTCAAAGACGAACGGAAGTCTTCTGAAAGTCATTCATTTTTAGGATGAACTCTCCCTTTAATCTTTCAAAGAAAATTATTTTCAAAAGACTCTCCATGTGGTGGCACAGTCGCTCAGTGGTTAAGCACTGTCGCCTTACAACAAGAAGGTTGCTGGTTCGAGTCCCAGCTGGCCCCGTTGGCATTTCTGTGTGGAGTTTGCATGTTCTCTCTTCGCGTGGGGTTCCTCCGGGTGCTCTAGGTTCCCCCCCCTGTATAGGGATATGCACTATAGGTGAATTGCATGAACCGAATTGGCCGTAGTGTATGAGTGTGTGTGTATGTGTGTGTGTGGGTGAATGAGTATGTATGGTTGCTTTCCAGTACTAGGTTTTGGCTGGAAGGGCATCAGTGCATAAAACATATGCTGGAATAATTGCGGTTCATTCCGCTGTGATAAATCAGAGACTAAGCCAAAGGAAAATGAATAAATGAATGAATGAATGAATAAATGAATGATTCTCCATGTTTGTCTGTCTGTCTGTCTGTCACAGGGAAGGTGGTGCCAGCTCAGTCGACCAATGGCAGCGCACCTACCGGCGCTGCGCAGCCAATGAGGTGCACCACATCCGACTGGAAGAGAGCAAGTTTTTTGGAGAATATCAGGGAAAGAGTTTCACCTTTGCCTCCTTTCATGCACATAAAAAGTAAGTCTTTGCTCTAGTGAATCTCTTTGTTTCCAAGTCAGTAACACTCATGCAGAACCTCATTTGACATAATGCATGTGCTCCTTGATCAACATCAACCAATCAGATTTGAGAAACACATTTACATTTTATGTCAGGTTTAGGCTTTACAGTCAGAATTATTTCATTGCCTTATGATTTTAGGAATATCTTAAAGTTAGTGTTAAAGGAATAGTTCAGTTCCAGATTTCCACACAAGCTCATGCCATAATAAAGTGTGAAAATAACCATCTAAGAAGGCTTTGAGACCAAGCGGAATCCTCTATTGGCTGTTGCTTCAGCCTTTGCCAGTTTGTGTTTGCATGATAAATGACAATAGGCTAGTTTTTCATTTAAAACTTGAACAGCATGCTTTTTTTCTAATGATATAGGATGTAATACATTTGTTTTTGAAAATGTAAGTATTATTCTCATATTTTCTTCTTCTAAATCTTTAAGAAATGTTTTTAGTACATCAAACATGTCTTTGATGACCATCCGACAAGCTAATCCACCAAAAATAGTGCTTAAAAGTATTTAAACCCCATCATTAAATAGAAAATGAGGCTAATAACTGCAAAAAGGTCCACATTTAAAGGAAGGGTTAAAGGAAAAGTTCAGCCCAAGAATTTACTCCATAATTTATTCACATTCAAGTCATCTTCGGGGCATATGACTTTTTTTATCTGTCAGATGGAGTTGGAGTACTTTTGAAATTTTATTATTTTAGCATGGAAATTTATGCCTTTCCATGCTGCTTAATGGTGGTTGATAGTGGCTTTTATTTTGAAGCTTCCAAAAGGGCATACATCTGTTGTTAAACTTACCCATTTACCACCAACCAGGGGGTTAACGCATGTCTTATGAGGTGGATTGATTTTTTAAAATGATAAACTTTAATCACTGACTTTCCGTGGGACGTCAAGACCGAGTGACCCATATGACACATTATGTAAGATGGGTAGATACATGTATAGTTTTTTATAAATATTTTTAAAAATATTTTCCATATGTTTAACAGAGCAAGGAAATTTTCACAGTATGTCTGATAATATTTTTTCTTCTGGAGAAAGTCTTATCTGTTTTATTTCGGCTAGAAAAAAAGCAGTTATTAATTTTTTAAAAAACATTTTAAGGTCAATATTATTAGCAACTTTACGCAATATTTTTTTCGGTATTCTACAGAACAAACCATCATTATAGAATAACTTGCCTAATTACCCTAACGTGCCTAGTTAACCTAATTAATCTAGTTAAGCATTTAAATGTCACTTTAAGCTGTATAGAAGTGTCTTGAAAAATATCTAGTCAAATATTATTTACTGTCATCGTGGCAAAGATAAAATAAATTAGTTATAAGAAATGAGTTATTAAAACTATTATGTTTAAAAATGTGTTGAAAAAAATCTTCTCTCCGTTAAACAGAAATTGGGGAAAAAATAAACAGGTGGCCTAATAATTCAGGGGGCTAATAGTTTTAAGAGTTTTAAGAGTAATATACTGTATAATACTGTATAATATTATACAGTAACGCCAAGCCAACTGGTTTTGTTGTCAAATTCTGTGGTAAACAAACTTTGTGGAAAGTGGTTCCTATGAGATGGGTCTGTTTTCAGAACCACCATAACAAATCCATCTTGCATCATGTACTGTACACTACCTGACAAAAGTCTTGTCTTATATCCAAGTTTTAGGAACAACAAATAATGACTTAACCTCTAGTTGACCATTTGCTTTCAGAAGTGGCTTATATGAAAGGCAAAGGCCTCTAGATTAGGCTTATTTCACCAAAATAAAATATGATTGTGCCTTGATTTTTAATGATTTAATTAGGACAGTAAGGTCTGACTTTTCTTAGACCAAAGTCTTGTCAATTAACAGTCAATTAACAATGTACAGTATAGAATATAAAGTCATGGTGCAGTGGAAAAGAATTAATATTGTCTTTGACTCCCATGAGCTTGGACGACTGCATCAATACATCTCTGCAATGACTCAAATAACTTATTAATAAAGTCATCTGGATTGACAAAGGAAGCGTTCTTGCAGGACTCCCAGAGTTCATCAAGATTCTTTAGATTCATCTTCAATGCATCCTCCTTCATCTTATCCCAGATATGCTCAATAATGTTCATGTCTGGTGACTGGCCTGACCAATCCTGGAGCACCTTGACCTTCTTTGCTTTAAGGAGCTTTGATGTGGAGGCTGAAGTATGAGAAGGAGCTTTATCCTGCTGAAGAATTTGTCCTCTCCTGTGGTTTGTAATATAATAGGCAGCACAAATGTCTTAATATACCTCAGGCTGTTGATGTTGTCCTTTGCTCTGCAGATCTCTTGCAAGCCCCCATACTAAATGTAACCCCTAATCATGATTTTTCCTTCACCAAACTGAGAATCTTGGGTCCATGTGGGTTTCATTGAGTGTTCTGAAATATTTGTGATGATTGGGATGCAGTTCAACAGATGATTCATCAAAAAAAAAATCTAACTTCTGCCACTTTTCCAAATGATCAAGAAAGAGACATTAATATTTATTGCTCTTACAACTGGGATCGACGACAAGACTTTTGTCAGGTAGAGTATTATACATCATATATGGGTTAATGTGATTTCACATCTATGTTGATCCTGTAACTTCATTACAATTAGAAAATTAGATTTAGGGGATAGGTTTGCAGTTTATGTTATATTTAGGCTGACCATTAGGGTTATGTGCTTCTACATTACTGTTATCCACATATTAATCCCCTCTGATTTTAGGAATAATTTACAGTTAGCTTTAGGTGTGGGATTAGGTATGGATTACAGGCCCATAGCCAGGGGGGTTCCGGTGGTTCGAAAGACCCACCCCTCACTAACAAAGGTCCAGAATTTGTCCCATACATGAGCTCATTTGTCTTATTTTGACTGCTATGCAATAATAAATTGTGAAAATAACCATCTAAGAAGACTTTGAGACCAAGTGGAATCCTCTTTTGGCTGTTGCTTCAGCGTGACTGAGAAAAGTTGAATGTGCTGGCCAGTTTGTGTTCGCATGATAAATGACAAAAGGCTAGTTTTTCATTTAAAACTTGAACAGCATCCTTTTTCTCTAATGATATATGATGTAATACATTTGTTTTTGAAAAATAAGTATTATTCTTATATTTTTTTCTAAATCTTTAGGCAATGTTTTTGACATGTCATTGATGACCATCCGACAAGCTAATCCACAAAAAATAGTGCTTAAAAAGTATTTAAACACCATAATTAAATAGAAAATGAGGCTAATAACTGCAAAAACGTGCACATTTTAAGAAAAAAGAACCCCCCTTTTTACCAGGCTGGCTTCAGGCCTGGATTATATTTTCGAACAGAAATTATGTACCAGGATCAACATAGATGTAATCCAGAATCGCATCCTACTTGGCAAAATCACACCCACCATTGTATAGGTCAGTCGCACATACCATACATTCAATCACTGCTTCAAGTCAAAGATTGGAGTTTATAATTTAAATGTATTGAAATATTTGTGTGTAAAAAACATATCAATCCACGACTTGAGATACATGTTAACTCCTTGGTCATGTATGGGTTGGTTTGACTATGGATTTATACACTTTTTGAAAGCTTCAAAATAAAAGCCCCTATATCCAACACCATTATACATCATGAAAATGCCAGGATAAAGTGTTAAACTACACTGTAAAAAAGCTGGGTTCCACACAATTCATTCATCCAACACAAACCAATTAATTTAACTTAATTGTTTTTACTAATGTAAGTGGATTGAACATATTGATTGAAGTTGTCCTAAAAATATCATGAATTATGTTTTTTCAGCTCATTTTAAACAATTAGTTTAAACAAGTAGCAAAAAAATAAATAAATAATTGAGTGTACTCCAACTATGTTCGTTTGGCAGAAAAAAGTCATGTACACTTAGGATGGCTTAAGAGTGAGTAAATTATGGAGTTTTTTGTTTGCTTGTTTGTTTGTTTGTTTGTTTGTTTGTTTCTTTGTTTGTTTCTTTGTTTGTTTTTGGGTTAAATATTCCTTTAAATCATAGGTCTCAAACTCAATTTCTGGGGTCGGTTTCAGAAGGAGGTTCAACCAACTTGGAGTTTGAACTTGAACTCTGAGTTGACTTACCGAGAGATTTAAAACTCAGAATAGAGATTGAGTTTCAGAATAGCTGATCAAAGTTGGGTCAATCAACTTAGAGTAGACCAACTCAGAGTTAAGCATACACACTGCAACTATAAAAAGACGTTATCAATGGAGCGCAGATATTACGAGTCACCATGGCAACGTCTGAAAAAAGAGATCAGCATTTCTGTCTCCAGCTGAACTTGATGTGCTCACGCAAAGTTATAGCAAATATGACCATATATTAAACAAACCAACACCACTGCATCAGTGAAACAGAGACAGTTGGTGTGGGAAAACATAGCTGCCCAAGTTAATGCATAAGTTTACATTTAGAATATTTAAATATTTAAGTATAATAAAAAAGTAATGTAATGTGTGACGTTTTTAAAATTTTTACTTGAAAAAGTGGGGAATTGGCCGTAATTTTGAAACTATTTCAGATGTAATTGCATTAAATTACATTAAATAGGCTACTGCATAGTTTCTACAACAAATCTGACAAAACAAAAATGCATATAACCTGAACTCAATGTTCAATGGAAATATTTAATTTAAGGTTCCCACTTTTACACACATTCATCAGTTTAAGATAACATTTCTGAAATTGAGTTTTTAATAGATTTAAAAGTGCACTTGTGTGTCTGCCTTTATTATTGATCATGTGATAGAGGTTGATATGACATTTAGAATGTAAGCAGAACTAAACAATAGTTTTTAGAAAGAATAATAATCCCATTAATCTAGTTACAGTACATGTCCCTGTCGAAGGTCAGTGAATTTAAGCTAATTATTTATTAAAAAAGGACAAGCCATTCTTGTATGTGACTTTGTTCTTTGTGTGACTGAAATGTAGGCAATAGCGATGTTTCTATCCAAAAATGTGAATTAAATGTATGTGCAAAACTGGAATATTGCATAAAAGACGTGCGAATAAAGCAGCGTTTCCATCCAATTAGTCAAAGCAAACAAGATTGTCACTTCGTCACTTCCTGATTAACTGGTGCCAAATATCAACAGTAAAAACAAAATTAACTGTAGTAGAAGAAGCTGTGTGAATCTTTTCTTTATTTAATAAATGACTTTTACCTCAGAGGGCAATGCCGACATACAATGAACACATGGTGGCTTGTGAAGCCATGAGATGCGGAGAACAGACGCTCTTGACATGTTACAGACACTCTGGAGGTCATTAATAATATAACATAATAACATTAATACTAAAATGGTTAAGGCGTTTTAGAATGATCAAAACAACATTTCAGATGTTTTACAGGGTGCTCAGCCTGCTGGTTTGTCCATTCACACACATTTTTATCATCACATGATCTCTTATAACAAACCTTTTTTAATACACATACTGGAATTTGTTCAGTAAAAGTGTTTCCATCTTAGTTTATGCACATCTTTTCTTATAGAATAAAAAGTTTATCCTACTCAGTTATGCGCATGTGTTTTTTTATGCCTATCCAAAATGCACATAAAAATAGGTGGGCGTAAAGGTAAGGCTAAGGCAAGAAATACCGCTTCATCTTTAAAAAAAGGGGGGCCGAGAATAAAGAATAAATATTTAGAGAATGAAACCTGCTCCTGACCAGGTTAGGTTCACAGAGTAAGTTACCACAATAACTGACTCTGAGTTAAAGTTACCTCTCTTTCAGAAACAGGCTTGCTTCTCGAGTTTGACAAACCTGCCATTTTGAAACGGAAAACCCAGAGTTTCTCTCATTTCAGGGTTAACAAACTCTGAGATTTCACTTAACCTCCTTTCTGAAATGGGGCCCTGGAGTGCTGCAGCTCTGCACAGCATGTTCCAAATCTAATCAAACACAGCTGATCCAAATAATCAACGTGGTCAAGATTACTAGAGACTATTAAGCAGGTGTGAGTTGGAGCTCAACTATGCAGAGCTGTGGCCCTCCAGGAATTGAGTTTGAGACCAATGCTTTATAATATAGTAAGTAAAATTGCTAATTCAGCAATGCGTCTAAATCTGCACACTGTTTGTATCTTTGTTATGGCAGATACGGTGTCTGTCTGATCGGGGTGCGCAGAATGGACACCGCCAACATCCTCCTGAACCCTGGACCTTGTCACATCATGGGAGCCTCAGACACCTGCTTCTACATCAACATCTCTAAAGAGGAAAACTCTGCATTTGTGCGGGGCCACAGAGAGCCGGTGCGGGGGCCCGGGGGTGACTCCAGAGGGGTCCCGCAGACCATCTATCACGGCCTCACTCGCCTGCCAGTGCACAGCATCATAGCCAGCATGGGTTAGTTAGCCATCAAATTTTTTTCAATCTCAGTCAGTCGTTATACATGTTTTTCAAATAATAATGTTTGTTTAATTGCGTACAGTTGAAGTCAGGATTATTAGCCCCCCTTTGAATTTTTTTCTTTTTAAAATATTTCCTTTGATGTTTAACAGAGCAAAGAAATTTTCACAGTATGTCTGTATGTTTAGAAATGTTTTGAAAAAATCTTCTCTCCGTTAAACAGAAATGGGGGGGGGGGGGGTAAACAGGGGAGGCTAATACTTCTGACTTCAACTGTAGCCATTAGTTGTTTTACTTGAAGAAAGTGTGAAATGTGAGTTAAAGTGAAAAAAATAACAAGTATACTTTACTTTTAAAAAGTGAGTAAAACCCATTGTAACTTAAAACTGTTAAGTTAACAAATTAATATATATTTTTTAATTATGGAGAAACATTAATTTAAAACACTTAATTATCAAACAAATATATTTATTAAAGTAATATTTTAGTCATCAGACATATTTAGAAATTGAAAGATAATACAATTAAATTCAAGCAAAATATTGCAAAAAAAATTACAACCTACAACATTTCAACTACATTTTTCTTTTTTGCTTTTCTTGATTTTTCCTCCTTTTTTATTTGTATTTAATATTTTTCTTTAACTTACAAATTTTTGTGAACTACTTTTTAGACCATTATAATAAGTTATTTTTGTTAGAAAAGCTCTAGATAGGCTTCAGTACTGACTAATCTAACGCATATGCACAAATATTCAATTCAATTCATCTTTATTTCTATAGCGCTTTTACAATGTAGATTGTGTCAAAGCAGCTTCACATAGAAGATTATAGTGAATTGAAACAGTGTCAGTGCAATTTTCAGAGTTTAAGTTCAGTTCAGTTTAGTTCAGTTCAGTTTGGTTTAAAGAGCCCATATTATAGATGAAATAGGGTCATATTTAGGTTGTAAGGGTCTCCAACAACAGTCTAATATGCATGCAAGGTCAAACAACACTTTGATGGTCTTATAATATGCATTTATTTATACCTAGTTATCCCAGCGACTCCCATATGAATCGTTCAGCGATTCATTTGTACCCAAACCCGTCCTCAGCGCGAAGCTAATCTGCGCTGATTGGACCAATGACAGGCTGCTGCGATTGGTCGACGACACTGACAGGCTTCAGGGCGAGACAGAGTGAAATGCCCAGCAGATTATCAACAATATAAAAGTAGTCACAGTGCACACACGCTTCATAGTGGATTTTGGCTGCCAGTGGGTGAATGTAAATACAGACGATGGACTAGAAAATACTGACGACTAACTATTTTATCAAGCAAAAAGTCCAAGAACTGGCGAGGATATGTCCTAGCAGTCTACTTGCTCTTTTTACACACACGCACACACAGGGCCGGCGCGTCCAGAATAGAGACGGCGCGGCGGCGACACCTCCCTCCCCCTCCGCGTCCTCAGTTACATCCGCGATTACAACCCTAAGATTTCAACCGCGACACCCCCTAAAGTCCTCACTTTACAAACGGGTCCCTTTGATCACCCTTTGCCTAGAGCTTTACCCTATTCAGAGACACACACACACACACACATCAACCTCCTAAGAGGAGACACTCACACAAACGACCGTCCTCAGAGGAGCCACACACATACATTACACACACACACATAGCTGACTATCCATAAACAAAGCGGCACGCGTCGCGTTTTCAACGTAGCTTTACACGCGATATGAGAATATAAAGAGTTAACCTGATACAGCACACGCGGTTACAAGTAACAAAACACAACTAAATGCATAATTTGCAAGCTAGAGTAAACGAGGCAACAATTTTAATCGCACGTACTTACACTGGTGAAATGGGGGAAGAAACTGATTCATGATCCACTGATCCTTGTTCTGACAGTCTTTACCGATCCTTCCTTTAACAAACTGATGAAGTCTTCTTTGTAAGCAGGTAGTTTCCAGAGGCTCTCGATCTGCTCAAGGCTAGGCTATATGCTAAGGTTTCATCTTTGGGTGAACTGTCAATAATCTCCATCTGCACAGCGTGACTTCATTCTACCGGAGTCTGTGTGTGTCTCTCTGTGTGTGTGTGTGACTTTTTTCTGTTAGTGGGCGGGGCCGCAGGTTTCAAATCTCCCGGGCTTGCGCGTGCAACTACTTGTGTTTCGTAGCTGCGTCATCGCGAAACACCTAATAACTCGTTATCAAGACGACTCGTTTGAAGCACTATGAGTCGACTCTTTTATAGATGAATCAATAGTTTTAAACACTGTACACTTACAGATTTAAGCCTTAGCTGGATATTTCACTTCACTTAGAGCTGTGTGACACACTACATGGAAGGGCATTTTCAAAAAGCCATAATATGGGCTCTTTAATAATCACTGCTGAGAGTCCAAACACTGAAGAGCAAATCCATCGATGTGCAGCTCTACAAGTCCTGTACTATGCAAGCCAGTGGCGACAGCAGTAAGGAACAAACTTCACCAATTGGTGAAAGTGAAGGAAAAAAACCTTGAGAGAAACCAGGCTCAGCAGGCTCATTTCTCCTATGGCCAAACGTCTTGTGCAGAGCTGCAGTCTAGGCGCCGGAGGCTGGAGAACGCTGGATGTCAGCGAAGACTCATCTGTCCCTGGAGTCTCGTTTTCCCCACTCCTCCATGACCACCACAGAAACTGCTCAGAATACGGCCTGGTCCAGGATTATGGAAACCTTGGGATCATCTCTTCACAGGTCTTGGATCGCATCAGTGGCACTGCATAATCTCTGGGGGCTTGGGATGAGAATCCCCAGGTGGAAATAGAGAATAAAGAGAATAATTAGTGTAGCTGCTGTATGTATAGTGTATATAAACGAGATGCAGAAACCTGCAGAAACCTGCGTGGGGCACGTTCATGCATCATACCGCTAAGTGATGCACTGAGTATATGCTATAATAAACAGATAGGTCTTTAATCTAGTTTGGAACTGCGAGAGTGTGTCTGAGCCTCGGACATTATCAGCAAGGCTATTCCAGAGTTTAGGAGCTATAAATGAGAAGGCTCGATCTCGTTTACCCGACTTTGCTATTCTAGGTACCACCAGAAGCCCTGAGTTTTGAGATCTTAAAGAGCGAGTTGGATTGTAGCGAGACAGAAGGTTGATTAGATAAACAGGAGCTAGATTATTTAAAGCTTTATAGGTAAGAAGTAATATTTTTAAATCAATACGAAACTTAACAGGCAGCCAGTGTAAGGAGGATAAAATTGTGGTGATGTGATCAAATTTTCTAGGTAAGAACTCTTGCAGCTGCATTTTATACCAGCTGAAGTTTTTTAATAGAGGATGCTGGGCAGCCAGCAAACAAAGCATTACAGTAATCCAAACCGAAGTACCCGGAGGAGACCTACGCAGACGTGGGGAGAATATGCAAACTCCACACAGAAACGCCAACTGACCCAGCCGAGGCTCGAACCAGTGACCTTCTTGCTGTGAGGCAACAGTACTACCTACTGCGCCACCACGTCGCCCGCAATAGGTTTACCCACTTTTAAAAATCAACTAATTAAAATCAACTAATCTTTTTTACAGTGATTAGTCAACATGAAATGAAAAGCTGTTTTCTAGATGAAATATTGATCTTTTGCAAAGCGTTCATGCATGCTGCATCTGTGCATGTTTCCTTTTTTGAAATGACTTGTCTGTGGTGATGTGTATGCTGCATTTGTCCAATCATTTGGTGTGTTGAAACTCCGTCCCTTACTTAAAAGCAAAACTTGAAATCTGCCTTTATTTAATCAACACCTAATTGACTGAATTTAACTACATTTTTTACTTTATTTGATCGCTTGATTGACTTGAATGTGTATTACAATGCTGCTATTAGATTATGCCTTTATAATAGCAATTATTTACAGTTTTAATTCTGAAATCATAGTGTTTTTTGCAGACAATAACTGGACAGACTGCAAAAAATTGCTTTTCTAACATAGATTTTTTTTGTCTTGTTTCTAGTCTGAATATCTAAATATTCTTAAATCAAAAAGCATTTTCTAGACAAGCAAAAACATTGCTTTGTTTAAAGAAATCATATGTCAAAATCTGCCAATGGAGTATGTATTATATATATATATATATTTTTTATTTTGACATGATTATTTTGGGCGACGCGGTGGTGCAGTAGAAAGTGCTGTAACCTCACAGCAAGAAGGTCGCTGGTTCGAGCCTCAGCTGGGTCAGTTGGCATTTCTGTGTGGAGTTTGCATGTTCTTCCTGCGTTCACGTGGGTTTCCTCCGGGTGCTCCGGTTTCCCCCACAGTTCAAAGACATGTGGTACAGGTGAATTGGGTAAGCTAAATTTTCCGTAGTGTATGAGTGTGAATGAGTATGTTTCCCAGAGATGGGTTGCGGCTGGAAGGGCATCTACTGCGTAAAACGTGCTGGATAAGTTGGTGGTTCATTCCGCTGTGGTGACCCCGGATTAATAAAGGGACTAAGCCGAAAAGAAAATAAATGAATGAATGAATGAATGAATGAATGATTATTTTGCTTACCCCTTTGGCAAATTATTTTGCTTTTATTAAGTCAAAACTTGCCCAATTTTTAATAATTTCTTAGAAGACAACATATTTTGCTTGTCAAGAAAATGCTTCTTCATTTAAGAATTTATAGATATTTAGACTAGAAACAAGACAAAAAATCTATGTCAAGAAAAACTTTTTTTGCAGTGCAGGAATGAAGTACTGAAACTAGAATATAATAATAATAATAATTGTTGTTGTTATTATTATTAAAATCAACTAATAGAGGATCATCCAAATTAGAATTGTGCAAAAGTATTGTTTTTCTATACTGAACAGACATGGTCATGTTTATCATATTTATAAGTTGTGATTAGGGAATAATTTTCACTGTATGAAAAAAAAGAAATCTGAATATATAAATTACAGTAAGCCTGTCTGATTGTATTAGCATAATATTATGTATTCTGTGGACCTCATAGTCTAGAAAATTAAATAACTCTTGCTCTTTACTGTGGATGTGAGATGGATGTAGACAGAAAATGAGAAAAATGGAGTTTAAATTGACTGTACAAATCACTTTGGGCTTTTGTTAGCAAAATGTCCTACTTCAGTGCAACATCGCCATCTAGTGAAAAACACTGGAACTCACAAAGCATCTTTCGTCTCTTTAGAGGTCTTTAGAGGTTTTAATAAAGCGCGATTGGAGTCGGTTTGCTAATATCTGTTGCTGATATTGTATGCTAATATTTTAACTAGGCCCAATACAAGACTTATAAACTTCAAAATTCAGTTATTCTGCGAAAAGTATCTGAATCTCTTATTTCCTTGTGATTCTCTCAAAAGAGGATAGTTCACCCAAAAATGGAAATGATGTCATCATTTACTCACCCTTTACTTGTTACAAAACTGTCTGAGTTTCTTTCTTCTGTTGAACACAAAAGTAACCATGAAAAAAAAAAATGCTGGCACCCATTGACGTCCATTGACTTTATGGAATTCTATGGGTACCAGCAACTATCATTCTTCAAAATATCTTCTTTTGTGTTCAACAGAAGAAAGAAACTAATAAATGTTTAAAACCACAAGAGGGAGACAAAATGATGAAGTATTTTTATTATTATTATTATTATTATTATTTGGAACACTTTAAAACACACTTAAAGATCTATAATGACAAATATTTGAATATTTTCCTCAATGATTTGCCTAAATTTTAATCTTTAAAACTTGCCATTTTCTCTCAGAATTTTTTTTTTAACATTTAAGCTGTGTACAATTAATATTTTATGTTTTGTCATTGATATGTTTTTTGCATTTTATACAGTTATTTACACACTGAAAGAACCTATATAAACATATAATTTACGTTTTGTCAGTTTAGTGGCTAATTCGTACAAATTCGTATGAGTTCAGTCATACGAAATTGTACGATTTTAAAAAGGAGGCGTGGCACCTAACCCCACCCCTAAACCCAACCATCATTGGGGAATGAGCAAATTGTACTAAATTGTACGAATTAGATCATACATATTCATACGAATTAGCCACTAAATCAAAAAGTTACGAATTGCCATGAGATTGTGTTGGTTTTAATATAGGTTTTGATATAGGTTTTTAATATATGTGACATATATAAAATTGTCTGTTTTGCTATATTATATGTACATATATGCACATATATGTGTACATCTATACGTGCATACATATACCTATGTATGTATGTATGTGTGTGTGTGTGTGTGTGTGTGTGTGTGTGTGTGTGTGTGTGTGTGTGTGTGTGAGTGTGCGTGTGTGTGTGTGTGTGTGTGTGTGTGTGTGTGTGTGTGTGTACATACTGTATATGCACATATATGTTCACCTATATGTTTCCCTAGAAAATTAAAATCCATAGCTGCTAGACAACATAAATAAAAGCCTGTGTGGAAATTAACTTTTTTCATTTACTTAAGAACAATCAAATAGTACAAGAAAAAGTATAGTAAAAAAACAAATATAAGACAAAAAACTAACAGAAAAAATAAAATAAAAAACTACAAACCATTTTGATATTCATTTCCTTCTTTTCTATCTTCATACAAGAAAGAATTGACCTTGTAAATGATTCAGGAAAACGTATAGACATCACAACTTTCCATCTCCTCTCACTTATTTGCCATGGTTAAATTCCATAACATGCCATTTACATGTGATACCAATTTCAAAACATACGTTTTTTGCATTTTTTAAATAAGTTCTTAGTTATTGCCTTGATAATAGAAAATATAAGCTAGGCATCATGTATGACAGTTGTCTACCCTACCAGCCACAACCCAACACTGCAAACACTCATACCTACTCTTTCACACACATACACTACTGCCAATTTAGCTTATTCAATTCACCTGTACTGCATGTCTTTGGACTGTGGGGGAAACTGGAGCACCCGAAGGAAACCCATGCGAACACGAGGAGAACATGCAAACACCACACAGAAATGCCAGCCGAGGCTCAAACCAGCGACCTTCTTGCTCTGAGGTGATTGTGCGACCCACTGCACAACCGTGATGGCCCATTTAGCTATTATAACTGCTCCTATTTTCCGTCTTTGTTATTAGATTGCTAAAGTTTAGTTTATCTAGAAATCTACAGCTTTGCACCATCACACTGTTATCGTTTTTAGTCCTTCGGCAATCCTACAGTTTGAACTGCTGTAGTTAATTCACTACACTACACATACACCCCAATCCCAAAGTGTCTGTGTTATGCTCCTCATCAAATTACTTGGGTTTAATGGAAAGGAACAGAATACGACCGTTCTCATAATCATTTTTTTGTGTTTTCATAATCATTGGAAGTAGAGGCAGATTTAGTAATTTGGGGGCCCTAAACGATTTCATTCAGTTCTAATATGCACCCTTTGTATATATATATATATTTTGAATTTATTTACTTAATTATTTTTTTGTTGTATTTTTTCCAGAACACTTAATTTTTTTTTTCTGAAATGAAAGTAATACATTCTGGATCTAATAATTGTTAAAATGGATTTGTTAGACACTCAACATAAAAAATATTATAGAAAACTCTGTTATATATATCCATTGATTCATTTCTTTTCAGCCACTGCACCACCATGCAAACATCAAATCTACAGTTGACTTTTACATTGTTGTAAAAATGTTGTATTGACATTTTAGTAGTCTGAAATAATATAATGTATAAGAAGTAATGTATAATCAGTAAAATAACGATTTAAAATGGTAATAAAAGTCACTTTTTTAATTTTTAGAGGTTAAATAGATTGTTGAATGAGAAATCAAAGTCCCATAATGCAATTCAAAAGCATAAATAAATGAAAAAATAATACTAAAACTGCATATTTATGGATACTTCTTACTGTGTATATTTATAGGTCTTTATTGGGGCCCCATATGTCAGGTGTCCTAAGCGATCGCTTGCCCATCTGGGGTGTGTTTCCCAAACGACGACACAACTAATGGCTGAAAAATCATATGATGCATCATTTGGGAAAAGAACAATGTGGTGATGAGTGTTTCCGAAAACCATCTTTTCTCTGTCGCAGATCCATCATTTGAACAATGTTAGTTAGAACGTAAAGTGTCCATAATGACACTCTAAACGGGGTGGAGTAACAACTTCTTCAGAAAAAATCCCCATAACTTTTTTGTGCAAATATATATATTTTTTAATCCAATATTAGTTTTAGTAAAAACATGCACTCGTTTGTTTTTTTTATGTCAACTTATACAGCTTTGACATTCAAGAATATAATAAAAGCAGTTTTTAATTTTTTAAACACCATTTTAAGGTCTAAATTATTAGCCCCTTTAAGCTATATATTTTTTAGGTAGTCTACAGAACAAACCATCATTATACAATAACTTGCCTGATTACCCTAACCTGCCTAGTTAACCTAATTTACCTAGTTAAGCCTTTAAATGTCACTTGTATACACTAAGCTGTGAAAAATGTCTAGTCATCATGGCGAAGATAAAATAAATCAGTTATTAGAAATTAGTTATTAAAACTATTATGTTTAGAAATGTGCTGAAAAAAAATCTTTTCTCCTTTAAACAGCAGTTGGGGGAAAAAATTAACAGGAGGGCTAATAATTCAGGGGGGCTAATAATTCTGTCTTCAACTGTACATACACGTTTCTTAATATGTAGCCTCGGCTACTATTAATTAAAACCATTAACGTAATCCACATTTATATATTTTTGTTTTCACAAGCTTTTAAGACAAAAATGGCTGCATTCAAAATGGCATAAATGTTTTCAAAGTGCACTACTAGGGGAGTGCAGTTGTCAAGATGAAGATTGCTCATACTGAACTGTAAAAAATACTTTGAAAGCAAATTACACCTAAGAGAAATGACTTTAATGTTGTTGTTTTTTATCATTCCGAGTTTAAATGTTGGAACGTTCTAAATGGATAGGGTTTAGGGGGGATAACTGGGAATAGAACACAGCCAGGAACTACGCTTCTAACTACAGCTCTGGAGGTGTAGTTGCAAGCGTACAATTTTGTGACGCAGTTTGCAAATGTTCGTTGGAACTATGGATTTGGGAAACTTCAAATCAACTATGTTTGTTACGATGGAACTTGCGACTTTAGTTGGCTAACGATGGTTTTTGGAAACACACCCCTGATTGGTTAAATTTACCCCTGATTGGAAGTCAAATCCTTTAAAACTGACCAAAGATTGTTTGCACACTGTGAGACAGTACTGTATATAATATTTGAGAGCAAGGTGTAGGCTCTGGTAGTTTGGGGCCCCTAGGCAATTTGTGTACTCTCTGTATAAAGAGTATCAGCACTGATTTTAACCACACGTCATCCAAACTGTTACATTTTTAAAATTGGAATCACTGCACCAATAAATCATTCACTAAAAATATTTACAAATTAAGAAACAAATTATAGTCAGTTTTGATTTTGTGTTCTGTCAGGCACGGTGGCAATCGACCTACAGGACTCGAGTGACAGCAGTCCTGAAGGCTCAGGCCCGACGGCTCTGGGGAGTGGGACGGTGAGCAGGAGCGGCTCTAGGACAGAAGTGAGCGTCTGTAACACTCTATCGCTGCCTGCCGTCAGTGGCTCCGGCGAGGAGAGGAGACACAGCATCGCCCCCGTCCTGGAGGTGGTCGACGGGGTGCACAACCCCACGTTTGACCTGCTGGGGGACCAATCTGAGGACGAGGGTGGAGAGGAGGGCAAGGAGGAGGATGGAGGAGAGCAGAAGGGCCAATGGTGGGGAGCACACTGCGAGTTAGTATCACACCATACAGGACCAGCATTTACTTTCTGTTTCCATTGGTTTTAACGTTTTCAGTATCAGTCAAAAAGAGTTATAGCAGTGTTTCTCAACCACATTCCTGGAGGGCCACCAGCTCTGCCCATTTTCCATGTGTCCTTAACCAAACACACCTGATTCAGATTATCAGCTCATTGGCAGAGACTGAAAGACCTGTAGGTGTGACAGACAATGGAGACATGCAGTGTTGGTGGTCCTCTAGGAAGGTGGTTGAGAAACTGCATTATAGGGATGGGCGATACGGGTTTTAAAGTACACATGAAATCAAAACTAACCATAATGATTTTGTTAGCTCACCTTGCTAGTTTTGTGATGAACAATTCATCTGTGCATCTCATTTATTTATTTATTTTCTTTTCGGCTTAGTCCCTTTATTAATCCAGGGTCGCCACAGCGGAATAAACCCCCAATTTATCCAGCATATGTTTTACGCAGCGGATGCCCTTCCAGCTGCAACCCATGACTGGGAAACATCCACACACATCCATTCACACACATAAACTAAGGACAATTTAGCCTTCCCAATTCACCTATAACGCATGTCTTTGAACTGTGGGGGAAACTGGAGCACCCAGAGAAAACCCACGCAAACACGAAGAGAACATGCAAACTCCACACAGAAACGCCAACTGACCCAGCCGAGGCTCGAACCAGCGACCTTCTTCCTGTGAGACTATCATGCGACCCACTGTGCCACCGTGCAGCCCCCTCTGTGCATCTCATTAAGAAATGTAGTCCTCTATCTTTAGAAAGTGTTCATTTTCTTTTTTTTCTTTAAAATTAATTGTATATGAAGAGTTTAGATGCAAAAAACTCTAAAATTCAATTGACATTTTCTTCTAAAATTTGCGTTTTCTTCGACTGCTGTGTTTAGGCTCGTTTTTTTTACTTTTATAGTGACAAATACGTTTTTTCATTGCCTTTAAAGTCAAATAGCTGAACATAAACATAGGAGGCTGAGAAAAATGTCCATTTTAGGAGAACATTTCAGATGGCATTTAGAGATTTTTGCCTCTGAACTCTTCATATATGCAATTAATAAAAAAAGAACACTAACACTTTCCTCTAAAGATACAGGACATTTGTTTGTCTCGCAGTGGATACATAATTATTTTGTCATTAATATTGTTTTATTGTTATATTGTTTCTTATTGTGAGGCAATTTAGAGAGATTTATTTTCTTCATAGTGTCAATAAATCAGTCCCAGATTTATCAGGGGTCGCCACTACAGAATGAATCTTATCAACTTATTATATATGAAGATTTCAGATGCAAAAGCCGCTAAACGCCACTTCTGCCAAAAAAAGAGCTAATGACATTGAGTGAATGCTTTAGGCACGTAGTACACCGTCAACAAATAGATTTGCTTCTAATCATCTAAATCCCATCATCAGCGCATTCAGAAATAACAGTTTGTTTGCAAAAGCCGCTGAACGCCACTTTCTTTTGACATCAAAAGCCACTATATCCTGAGAACCAATCAGAAGGCGCGAATCGAATAATATGTTTTTAATGTAGTAGCGCGCTGATACACTGGCTTTTATGAGGAGACTGTTTTATTCCGCTTTCGATTTCGATTTTAAAAGACGCAGTTTAATGAACTGGATGAGGCTGTCCGACTGTCAGTGAATGGCAAATGAAAACGTCCCTTACCTCAAAGTTTTGTACATTATTAGGAAAAGAAAACACACTGTACAGTGAGAAGTGTAGCATGCATTCATAATGTTTTTTATGCAGCGATGCTACTTTGAATGAGTCTGACTTACTATACATTAAACGGCAACTGCGTTTCATGAAAGACAAAGTTAAGATGCCTTTCTTTTATCCCACGTGGATGCTATAAGGATAAATAAGGGGCCAAGACCTTAAGTATGGTGAGAAGGAATCCCCTTTTTGCCCAGTAGGCCTACCTTGCTAATTTAAGCTATTTTTTAAAAGATAAGTATAATATATAAAACTATATATTACTTCATAATACATTTACATCTGATAAGCTTTTTGTATTAATGGACTATGCAGAGATATTGATGTTTCATAATGTTTTTACACTACATTATTTGAATCTACCAAGCTTAGTTTACAATGTTTGTAATGTTTACATTGCTCTACTTACATTAAATCTAAATCACAAATATCAGAAATGACAACAGATTAAGATTTAATTAATGTCAGTTTTAATGTTATTGATTAATGCACTTACTTGACAGATTTCATTCATTCATGTTCCTTCTGCTTCTTCCCTGGTTTATCACAGCGGAATGAACCGCCACTTACTTGACAGATTAATGTTTAAGGTGGTTTGCGTGATGTGTTTTATGTTTGGTGAAATAATTTCTAATTGCATCTTTAGTGATTTTTCAGCTAATTACACTGTCTTGTCTCAGTAGGTGGATTTAGCTGGTTTTAATGCAGAAGAAAATTTACCTTGTAAAAAAACAAAGAATTGTCTAAAGTGAGAGTTTTAGAAAAAAAAGTTATTTTATTTACTAGTTAATAACCTCATCATTAACTATAAAATGAAACTTCTGAACCTAATCAGAGGAGCCTGGTAGAAAATGCTCATTTACAAGAAAGGAGGTCTGATGGATTTGGAGGGTTTTGCATCTGAACTCTTCATATATTTATTTTAAAAAATAGCGCCGCTTTTTAGGATAAAATAAAATACACAAGCAGATGTGTTGAAGCAGGTTAGAAAAAAACTTTGCTGGTCAGTGAGTCTCTACGAGCAAAGTTCAGCAAAGTTGTGATTACACATTGCAATGTTATTTCTGTTTCATTCGCACACATAAACTCATCATATGGATTACTTAAAGACATCCGCTATTGCTGCTACAGAGTAAAGAATAGCAAGATGATAGAAATGAAAAATTAATCAAACATGAAAACAACAAAAAAAAAAACATATAACAGTGTTCTTGTGTGTTTTTTTTACAGTTGAAGTCAAAATTATTAGCCCCCTTGAATTATTAGGCCCCCTGTTTATTTTATTTTATTTTATTATTTCTTAACATAATAGTTTTAATAACTAATTTCTAATAACAGATTTATTTTATTTTTACCATGATGACAGTAAATAAAATTTTACTAGATATTTTTCAAGACACTTCTATACAGCTTAAAGTGACATTTAAAGGCTTAACTAGGTAAATTAGGTTAACTAGGCAAGTTAGAGTAATTAGGCAAGTTATTGTATAATGATGGTTTGTTCTGTAGACTATTGAAAAAATATAGCTTAAAGGGCCTAATCATTTAAAAAAAAATTTTAAAACTGCTTTTATTTTAGCCAAAATAAAACAAATACGACTTTCTCCAGAAGAAAAAAATATTATCAGACATACTGTGAAAAGTCCTTGCTCTGAAAGCAATATTGTAAAACATGTTACTTAAAGTTGTTAAACTTCTTTAGTCATTTATTGACTTAATCACAGTCTACGTTCACACTCAAATGATGCTGATCATCTTTAAGAACAAATGGCCAGAGCTGTGGCCAATTACATTTCACACTCCAACAGATTTCATTTAGCTGATTTAGCTGAGTGTCATTTGAGTATTTATTTCAGTATGACAAGCTAGTAAAAAGTTCATATTTTTTTAATTAAACCAGAAACTGCATCTTTTCCCATTTTGGGTAACTATTTTATTTTTATAACTGCAGCTTAGATGAGTTTAAAAGCTTCTTTTAAACACTTCAAACACACATTTTAGCTACAATACTGTTCCAAAGTATAGGGTTATCAAAATCCTGTGAGACATGCGTTTGTGTGCTTGTGCTCTTCTCACAGATGGGTTAAAGGCTACCCACTAAACTCTCCATACATCGGCAGCTCTCCAGCCCTCTGCCACCTCCTGCAGGAGAAAATGCCATTTTGCTGTCTGCGTCTTGATAAGGTGAGTGTCTGCCTTTGTCCAGCTGTCTTATAAAAATCACCCAGTTCACAAAATCACAATAACTACACCTCTGACAGCATGAGATCCTAACAGCAGATTATTTTCAGGCTTGTCATCACATGCCCTATGAAGATGCTCGCTCTTATGGCTTCAAAAACAAACTGATCATTGTGTCGGCGGAAAGTGCTGGAAATGGCCTCTATAACTTCATCGTCCCACTGCGAGCATATTACCGGCCCAGGAAGGAACTCAACCCCATTGTTTTGTTATTGGAGAATGTGTGAGTATCCTAAAAACAGAAAGACTAAGCATTTAAAGGAACACTCCACTTTTTTGGGAGGGAGAAATAGACTAATTTTACAACTCCCCTACAGTATATTTAAACAGTCAAGTGTTTACCATTTTAACACATTTAGCGTAGCATAGATCAATGAATCAATTTAGACCATTAGCATCTCACTTAAAACTGAATTAAACTATTCTATTTAAATCTTGTGCTGTAGTTAAATCATATACTTAGACTGATGAAAAATAATTATGCTCTCATTCTGCCACATGGCCAGCTCTAGGCAAGGGCAGGCAAGTGCCCACCTAATCAAAAAGACAGCATACACATACTTTCATTTGATTTTCTTTTGTACGACTTTTGATCATAGACTGTAAAAGATATGGATGTAGTACCCGTGACATCACCCAAAGGTTTCTGAACAACACAAAAGAAGCTACAAGTAGGCGTGGCCAACCGTCGCCATTTTGTTTGCACGTCATCGCACTGACTGCAGAATACCAAACAAGGGCAAAGCGGTGGAGTGTGAGCGGAGCTACAGACGCATGCTGGCATTTTGCTTAGACACAATTTTCTTTGGGAGAACGCTTAATACATCATTACCTGCGACTCGTTTGTGTTCTGAGCACATGTGGTCGGTTGTGTACTAAATCAATAAAGTGTTTAGTCTTTTAAAAACACTGTTGTAATAAATTAAGCCACTAAACCATGTTCCTATGACGTTTTCAACCCAGGCTCATTTTGAAAACGTAGTCTTGTGGACGTTTCTGGAGACTGCAAAATACGTCCCGGGAGGGACATATTTTTGCAGTTTTTGTTTTCGCGAATCCAAAAGAGGCTGCTGCGTGCACTTTTTCATATCTCAAATTTCTCTTGCGAGTGCCGTTCGTACCCACTGTTCTCGCGTATATCCACCAGAGGCCGCTGTCGACCGAACGTCTGTCTAAATGACTGGGTGACTGACTGGTCGGCCGACCAGTCGACTGACCCACCCTCCTCCTTCCCTAAACCCAACCAATTTTATCGATTGACCCGCCCACCCACTTACTTCCCTAAACCCAACCAACGATTTACAAAAGCCATCGAGAAAAAAGAAAAGCCCTCCTGATTGTTACCACGTTTTCGGATTTTACCACATTCTCACCCTGTTATTCACGTGTTCTTTTTATTTTTTGGATTCTGTTTTTGTCTTACCTGATTTCTGGACCCACTCTTCCTCGGACGCGAACCCCGTCATCTTGTGGTCATCTCCTCTCTGCGTCTCAAGTCCACCGATGTACACGACAAGCTAACTGGACAAACTGGTTGCATCGGGAAAGCCCTCCACACGGGGTAAGCGATCAGCCGGTAAGCACGAAAAGGGACGCGTCATACCGCTCCATAGCGTTCATTTAAAAAAAATTTTATGCAGCCAAACGTACCCCCAGCTACATAATTTGCGGTCTCCAGAAACGTCCACGAGACTACGTTTTCAGAATGAGCCTGCGTTGGATGTTTTTCTACAGGAGGAAAAATTACAAATTACTTCCAAATACTTCAAATATAATCTGAGTTAGTAAATGCAAGGCTTCTTTGAAATCCAGGCATAATACTGTATGACATAGTTCAGATGACTGTTTTATAGCCTTCAGTTAATCAATCTGTCAGATTCTAGAGTGCTGTACAGGTCTAAAGAAAATTATAAATGATAATTCATCTTAAATAAAACAAATACAATCATAGAGTTGGTATATAAGTATATAATTTCACTCACCTGGGAAATGGAGGCAACTTGAACGGTTTGTGAGCACAATTAAGTGCACACAGCATGCTATAGTATCTGATAATTGCAGAAAATAATTCGAAAAGCAACTGACTGTGTAAAGCCACATAAAACAAAACAAAAATACGACAGCAAGCAGCGAGACCTAGCTGTCACTCGAGTGGCCATGCCCTTAATTGTGCAGACTTAATATAACTTAATAAAAACGAAACGGATGAGTTATAAAAAAAAATCACCCCCCCCCCCCCCTCACTGTTGTCATGAAGGGTAATCTTAGCTATATGCACCAAAGCCATCATTTGTACCAGGCTGTAAACATGTTTTTATCAGCTGTAAAAATCACTTGGATTTCCTGGAGCTAGCCCCCAAAGGTGAGTCGATGAATTGCAGTTTTAGTTACTTCCGTATTGGCTTCCTGAGGGAGAGCGGGAGGTTGCTGCTTGCTTTTGATTCGATAAAAGGCGGGCTCCGTGTTGAAAAATGGAAAAAGGGGCGTTGAAATCCCCGATCAATCTTAGCACAACACCAAACAGTTTGATTGTCTGTAAGTAACGGCACACTCATCACTTGCAAGGCTTGCTTAGGTTTAGTCTGTCCAGGATGACTGAGAAGCAAGTCACGCAATTCATTAAGGCCAGATATAATTGGTTCAAGTAACCAACGCTGATGTTCAACGCTGAACTTTCTGAAATGTGCTCTGCTTTGCGTTTGGGTTTTCTCTCGCTACGAGCACACTCCGCACCACACAATCATATTACAATTATGATTAATTAGTACAATCAACAAATATCCAATTACCTATTTTTAATTTGGAGAATTACAGTTAGGCTATTAATGGTGGTAACACTATTAGTATTAGTAGACTGTCTGCTTAATATCTGTTGCTACTGCTCCTTCAAGAGACATTAAACTGACTATAAGAAACTTTGCAAGTACATGGTAATTTACACTAACCCTAACTCCAACCTAACAGTCTACTTATAATCTAATGAGAATTAGTTGGCATGTAACTTAAATTCAACAAACAGACCATCAAAATAAAGTGTGACCTTAATGGTGCTTCTAAATCTGTTTATAAAATATCCAACATATCCACATCACACTAAGACTTTTATTTTATAGCTTTATAAACTAAAAAAAAATGTATGCAAAATAATGCAACACTAGGCTATTATGTAAAAAACGAAATTATGACCTGCACAGACTGAAGCCAAGCAAGCCTCGTAAGTGATGAGAACTATCTGATCGGTTAATATTCGGTTAATGAGCGGCAGAAAAGCATGAGCATCCCTAATTCCAAGTTCCATGCATCGATTTTTGGTGCCTTTAATAAAGCCTGTTATAGGCACCATGCAACAGTGACAGTAACGTGGCTGTTGTTTTTTCAAAAAAATCCATCATGCCCCCCAGCTCCCTTGTCAGAAACAATTCCTACTCACTATTCCTACAATCTACTGCTGTATCAGGATTGTAACGATACACTTAAATCACAATTTGATATGTATCTTTATACTGAACACATACAATATTATCTTGATATTGTGTGCTAAAAAACTTAGTTTAATATTGCTGTTATTGTTATTATTTCTCCAAAAAAATGATATTAATATTATATTGTGTAGACCTACTGTTGGTAAATGCTACATTTTGTATAGACTTGTGGTAATGGACTTTAGACTTTAGAATGAACTTTAAATTGGTCCTGGTCCTCAATGCAAAAGACATCAGAATACAACTGAAGAGTTCAGATGCAAAAACTGCTAAACGCCACTTCCGCCAAAATGAGCTAATGACATTGAGTAAATGCTTTAGGTATGTAGTACACCATCAACAAATAGATTTGTTTCTAATCATCTATATCCCAGCGTCAGCACATTCAGAAATAACAGTTTGTTGGAAAAAGCCGCTGAACGCCACTTGCCTTTGACAGCAAAAGCCACTATATCCTGAGAACCAATCAGAAGGTGCAAATTGCATCATTTGTTTTCAACATAGTAGTTCGCTGATATGCCGGCTTTTATGAGAAGACTGTTTTATTCTGTTTCCGATTTAGATTTTAAAAGATGGAGTTTGATGAACTGGATGAGCCTGTCCAACTGTCAGTGAATGGCAAATGAAAACGTCCCTTACCTCAAAACTCTCTGCATTATAAGGAAAAGAAAACACACTGTACAGTCGGAAGTGTAGCATGCATTCATAAAAAAAAAAAAAATGTTTGCAGCAATGCTACTTTGAATGAGTCTGATTTACTACACATTAAACAATAACTGCATTTTTACGATAGACAGAGTTAAGATGTCATTCTTTTATCCCACGTGGATGCTTTAGTGTAAGGATAAACAAGAGACCAAGACCTTAAATATGGTGGGAATGAATGAATGACAGCTTCTAAAAGCATCTGAGAGGCATCCCCTTTTTTCCCAGTAGACCTACCTTGTGTTTTATTTGCTAATTTAAGCTATTTTTAAAAGATAAATATAATGATTAAACTATGCATAATTTATATTACTTCACATTACCTATATGTCTGATAAGCTTTTTATATTAATGGACAATGCACAGATATTGCTGTTTCACAATGTTTTTTACACTACATTATTTGAATCTAACAAACTTAGTTTACAATGTTTGTAATGTTTACATTGCTCTACATTAAATCTAAATCCCAAATATCAGAAGTGACAACAGATTGTTATGATTTAATTAATGTCAGTTTGAATGTTATTGATTAATGCATTTACTTGACAGATTTCATTCATTCATTTTCCTTCTGCTTTGTCCCTGGTTTATCACAGCGAAATGAACTGCTACTTACTTGACAGATTTATATATTTTTTAATATTAGGTGGTTTGTGTAATGTGTTTTATGTTTGATCAAATAATTTCTAATTGCATCTTTAGTGATTTTTCAGCTAATTACACTGTCTTGTCCCATTAGGTGGATTTAGAGGTTTTTGCAAAAAGCACAAGTGGATTTAGACAAGTGGATTTAGATGTCGTTTAGTTTGATTTCTGTCGTCTTTGACGACACATGAATAGAAATAGACTATTTTCAAAGATGACATTTATCATTCATGATCACATTTCCTCTTGCATATTCAACATTATATAGAGCGCAGATATAGCCTACTGCCACTGACATTCAGTAAATGTTTATTCCCCACACAGAACACTCACACTGTAAATACAGGCATACTCAATTTCTCTCTTGAATATATTACTTGCATATTTTATTTTTTCTTCATTCTAAATTTAGAAAGACTATAATAATGCCTGAATTTGTGCTTATTATTCCCTTCATTAAAAAAAAAACATGTTTTGCACTTAAAGTGACTTAATATAATGCCTTTTTAACCAAGCCCAAACAAGAACATTATTATGCTATTCCGTCATTCAATTATTTGGATTTTGCAGTGTATCTTGCCCACCCGGGATATTTGTCAGCCCACTCATCTCTGGCTGGAAATAATGGGGCCTTTTCTGGCAAAATAATCAAGGAAGTTTGCTGCCGTACCATTGCTAAATCAGACACATTGATACTTTGCAGTGTCTGAACTGCAATTGTATAATATCATTGCGCCTGCTGCAGCTATAACTACAGAATAGCCAAGCTTTAAATAGGAAAATTATTGGAACACTTTTGTCATTTTTGCACAAGATGCTAATGGTCTAATCCAATTTAATTGTTTATGCTAAGCTAAAAGTGCACCTTCCAGACCTCGATGGCTTTAAAAATGATAAATCACTATTCTTTAACTGCATATGAGTTGTAAAATAAGCATAGTTTCAGTCATGACCAAAAAAAAAAAACAAATTGGAGTGTTCCTTTTAAATATCATCCATTTTGTTATTCACAGTGCTGACCACTTTTCTGTATCTATCATGACATGCAATCATTGCTTCTCCTGTAACCGAAAACTAATATGGAGAGTCATATAATGCAATCAGATGCAATAAAACTCTTGAGTCATCTTGTTTTTTTCCTTAGCGGATGTGCAGCTGCAGGCTCAATTTCATTATTTAGATGCCCTGAGGCAGGGTGAAGCTGTGAGATTTTTATAGACATTGGGTCGGTTTCGTAAAATACCTGGAAAGAGACATTCATAATTCAGTTTGCAGTTTTTGTCAAGGCATTACCTCAGATTTTCAACATCTCTTTCTTTTGCTAGACCTGAGGCAGACTTCTTGGAGGCCATCTGCTGGTTTCCTATGGTTTTTTACACAGTGGGCTCCATCGACAAGTAAGAAAAGTTTTTCTTTAAGCCTGTATACTGTCAAATCCAAAATTAGTCAGACACATTCAGAATCTCGTAGTTTAGAAAATGATAATAAAATATGACACATACTCAGAGTTAAACTATATAAGAATAAATGTGAGCCTGGATCATAAAACCAGCTTTATTTTGCACTATTTGGGTAAATTTTTTGGTAATAGCCACTAATATTTAACCCCTGTGTCATTTTATCGACGACTTGACCATGTGTTTTCAGTCTGGATAGTCTTCTGCGTTGTGGCGTGACGTTTGCTGACACCATGGTGGTTGTGGACAAAGAGAGCTCTATGATTGCAGAGGAGGACTACATGGCTGATGCCAAGACCATTGTTAATGTTCAAACACTCTTCAGGTAGGTTCATCCACATGAATCTTTCTACTGGAGGTGTTTTTGGGCCTTGACATCCCTCTCCTCACTGTTTCTCAAAGGCTTTTTCCAGCTCTCAGTATTATAACTGAACTCACACACCCGGCCAACATGCGCTTCATGCAGTTCAAAGTGAAAGATCACTATTCTCTAGCTCTGTCCAAACTGGAGAAGGTGAGACACAAGTTCAATACAATATAAACTGTATTCATATTTTCTAATCAATCCACATTATATTGATATCAATATATGTGTTTTTCTTCATAGAAAGAGAGAGAGAGGGGCTCTAACCTGGTGTTCATGTTCAGATTACCGTTTGCGGCTGGGAAGGTGTTTAGTGTCAGTATGTTAGACACTCTGCTGTATCAGGTAACAGGAAAATGTGATTCAAGACTGAATTAACTGTTGGATCTTTTTGTTTTTCTTTATGAAAATCAATGATAATAAATAGTATAGAGTTTAAAAAATGATGCATGGAAAATGCCATCATACTGAGTTTAATTCATGAGTTAAGTGTTGCTCATCTTTGTTAAGGAAAAAATGTATTATATATATATATATATATATATATATATATATATATATATATATATATATATATATATATATATATATATATATATATATATATATATATATATATATATATTGACTCAAATTAGTACATACATGCATACTGTAAATATTCCAGTCTCAAAGAATGTGCCATTTATGACAAAAAAAAAATGTAATAAAATAGCTTCGAAGTCATTAATTTCCAGGTCTAATTTGAAATTTGTCATGTCATAAATAAAATTATAAATAAATTTCTTTCATATATTGTGTGGTGAAGAGACAATATGGATTTGCACAGTGTAGATAATGAAATAAAATCATGTCCATTTTGCTTTTTTAGTCAGACCACAAAGGGAAATTAACAGTAAAACTAACTAAAAAAAAGTTAATTAAACTCCACAAACACCAATATATTCTTCACTTATGTCAAATGTCTACAAAAGCTCTTACAGGGACTGACCGATGTTTAGAGTTGCCACTATAGTGTTTTAGGCTCTTGGACTCTTGTCCTTTGATATTTTAAATAAAAATTACCAATATGTCTTGTGCTCATTTTTAGTCTGATAGTTTGTGCTGTAAGATTGGCATGTATAAATAATTATGTTAATTATGCAAAAAGCTGCCTTTATATATTATTTAGATAACATATATACATATATATATATATATATATATATATATATATATAATCTAAATAATGAAATTGAGCCGCTGCACATCCGCTAAGGAAAAAAACAAGATGACTCAAGAGTTTTATTGCATCTAATTGCATTTTATGACAATGAACCTCTCCTTATTAGTTTTCGGTTACAGGAGAAACGATGATTGCATGTCATGATGGATACAGAAAAGTCAGCACTGTGAATAACAAAATGGATGGTATTTAAAAGGAACACTCCATTTTGTTTTAGTTTTTTTTGTCATGACTGAAAATATGCTTATTTTACTACTCCTATGCAGTTAAAGAGTAGTGATTTATCATTTTTGAAGCCATTATGTCTGGAAAGTGCTTAGTGTAAGCTTAGCTTAGCATAAATAATTGAATTGGATTAGACCATTAGTATCTTGTGCAAAAATGACAAAAGTTTTTTGATATTTTTACATCGATATATTTATATATATATATATATATATATATATATATATATATATATATATATATATATATATATATATATATATATATATATATATATATATATATATATATATATATATATATATCTTGCTGTGAGGCAGCAGCACTACCTACTGCGCCACTGCATTGCCATATATATAGATAGTTCATTTGGTTAATTAACTCCAGGAAAGTTTATTTTCTTTCACAAAAAAAAATAAATTCAGATTCCTTAAAAAACTGTTTAAAGTTACTTCCACTAGGCTAGGGGGAGAAGCACAATGTATGTAGCAGTAGCAGTGTAAAGTACTATACACATGCTCATACAGAAGACACCTACATGTAACTTAAATACCTTGAAGTATACAGTTATATGCAAAATTCTGTTTTGAAATCTAAATTATGTGGATTCTTACTGAAATTACTATACTTTAACATATTAAATCAGTTTTGTTCATTTCAAATAAATATAGAATATACCCTGACTTCAAATCTATGCTGCTAAAACAATTGTGAAATACTGTATTTCCTTGGTGTTTTTAGTGTCCAATTTTATATGTTGTGTGTGTCTTAGTCTTTTGTGAAGGACTACATGATCTCCATCACCAGACTGCTGCTAGGTCTAGACTCCATGCCTGGATCTGGTTTCCTCTGTGCTGTGAGTACAAGTGACCCATCACTCAGTATATAATGAGACTATTAGGCACTTACAAGACTGTATACACACAGTATCTGGACAACTACATTCATGACAATGGTGGCCATAATGAAACTGATGACTCTGATATTGTTCTTTATAGATGAAGATCACAGAGGAGGATTTGTGGATTCGCACTTATGGCCGTCTCTATCAGAAGCTGTGCTCATCGACAGGAGATATTCCAATCGGCATTTACCGCACAGAAGCACACAAACTACCCGTCTCAGAGGTACAATACCTGTTGGGAATAAACTGGAGGCTTGAGTGGCAGAGCTGGTACAGATATATCTGCACCTGTGCGAAAGCCCGCAGACAGATTTTAAGACTCTGAAAATGTCACACACCCGAAGAGAGGTGCCATCTGTTGCACCATGTGTTGTGCTGTATCCTTCAAAATTATAAACATTTTTTAAAAAATGTAAAACTTAATTTTTAATATTTTGGCCCTTACCAATGACTACATAAGCATGCAATATTATTACAAAAAAAGACTAGACTTAAATATAGTCCAAAAAATAATATTATTATATATATATATTTTGGAATCCTCTGGGCCGTTGCATTGCAGTCGCTTCTTGTTTGCATAAAGTAGAACATTTAGAACATTTGTCACACATCTTGTGTCAATTGGCCTACATAATGTGGCTTGTGTCATCAGAAGTTGCCAGCTCTCCATTGAAAGGAATGGGATTGTGCTGCTTTATTGCTGTGTGTCATTTAATGGGGCTTTTATTTATTTATTTTGTAGATGCCGTATCTGTGTTTTTAATGCTCGTTTGGAGAACTCAAGAGAAAATCGGGTATTTTGGTTAATTGCTGGTGATCTATGTAGAAGTCCATCTATTAGTCCACTGACGAAACTAACAGCATGGTCGAAGGTTAAATGCGTGTAAGCCTTTTCTAGTGCTTTTGAAAAGAATTCTGTTAATTATTAGAATTTATTCATATTTGTTTTTCATCTCCGAATTTAATCTGACTCCAAGTGACCGTCAAATTTAGACTGTATTACTAATTAAAAGAACGGATCACATTCATCAATTATGACTCAATTTAGAGTTTTGATTCACATCTGATCCCATACTCTTCAGTTGTACGTTCAATAGGGACCCAATGGCATACAGAGTTGCTACACCCTGGGATTGCATACGTTCTCATGGACAGGATCTCGACATTCTGAAGTTAGTCTGAGGATGTAGGGTTAACTAATACCCAATTAGTCCCGTTGCCTCATGCTCACGTGTACTAAAAGTGTAGTTAATTTAGTCATTTTCATACAACTTGCTAAATCAGCGATAACTAGAAATCGAATAGTTTCCACACTGATGTGCCGACTGCTCCATACAGTGTCATGCTCTTCGTTTGGATGTCATGTACATAGATCAAGGTAGCATCAGCCTCCACATAATCTACTTTATAAAAAAGATTTCAGGAGAATTCAGAATGAATCAAATCTTAACACTTTATTTTCCAGATGAAAGTATATCATGCCAATTGCAGAATCAAAGAATAAAAAGCTAATTCAGAAATGTACAACATCAATTATTCAAAGACAAATTCAAGAGTTACAAATGTATAAAGTACATTACAGTATATAAGTCTCTGATGCAAAAGCTCAGGGGCTCATATACTGCAATGGGGCATCTTGCCTGCAAGATTCTAATGATGTCTTTGCACCTTTCCCTTAAATACTCAACTCAGAACCAACAGCTATAAATTCAAGACAACAAAAGTTTCACAAATACCTTTGATTGGTAGTGAGTTGAGGTGTGAAGAATTTGCTCTAGGGTGGAGCATCTGGCAAAGATTTTACCAAAGCCAAAAACCAGATCAAATAGTGAAATATTGCTGTTACATTGAGAATGAATATGAATATAGAGCTACAATATACACCATATTAAAAACTTGGACATTTTATGTGGAGTAATCTGCTCTGGTGAAAAAGGTAAAGTAAAGGTCAGGAAGGATGGCTCAGGGTAATTTAAATAGAACAGCTGATTTCATGATCTTCTTCTCAGATCAGAAAGTTTATTGTTTTAGTGACAGAAAATTCTTATGGTCTCACCTCATGGAGACAGTTCTCGGGGTTTGAAATTATGGCCTTACACTTATTAAGCACTCAGTGGCCTGATCTCATCCAGTATTAAACATTTAAATGTGTCAGAGAGTTACATAATACAAGAGAAATAAAAAGTTGTCAAAGATCAAGAACCCTGATCACTATCATGGTGACTTGAAACAAAACATCTAAACTTCAGTCAACCCTAATAAGAACATTTGAAGACACCTTACAGCTTGGCTGTTCAACAGTGTTCCTGGAGATCTACCTTCCTGCAGAGTTCAGCTCCCATTCTGATCAAGCACACCTGAACCAATTAAGTGGGACCTGAACAGCACTTGATAATTACAGGCAGGTGTGTTTGATATGGGTTAGAGCTGAAATCTGCAGAACGGTAGATTTCCAGGAACATAGATCTTATTGAAACAAAGTCAATTGGTTTAACCTAAGTGAAAATGATAATGCTATTTTGTAGAGTTGTTTTAGCAACAATTTTAGAGTCTCAGATGTGATTTACACCCACTAAACAGAGTGTATTGAAAATGTAAAAGACTCTTTAGTATAGACTATTATAGTTTTTAAAATGCTGGTGTTCTGCTTTACTCTAGACGAACTGAAATATAGACTTTTGAAAACATAATTCAATTCAATTCAATTCACCTTTATTTGTATAGCGCTTTGACAATGTAGATTGTGTCAAAGCAGCTTAACATAAAAGGTCATAGCAAATTAGAACAGTGTAGTTCAGTTTTTAGTGTTTAAGTTCAGTTCAGTGTGGTTTAAAAATCACTACTGAGAGTCCAAACACTGAAGAGCAAATCCAACGATGCGCAGCTCTACAAATCCCAAACCATGCAAGCCAGTGGCGACAGCGGAGAGGGAAAAAAAACTTTACCAATTGGCGAAAGTGAAAAAAAAAACCTTGAGAGAAACCAGACTCAGTTGGGCACGACCATTTTCATTTCTCCGCTGGCCAAACCTCTTGTGCAGAGCTGCAGTCTCAGTGGTGGAGGCTGGAAGCTGGCCTCAGCGAAGACTCATCTGTCCCTGGAGCGTCACAGGAATCAGTCTCATGTTCTCCACTCCTTCATGACCATTGGGACTCACCTTGGGATCATCTCATCGTTGGTCTTGGATCGAATCAGTGACTCTGCATAGTCTGAGGGCCTCGGGAAGAGTATCCCTAGGTGAAAATGGAGAATAAAGAGAATAATTAGCGTAGCTGCTGGTCATAGTGTATTTAAACAAGATGCAGAAACCTGTGTGGAAACCCGCTAAGTGGTGCACTGAGTGTATGGTTTACTAAAGAGATCTAGTTTTAATCTAGTTTTGAATTGGGAGAGTGTGTCTGAGCCTCGGACGTTATCAGGAAGGCTATTCCAGAGTTTAGGAGCTTTAAATGAGAAGGCTCAACCTCCTTTATTCGACTGCTATTCTATGTACTACCAGAAGCCCTGAGTTTTGAGATCTTAAAGAGCGAATTGGATTGTAGTGAGACAGAAAGTTGGTTAAATAAATAGGAGCTAGATTATTTTAAGGTTTGTAGGTAAGAAGCAATATTTTAAAATCAATACGAAACTTAACAGGCAGCCAGTGTAAGAAGGATAAAATTGGGGTGATGTGATCAAATTTTCTAGACCTGGTAAGAACTCTGACATCTGCATTTTACACTAGCTGAAGTTTATTAATAGAGGATGCTGGGTAGCCAGCAATCAGTGCATTACAGTAGTCCAGCCTAGAAGTCATAAAAGCATGGACTAGCTTTTCTGCATCTGAGATGGATAGCATACAGTACTTCGTAACTTACCAATATTTCTCAGATGAAAGAAAGCAGTTTTTGTGACATAGGATATATGATTTTTAAACGTTAAATTGCTGTCTAATATGACACCCAGATCTTTTATAGTAGAGCTAACGCTAACTTTGTATCCCTGTAATTGTAGGTCGAGTTGTGAGATCTGCTGTGTACAGGATTTAAGCCCAATAAGTAATAATTCTGTTTTGTCTGAGTTTAAGAGAAGATAATTGTTGGTCATCCAGTCTTTAACATCTTTAATACACTCAGTTAGTTTAGACAGTTTAGACATCTCGTCAGGTTTAGTTGAAATATATAATTGATTATTATCTGCATAGCAGGGAAAGCTGATCCCATGTCTTCTAATAATGTCTCCCAGGAGTAGCATGTATATTGTAAACAGCAAAGGGCCTAAAACTGATCCTTGAGGCACTAAGATTGAGTAAAACTAATAGCGAGATGCACCCTTGGTCAGCAGCTAAGAGTAAACTCACTAATGCAGTTTCTGTACTGTGATGAGCTCTGAAACCTGACTGAAACACTTCAAAAACATTATTCGTCTGCAGAAAGGAGCATAATTGAGCAGAAACAACTTTTTCTAGCATTTTAGACATAAATGGAAGATTTGAAATAGGCCTATAATTAGCTAAGTTGCTGGGGTCCAGTTGTGGTTTCTTAATAATCGGTTTAATAACAGCTAGCTTGTAAGGATTTGAAACATGGCCTAAAGATAAAGAAGAGTTGATAACACTAAAACTAAGACACAGCTATCCTCATTTGTTTTCTGGTTGGTCTTCTAGACTAATCCATGATTAGGAGTCCACTAGACTTCTAGACTTTTCCATATTCTATGGTTTTGATGAATCATTTCCTGATTTATTATGACCATTACACAACCAGTATTGACCCTATTCTTCAATGCAGAAGTGTGTTGATTGTCTTTTGCAATTATTTTAGAACTTCTGATTCAGCTGCCAATGGGAGACATGACTAGGAATAACTACAGAAAACAGTCAAACTACTTACTCTACAAACAAGTGTTTGCATTACAATACAGAATAATATAATAAGAAAATATTAGTTTGTATCATCAAGCAGCATAACGAGCTGGTTTTAACGTATATAAAAAATCAATGGAAGTGAATGAGAAGCCCACTCGTGTGTGAAGAATAAGGTGAATACGGCAGGAACAGATGCTGGCAAAATATACACATGCTCAAAGAGCTTAAAATGTCACCATAAATAGAGAGATTTTTTCAGCACATTTCTAAACATAACAGTTTTAATAACAAATTTCTAATAACTGATTTATTTTATCTTTGCCACGATGACAGTAAATAATATTTTACTAGATATTTTTTCAAGATACTAGTATTATTAACTAGGTTAATTAGAAAGTTAAACAGGAAAGTTAGGATGATTAGGCAAGTTAAACAGTGGAAACATGACATGATTTTAGCCTCACTGCTCAAGCTCCTGGGTTATTGACATTGCCTGGCCTGATATAAGCCCTGGCTCGCACTGGCCCAACAGTGGAAATGCGGCTAATGTATAACAGTGGTTTGTTCTGAAGACAATAAAAGAATACTGCTTAATGGTACTAATAATATTAACCTTAAAATGTGGATTTTTTTTTATTAAAACTGCTTTAAAAAGTTAAAATAAAACAAGTAAAAAAACAAGTTTTTCTCCAGAAAAAAAGTATTATAGGAAATACTGTGAACTTTTCCTTGCTCTATTAAATATCTCTTGAGAAACATAAAAAAAAAGAATAAATATTACACAGTATGGCTAATAATGTTGACTTCAACTGCCTAAGGCTGTTGAAACCTGATGAAAAATAAGTTTCCACCTTTTTATTGATTCAATGCTGATTCAACACTCAAAAAATATTTGTTGCTGTTTGTTCAAACTACGAATTTAAAATAAGCTGAAACAACACAATTGTTGAGATTTGTTGGGACAACATAATTGTTTTATGTTCAATCCACTTAAATTTGTAAAAACTTATAAGTACTGTAACTAATAAGAAGGGCCAGACGGAGTTTGCGGACATTTTTTGCTATTTTTGCGTACAATTTTGTAAAAAATCTATGGACTTATGCAGAATTATTTTGAGAGTATCATAACTAAAAACTTAATATATGAAATTAACTTTTATTTATTGTTTACACCGCAAATCCATCTAGATCTACTTATTTGCTAAACAAAGCAAGTAAGACAGGAAATATTACTTTACAAACTGCATTGTAAATAAATTAAATGAACATTTTCATATTAGTCAATATTATTACTGAAATAATTTAAAAACTGAATAAATATAAACTTACACACATTTACACAAGAAAATAAATAGACTCAATAGTTGGCTAGAAATCTGTGGATTTCTGCGCACACAGATTCCATGTAGGCCTGCTAATAGGTAACTTAATTTCTACATGTTGTCCCAACACAAATCAATTGTGTGGAAGCCAGCATTTTTACAGTGAAAGCTGGTCTCCTATGTGGTATACATTTCAAAAAGTATTCAAATATTTTAATTTCTAATAATTCCACATTGTTATCAAATAAATGCTCCATTGTGTGGCTTGTCTCAGTCTCAGGTCTCCATCACGGTGGAGGACTACGAGGATACACGTGAGCCCCGTGAGCCTCTGCTCTGCCGCTCCGGTCTTCATCGCAACTCAACGTCATCAGAGCCGCCCTCCTCGTCCTCCTCATCCTCACAGGCCATGGACCACCCTCTACTGAGGAGGAAGAGCATGCAGTGGGCACGACGACTGAGTCGTAAGGGTGGACGAGGCTCCAGCGGGGCGAAGGGAGTGGGGAGTGCAGCTGAGCGCATCACCCAGCAGAGGCTCAGCTTGTTCCGCCGCTCCGAGAGGCAAGAGCTCAATGCTTTGGTCCGCACACGCATGAAGCACCTGGGGCTCTCACCATCTGGATTCAGTGAGTGTGAATTTTGACTTTATTCACCAGCATGGACCATGCCACACTTTGAGCTAGACTTTAATGTAGAGATGTAGAGATGAAAAGGGGTGGTAAGGGAAGAGTGGGAAAATGGGGAATAGTGAACAGGAAGGTAGGTTGATTGGGCATCCTACAATGATGTTCAGAGACCCAGTGTTGGGTTACCGTCTCTGTAATGTAGTATAGTAAAATAATATTTGGTAGAGTGATTGGACCCCCCCATTCAATCTGGAGGCAGGGGGAGGGGGGCTATAAAGATTGTTAACGGGAAGCAAGGAAATAAAGGGAGGGAGGATGGGTTTAAAAGAATGAGAAAAACAGTGCTAGAGGGCTGGTCTGTCTTAAATAAGTTTTAGGGAGGAGGTGATTTGTTAGGGAGGCAAAGTGAGGCGTGGTCCTGCTGCTGAACCTCAATTTGATTCAAATTATTTCTTAGGGGGTCCACCATAGTGTTCTTCTTGTTAAAGACCATTCACACCTTGCATGATAAATAAAAAAGATACATATATTTGCGTCCACACTAAGGGACCAATAAAAATCTGTTTATTTATAGTTTATGATTTTCATTTGACATTAATTCTGACATTTTGTGCTACTAGCACATATGACCAGTAAATCTTTATTTAAAAATGTATTAATCTACCCCCTTCAGACCTGAATTATCTTCCAACTTTCAGAAAAAAAGTAAAAGTACATTTTCCCAGTTCCTAAGGCTTCCATAAATAATAAATAAAAATAATAAAAATGTCAGTAACCTTTAATTGATTATTTTGTTTGTCTAATGGGCCATTTCCACTGAGAGGTATAGTACGGGTCGGTACAGGTCACTTTTATCAAGCTTGTATTTCCACTGCCAAAAGAGTACCCTTTTGGTGGGCATGGTGTAAGAAAGAAAGTTTCAGACGACGTCATTTTTACTCAAGGGAATGTCACAGTAAGCCGTACAGGTCGCTCACATATCATACGAGAAGCACTTCTCACAAAACAGATGCTTTATGCAAAACATACTTAAGTATGAATCTTTCATTACTAAACATTTCATGAAAATGATTTGATTATAACTGCAGATCAATAAAACAGCCGACTGTGACGTCTGCGATTATATGAAATAAATGCAACTTACAGACCCTTCTTCGATATGTTACCAATTACAGAAAACTACACACAGTATACATTTAGTCCTTATTTGGGTTCCAAAACCACAAGAAATATAGCCCACAGTCAGTGCAAACCTCTCATCTGTGTCTGTAATCTTCACCAGCACATGTAGCCTCTTGTTAGAAAGTAGTTCCGTCATTTCGAGTTCATTCATTCATTCATTTTCTTTTCGGCTTAGTCCCTTTATGAATCCGGGATCGCCACTGCGGATTGAACCACCAACTTATCCAGCACATGTTTTACGCAGCGGATGCCCTTCCAGCTGCAACCCATCTTTGGGAAACATCCATACACACTCATTCACACACAAATGCTACGGACAATTTAGCCTGCCCAATTCACCTGTACCACATGTCTTTGGACTGTGGGGAAACCGGAGCATCCGGAGGAAACCCACACGATTCCACCCATTCCGTTCCGAGTTCATAATAGTCTAAAAGGTGATGATATAAGTTAAACATGGCAGTTTTTTCATCTTTTAGGTTGTAGAAGCATCATTTGCTGCAGTTTTTTTCCGACTTCTCTTCACTCTCATGTTTGTCTCTTCCTTTAAGGATCAGATATTATCAGAGCACTTCACAGATCACGAGCACGTTATAAATATGAACTTAAGAAGTTTGTTATTTCAAATATAGACACGATTGCGAGCTTTCTGGACAAAATAAATCCCCTTGCACTGTAACAGGACAACAATAACAG
The DNA here is from genome assembly GCF_903798145.1 of Danio aesculapii. Classification (NCBI taxonomy): domain Eukaryota; kingdom Metazoa; phylum Chordata; class Actinopteri; order Cypriniformes; family Danionidae; genus Danio; species Danio aesculapii. Next base: position 50,286,086 of record NC_079437.1, on the reverse strand, counting down.
GACACAGCAGATCTTGTTCTTCTTGGCTTTGTGGCTGTTCATCAAGATGACGACAAGCTTTGTTTGAGCTTGGGACGACCGTGGCTCGTTATTATATGTATATAGTATTACGGTGTAATGTTTCGGTTGTGTTTTTAAAAATGGCGCTTCCTTTGTTTTCATTCTCCTGTTTCTGCGAGTGACATATCTCTGTAAACCAATAGTGTTCAGATGCGCGTCTAGCTCCACCTTATGGTACCCTTTGGGCCTGTTGGTAGCCTTTGCAAAGGGTGACCAAAAAGTGGGGACGTTACGGTTCGCTTTTAGGTACCCTTTGACAGTGGAAACAGCCATAAAAGCGTACAGAACTATACCGCACCGTACCACGGGCCATATTTCAATGGATATTGGGTCAAAACAAAAGTACTTCAAAAACAATATAGATCATTTCAATGTGGTGATGCCACTGGCCCATGAACATTTCCTGCTTGTTGTCAAACTATTTTAATTACTGTAACAAGAGGCAATTGAATCATATCTAAACGTTAAAACAGCTGTCGTAACATTATTTATCAATATGTGGACCTTCCAAGATTCTCTAAAGCTATGTATGGAAAAGAAAAACGTAACATAAATGTAACATTTGGACCATTGTTATTGTTTACATCCCTCAAAATACAAATTGTAGACCTTTACTTGAAGTTTACATTAAATGTTTTAACTTTAATTTTGGGGTTTTTGTTTTGTAGACTGCACCAATGCACATTATAATGGATAGACATTCAAAAAATAGATCACCTAAAAACAATAATTCTGACATCATTTACTCACCCTTTATTAGGTTCAAACCTTTATGGGTTTCTTTTTTTTCTGTTGCACACAAAATAAGATATTTAGAACAAAGCTGGAAACCTGTAACCATTGACTTATATATTGACAGTATTTGTTTTTTCTTCTATGGAAGTACTTGATTACAGGTTTTCAGCTCTTCTTTTGTGCTCAACAGAAAAAGAGAAACTCATAAGAAGTTTGGAACTACTTGAGGGTGAGTAAATAGTGATTTTGGGGTGAACTATCCCTTTTATCTTAAAAACCATTATAATGTCCATCCTGAAAAATCCTGATTTAAAGCTTACCATTTTACAATCGATTTATACTTGTGTTATCCTTATTCTTCTATACATCTATGAAATATTGCCAAATATATAAATAACCATAAATAAACTAAAAATGTTGCTTTTGTGTTTGAAACAAAGTGCTGCCATACCTCTTTTCACCCTAGTGGATTTTTGTTTTTAAATTACAACAAACAGGTCTTTATTGCTGTTTGATTGCATGTGTCTGCAAACTGCAAGATGGGGGGTAACATGAAGGGGTGTAACTTGTAGTAAGTTAGAGGGGCGTAACTTGCAGTTATCAAGATCCCATTAAACCACACGTGTCAAACTCAGTTCCTGGAGGGCCTCAGCTCTGCCCAGTTTAGTTCCAACACTAATTAATCACAATTGATCAAACTAATAGAGTCATCGGGAAGTTATAGACGTTAATAACTGTGATGTTTGGGTTTAGGTGTGGAGTAGGTGTAGATCCTAATAACTGATGTACAGTGCCAGTTTTGACATGTGGCTCTCCATAACTTCAGGTTACACCTCTAACGTACTACAAGTTACGCTCCTGCATGTAACGCCCCTGTCTTACAGTCCGCAGACAGACCCTACTCTTTGATTGGATGACAAATGTCCAATATCATGGACAGCAGGCTTTAAATTTAGTGATCTACTCCAGAACCAAAAAAAACAACAACAAAAAAAAAAACAATTGAAATGGACGCAGGGTCAGGAATGGCTAGTCAAATTAATTTAGCTTCAGTGTAGTGTAATAAAAACAACACATTTATTTTCCCCAGCTGTTTCAAAAGAGGCATCACAAAAATGCTAAAGTTAGCACTGGATCCCTGAGGTGTTTTTATTTTTGTACTTCAGTTTGCTAGCTTCGCATAACTTCCATATATTTTTATCATTCTTTTCCATGATATAACCAATTGTTTTCTAGATTAGCGCTTCTTCACAATGTCATCAGTAGCTATAAATTGCACAAACCCCCTTATATTCCAGTGGGTTCTGACTGGCTGACAGTATAACGTTTATTATCTGAGAAACAAACATTTGAAAGTCACCCCAATGAAATTGTTTCTCTACATGTTTGTTGTTAGTTGTGTTCTGAACTTTGCTGTAGTTTTACATTTAGAACTATTTTTAGAACTCTATTGTTATCATTATCATGCTTAATGTGAACGGGCCTTTACACTGTTGCTTAAACTTGATTTCAACATTGAAAACATAAAAAGGTTTTGAGCACCGAATGAGGTAGGTTTAGAGATTTTTAGTTGGTCTAATTTATAGTTTTGTATCCTCTTTTTATGTCAGATGGGATGACAGACCAGGGCAACAGACTGTCCTATATTCTTATCAACCCTTCCCCTGACACACGCCTGGAGCTCTATGATGTCGTGTGAGTATATAAACATCACAAGCATTTAAGCTAAAATTATTATTATTGCATTTAAGCCTTATAAATATGATGCATATTATGTGTTGTATTTATTATTACACACAACTGGAAATAATATGACTTATGAAGAAAACATATCCAGAAATAATTCATTATAATTATTTTTGCTGTAACAGAATGACAGCATCAACTTCAATGACAACTCTACATGATTTTTTTTATATGTTTAAAGAATGTTTACGAATATTACAAATCATTACCCAGCAGGCAAATGACATCAACATGACGGCAGATTGATGTTTTACCCCAATGTCGTGGGATGTTGCATTTTGTTTGGAAATGAAAATATGGTTGACGTCTGAACCCAACATCAGGCCAACATCAGTTACGTTTAGGTTTCCAACACAACCTAAAAACAGCAAAATATAAACATCTAATGATGTTAATAATAATAATAATAATAATAATAATAATAATAATAATAATAATAATAATAATAATATAATAGTTATATAGTAATGTTATAGATTGACGTTGTGTGGACGTTACTATTATGACGTCTATCAGACATTGGATTTTTGTTGCCATACCTGACGAATAAATGTCAGTATTTGACATCAATATGACGTTAGTTTAAGTTCAACGTTGAATTTTGGTGACTTTCCAACACAACCTGAAATCAACAAAATATCTACATAATTTCATGTTGTTATTGGACGTCAAAATATAATTGTCCTTAGATGCTGGCAACCTAAATCCAAGCTAATATTAACATCTGCTGGGTAGCATGATTCCACTGTAAATGTTATCTAACTCCTAAACGTAAAAAAATAACATATAGCCTGCTACATCCTGGCCAGTGTGTTAATAATAATTTCATGATGATCTTTGTGTTTGCTTACCAAGTGTGGTCTCCTCACAGCAATAATCTATCAGCACTTCTTTTTGATTGCACTGTCATTTTAAGTGCAAGCATTTCAGTGTTGCCAGATGTTGCTACAAAAACAGCAATCCTCAACCTCCTCAAAAAATACATTTAAATATTGTATTTTGCAAAGATACAGAATTGCTAACCACAAACTACCTCTTCCCACTTTATTAAAGCCCAAATTACTTTTTTAATGGTCTCAGTATTCGTATTAAATGACTATCGATGCCACATTAATGTAATAATAACTATTCTTGGCAACATGGAGAAGTGGAGGCTGTAGCCTCATTCTAAAGTACACTCAAAAAACTACTGCTTGTTCAAACTACGTATTTAAAATAAGTTGAATCAACACAATTATGTTTTTTAGAACAACTTCATTCTTTTGACAATTTTAACACTCTTCCGCATGGTGTTGCCATATAGCAGCATGTTATTTATGGTCATTTCCCTGCCACTGTTTCTTTAAGACCAATGTTCAAATTTTTTTGTTGGAAAGAGAAAACCTTAGTTTAGCCAATGATGTGCTTTGGTTAAGTCACATGACATGCAGTGTTTTTCTGTGGCACGATTTCTGACAGACTGGCATTTATTGTGAGTAATTGCAGAATGCAAATGTAAACGTCAATAGAAATAAAGGATCAAATGATGTCAGAGCCACAAAAAAATCTGAAAAATCACCTCCAGTAAGTTATGATGACATATTCACAACTCAAATTTTTTTATCAAATTAGTTTTTTTGTAAATCTATCAAATGTATGTGTTGCCAAATGGCAACACTGTGCAATAGTGGAATGTGCAATATTGCAATAGGTTAGCTAGCTAACAAGGTTAGCTGAGATCTTTTAAGTTGTAACAATAACAACACGAATGCTAGTAATATAATGTTGATTAGTCATATGTTAAGGGCATTTGAATTATAGATACAATCAAATTTTAATTGCAATACTTTTGAATAGATATAAATACACGGAACAGTGTATTAGCGAGCACCACCATGTTCTATTGTAAGTGAAAGAAGAAAAGGACAGAACTGGCACTTCCTGCTGATGAAAGTGTGGATGAGATGGGTTTTAGTGACCATGAGAGTGATGCAGACTGGACATTTGACATTTGAAAATCCACATTTTTTTACAGAACTTCAAGTTAAGCCATTCTAAGAAAAGAAAAACAGTCAAATAATATATATATATATATATATATATATATATATATATATATATATATATATATATATATATATATATATGTATATATATCTATATATATATATCTATATATATATATATATATATATATATATATATATATATATATATATATATATATATATATATATATATATATATATCATAATGTGTGCAGTAGAGGGTTAAGTGAATTGAACAAAACAATTCAGTTAACTTAATTGATTTGTGTTGGGACAACTTAAAGGAATTGTGTGGACCCAGCATTTTTTTATATTTTATAAACATGTAAAAAGTTTGTCAGGAATTTTATTTATTTATTTTTTAAGAAGGCAAAGTTTATCAAAGTTTTTTTTTTTTTTTTTGTTGTTGTTGTTGTTTTTTTATATATATATATATATTACACAGGTGAGTGGGCTTGACAAACCACCTCGCTCTTCTGACATTTTAAGGCTGCATTTACACTACATTTCTTGATGGGCAATTCCGATTTTGTGACTGTATCTGATTTTTTTGATTACCCGCTTACATGTTTTTTTTTTTTTAATGACTCGTATTCGATTGTCTGCATTTACACAGCACAATGCAAAAGGTGTAATAAGCAGAAAAAAAAGAGCGGTTTCTGACTGACTGCCACGATCACCAGCGATCTAACCATCAGAGATCGCTTGTCTTGTTTTTCTGTGTTTTTGATCCTCGCCTTGTTTGTTTGATTATACCTGTAGGCTGCCTGCATATTGACCTGCTATTTCAGCTACGACTCTGGATTGCCCTCATACATCTGTTTGCTCCTGTGTTGATCATTGCTTGCCTGACCATCCTGTCAATAAAGCCCTGCATTTGGAGCCTCACCCCTGTTGTCAGTGTCACTTCCCAGCTGGTTACACTGACAGCTGATAATAAAAGAGCGCGCTTTTTCTCTATTCCTGTATTTAATCTGTTCGCTGGGTTAAATTTTTTCATTTTCAGGTTGTTTTGCTATAGTTTACGACAGAAAAGTTATCATTCGTCCATATTCTCTTAATTGAGGCTTTTTTAAAAACTATAGCGTGATTTATGCACGTTTTGTATGCAATCATTTTATATTAGTTCATATTATTTATGTGGCGACTTTTGTGCACTCTCATTAACATACTTAAATACTTGTGCTACATGACAGTATAAATGCTTTTTTTTGTCCTAGCATATAAGGTTTGGGACTCTGAAGTCTGTCTTGAAATGAAAGCATAAAAGTTGATGTCATTAGCCACAGTTTTTAATGACGCGCGGCTCACATTGACAAGTGAAAATTCGATCTACCTGCTCACATTGCCATTACATCCATTGCATGGAATTTTGACATTTGGCATTTTCCAAGCCTAGAAAATTTTGGAAAAAACTGAAAAATCCACAAGGTTTTGGAAAAGTCATGGAAATTAAATTTACATTTAGTCATTTAGCAGATATTTTTGTCCAAAGGGACTTAAGCTGCGGTCACACTAGAGCTTGTGCTTGCAAATTTCTGTCATACAACGCAGAATGGCACAAATATGATTAGACATTAATAAAAGTGAGCGATTGCCTCATATTTTAAATTTCTTATATTAAATGATCTTCTATTAGTCTCACGCAATCACCTGATGTGATTTCACAGGTGAGAAGTCATCAAGCTTGGACTTTCGAATGCAGTGAAATGTTAAACACATGCTTGTGTTTCTGGTCTGCCGCATTTGCATGCCCATGAATGGAAGTCTATGGAACGAAAAGTGCAGTGTGATCGCGGCTTTATAATAGAAGGTTTTACCTACTATTACTAATTTAACAAACTATTAAGATTATCTAAAACTAGTTTGACAAATATCTGTATATTGGAATGGAGGTTATTTGTTTTTACTTCTTTTCTTTCCTGGCCAAAAGCATGCTCTCACATTATTAGTGCTGTGTAAGCATCATCCATTTTACATTAATATAAAAATGAATTTAAACTATTGGGTGATTTATGATATGCTGTAATAAATGTAAACATTTCTTATGATTTACTATTTACTAAATCAGCGAACTGTGGACAAGCCCCCAACATGACACTTTTTAACACATTATAATAAAAAAAATCTGAATTGTGTTTTAAACTGAACCTAAACTGGCACACTCAGAAGAACCATAATATTAATATTAAATCATAAAAAGGAGGTAAACTATGTGCCCTTTAAATTATGTATATAGTTTAAGAATGTAGAGTATATGCATAGCTATTATTTAGTATAGTTACAGCTTAGTATGTTAGTTATGTATAGGTTTAAAAATAGCTCTTACGTCCACTGTTGTGTTCTTATTTATGACTGTTTATTTATGGAGCACCGTGGTCCTGTGAGACATGACATTTCAAACTTTTAAACTTTTTTTATTTTTATCACCATGTTACCTTAGGGGCTCTGTAAAAAGCATCAAGTATAAAAAAAAACTATTTAATCTAAAACATTTTTGTCATTCCTGCAGGTATCTGATCAGACCTGATCTTCTGTCACCAGTGCCTAACCAGGCCGGCAGTCGCAAGCCCAGCGCAGGGCCAGCAGAGGGACACAGATTTGACACACAAGACAGCACTCATCTATGAACACAATCACCACAGGCCACCAGCACGAGAATCACCTCCTGCACAGACGGGACATGCACATATGTGTGTGTTTGTGTGCGCATGGAAAGATGGAACTGTGAGCTGAATCTACACTGTAAAAAGTGATCTTGCTTTTAGTTGCCTTTACTCAAATTCCATGTGCCGAGTGTCAAAACTTAGACTGTTGCAAGAACTTCACTTTTTAAGCTTTCATTGAATCATCATGCGTAAGATGAGATACAATGAGACTTTGCATTAACAAAATATAGCTGGTTTTAGACATTTTTGAAGTATTTTAAAACGTTCAAAAGGATAATTCACCCACAACTGAAAATTCTATCATCACTGACTCAACCTTGACTTGTTACAAAACTTCTGTGAGTTAATTATTTTTCTGTTGAACTCAAAATAAAAAAAGTGGGTTTTTTTTGGAAACATGTAACCTTGGACTTCTATGGAAAAAAACAAGTTGGAAAAATAAATACTATGAAAGTTAGTTGTTACTAGTTTCTAACATTTTTAAAAATATATTCTTTTTGTGTTTAACAGAAAAGGGAAACTCATAAAGGTATTGAAAGACTTAAGGGTGAGTTTTATGTTTATTTTGGGGTAAACTATCCCTTTAAAAGTTTAATCCCTTTAAATTCAAACCAGCATGCTAAGTTCACTTGTATCAAATTGTGATATCAGATATTTTGTTTGTTTGCTTATTTGTTTTTTTGTAAAATTGCATTTATGAGTGCACTAATATATCGAAATATTGTCCATCAAAACATGAGGCAGTGACACTTTGATCAAAAATTATATAATGAAATTTAAAAAAATGCTATTAGTTTAAATTTCCAAAATCTTTATAAATATTCTACTAATATTGAATGAAGAAATTTCTTCATTCAACCATTTTTGTGGTGACTTGATTGGTCCTGTATTTGATATGTTTTTTTTTTTAATACAGTATACAGTACCTGACAAAAGTCTTGTCGTCAATCCAAGTTTTAGGAACAACAAATAATAACTTGACTTCTTGTTGATCATTTGGTATCAGAAGTGGCTTATATAAATGGCAAAGGTCTTTAGATTACACTTATTTTGACAAAATAAAATATGATCATGCCTTGATTTTTAATTATTTAATTAGGACAGTAAGGTCTGACTTTGCTTAGACAAAAGTCTTGTCAATCAACATAAATAATGTACAGTATAGAATATAAAGTCATGGTGCAGTGGAAAAAGAAATAATATTGTGTATGACTCCCATGAGCTTGGGCGACTGCATCCATACATCTCTGCAATGACTCAAATAACTTACTAATAAAGTCATCTGGAATGGCAAAGAAAGTTCTTGCAGGACTCCTAGAGTTCATCAAGATATTTTGGATTCATCTTAAATGCCCCCTCCATCTTACCCCAGACATAATGTTCATACTGGTGACTGGGCTGGCCAATCCTGGAGCATCTTCACCTTCTTTGCTTTTAGGAGCTTTGATGTGGAGGCTAAAGTATGAGAAGAAGCGCTATCCTGCTGAAGAATTTGTCCTATCCTGTGGTTTGTAATGTAATGGGCAGCACAAATGTCTTGATACCTCAGGGTGTTGAGGTTGCAATCCACTCAGCAGATGTCTTATACACCCCCATACTGAATATAACCCCAAACCATGATTTTTCCTTTACCAAACTTGACTGATTTCTTGAGAATTTTGGGTCCATGTGAATTTCAATAGGTCGTCTGAAGTTTCTGTGATGATTGGGATGCAGTTCAGCAGTTAATTCATCAGAACAATCTACCTTCTGCCACTTTTCCAAATAATCAACTAGAAGTCGTTATTGCTCTTACAACTGGGATCGATGACATGACTTTTGTCAAGTAGTGTATATGTATGCATGTGTATATATATATATATATATATATACACAGTTGAAGTCAGAATTATCAGCCCCCCTGAATTATTAGCCCCCCTGTTTATTTTTGTCCCCAATTTATACTTAACAGAGAGATTTTTTTCAACACATTTCTAAACATAATAGTTTTAATAACTCATTTCTAATAACTGATTTATTTTATCTTTGCTACTGTATGATAACAGTAAATAATATTTGACTAGATATTTTTCTTCTATACAGCTTAAAGTGACATTTAAAGGCTTAACTAGGTTTATTAAGTTAACTAGGCAGGTTAGGGTAATTAGGCAAGTTATTGTATACTGATGGTTCGTTCTGTAGACTATTGAAAAATAAAAATTGCTTAAAGGGGCTAATAATTTTGACCTTAAAATGGTTCATAAAAAAATTTAAACTGCTTTTGTTCTAGCTGAAAAAAAATAAAATAAAACTTTCTCCAGAAGAAAAAAATATTATCAAACATACTGTAAAAATGTCCTTGCTCTGTTAAACATCATTTGGGAAATATTTAAAAAAGAAAAAAAAAATTTAAATTCAAAGGGGGGCTAATAATTCTGACTTCAACTATATATATATATATATATATATATATATATATATATA